>NC_134353.1:285276051-285602724 GCF_048569485.1 Anomaloglossus baeobatrachus | reverse complement strand
TTCCGGTCGCTAACGGATTTGACCTGTTTAACGGCGACTCCAAGCCTGGTCAGTGTCCGCAGGCCCTGCCGGTTTGTGCTGGCTTCACTTCGCTCCCCGGTTCGGTACCGGCGGGCCACCGCCCATCCCCTGTCCTACGGTTCTGCGTTGATCTGCCTCTCCTGCAGATGGCCACCACCGTCTGCCAACCTTGCTCTTGGTGCCCGGGCCACGTACCCGGACACGGTCAGTCTGCTCCTTTACTACCACTTTACTCCTCACTCTTTCCCTTCCCTCACTTCACTCTCTCTGATCTCAACTGACTTCTTTCTCCTGCCTCAGGACTGTGAACTCCTCAGTGGGTGGGGCCAACTGCCTCCTGGCTCCACCCCACCTGGTGTGGACATAAGCCCCTGGAGGGAGGCAACAAGGATTTGTGTCTGACTGGTGTGCCTATCTCGGGGTGTGGGGTGTGTTGTTGTAGTACCTGTGACGACCTGGCTAGTCCAGGGCGCCACATTCCCCCTTGGTTAAATGCAGACCGTCCGCGGGCTGCCCGTCCATCACCGGTTTTATTTTTCTTTTTAACTGACAGAGGTAGAAAACATGTAAAAACATTCAACAAGCATTTTTTTATGGATCTTCCCTTAACGGAGGCACAGTACTTTTAACGTTACTAACGGTAGTCACTTTTTATTTAAACAGACGGCTTCCGCTCTCCCACCCAAACAACCTGGCCCTGATGCTGCCCCTAAGAAGTGGGCAGCACCCCTTGACCCCAGTCCAGATCCAGGCTGCCCGAGCGGGAATGGGTACGGTGTTTCACACCCTACGGTCACTTCAGGGGACCCCACACCCATGGGGGACTCCTGACCCCCGGAGGATCGCCACCGGTTACGGTAGTGGCGGGCCTGGGCCATCTCTTTCCTCCAGGCCCATCCTCCAAATCAGCCTCTCTGGAGGCGGTACCGGAAACATGCCAAAATATTTACATTTCCACTAGTTTGTGGTTGCCCTGCTAGTTCTCAGCATGTCCATAAGCAGTTTCTTATGCAACGGTACAAAGGGTCCCTACGGGGACTACTTGCTGGCAACAGCCGGATCAATCACAGTCGACAATCAGGTAACATCTTCAGTTGATTACAGTCATTCATTTACTTATTCGCACTCTCAACGTATCACACCCCCTAAATGGTAGTTTCCCTGTACCTAAGCGGGGGTCGACCTAGGTTGGGACGTGTGGACCTTCGGGGCCCAATGTCAGTGGTGACAGGCAGTGGAACAGAGAGAACAACTGGTTCCTCTTCCCGTCTATCCTGTGGGGCAGGCGGAGGCATAGGGGAGCTGGGTACAGGTGCATCCCTGGGCACTGGCTCATCGTCGACCACTTCCATCACTTTCTCATCCACGGGTTGTAGGAACAGTATCACTGGAAGAATCACGGTGCCGTTCTACGTAGGCCAATCTGCCGGGAAATCGCCCATCATGGTGTGGATTACTCCCTTTTCCTTCTCCCCAACCGGTATAGGGACCGGAGCTTCAGTTACCACCCGCAATGGTGGTGGGCACCTCTTCAGGTGGTCACTGGAAACCGTGGCCAAAGTCTTCCCCTGGTCACGACTGACCTGGTAGACCTTCCCATTCTCCCATTTGGTGGGTTGTATAACATACGGGCTCTTCTCCCATTGATCATCCAGCTTATGGGTTCTTCTCTTTCGCTTCAGTACTATATCCCCAGGCTGGAAGGGACCTGCAGGCGCCTTCCTGTTGAAGCACTGCTCCTGCTGTCCCCGACTTCGGCACAAGTTCTTCTCTACGTATTCTTGGACCTGTCGGTACTGCGCTCTTCACCGAGCGTCCCATCCAGCAGTCGAAGGGAGTGCTTCTGGGGCTTCCAGACCCATTTCCAGTTCCACTGGCAGCTGACCGGGCCGAGCTCTCATCAGGTACGCCGGTGTGCATCTCGTAGAGCTGGAAGGGATGTTGTACATATCGACCAGATCGGGTAGCTTCTCTGGCCACAGGTTCCGCTCTTCCAGCGGTAACGTCTTGAGGAGGCCCAGGACCAGGTGGTTCATCTTTTCACACATGCCATTGGTCTGGGCATGGTAAGGCGTGGTCCGAATTTTCTTGCAGCCGTACAACTGACAGAATTCTTGGAACACCTCTGCTTCGAAGGCCGGGCCCCGGTCGGTAAGCACCCTCTCCGGGTACCCGTGCGGTTGACAGAAATAGGCCTGGAATGCTATAGCGGCGGTACGACGGGTCAAGTCCTTGACTGGGACAACCACCATGAATCTTGTATAGTGGTCAACAATGGTCAGAGCATAGGTATACCCACTTCGGCTAGGGGTGAGCTTCATGTGGTCGAGGGCGACCAGCTCCAGCGGCTGATGCATAATGATTGGGCGTAGAGGAGCCTTCTGGCTGGCCTCGTCCCTTTTTCTCAGTGCACAGGGACCGCATTCTCGGCACCAGGCCTCCACAGACTCCCGCATCCCACTCCAATAGAACCGCTCCCTCAACAGCATCTCCAGCTTCTTCCACCCAAAGTGCCCGGCACCGTCATGGTATGCCTGTAGTACAGTGGGCACAATAGCCTGGGGAATCACCAGCTGGCGAACCTTCTTGTGGGTCTTCAGGTTGATCAATTCGTGATACAGTTTCCCTTGGTGCAGGTACAGCCGGGTTCGTTCCCGCCACAGGCGTTGGGCTTCGGCAGGGGCGGCAGGGTCTATCCCAGCCGAGCCTTGTTCCACCAGGGTCTTGACCAAGCAGACAGCAGGTGCCTGGTCCTGGGCTTCTTGCCACCCCTGAGTGGGCAGCGGATCTAGGTTCACCTGCTGTTGATGGACATGCAACTTCTCAGCCAGCGGCCGGTGAAACGCAGGCAACTCGATTTCTTCTAGGTCATCATCATCCGGCCCCTCTTCCGACAGGTGGGGCATCCGGGAGAGTGCATCGGCATTATCATTTGTACGGCCGGCACGGTACTTGATGGTGAAGTCGTAATTAGCGGGTTATTGTCCGTGTAAGCGGTGACCTTGGCTGCTTTTAGGTAATGGCGGAATCGCTCGGTGATAGCCCACACCAGTGCTAAGAGCTCGAGCTTGAAAGAGCTGTAGTTCTCAGGGTTCCTTTCCGTAGGCCGGAGTTTTCGGCTAGCGTAAGCGATCACCTTCTCCCTTCCGTCTTGGACCTGGGATAAGACTGCCCCCAAGCCCACATTGCTGGCATCGGTGTAGAGGATGAATGGGAGGCTGTAGTCGGGTATGCTAGGATTTCTTCCCCGGTCAAGGCCGTCTTCAGCTGGCGGAAGAATTCTTCATGCTTTTCTTCCCACGCCAACGGGGTTCCAGGGGGTCTACCACCCTTGGTCTGTCCCACGAGGAGGTCTTGCATGGGGGCAGCCATTTTCATGTACCCCTTAATGAAGCGGCGATAGTAGCCCACCAGACCCAGGAACTGTCTCACCTCTCTCACCGTGGTCGGCCTCGGCCAGTCTTGAATGGCAGTGATCGTTTCAGGATCCGGGGCAACGCCTTCCGCGCCCATCACATGTCCGAGGTACTGCACCCTGGGCTTCAACAGATGACACTTGGAGGGCTTCAATTTCATCCCATACTTGGCAAGGGACGCGAACACCTCAGCTAGGTGCTCCAGGTGGGCTTCATACGTCTGTGAATATACGATTACATCGTCTAGGTACAACAAGACGGTCTCAAAATTCAGATGCCCCAGACAGCATTCCATTAGCCGTTGGAAGGTTCCAGGGGCGTTGCACAGCCCGAACGGCATGCTGTTGAACTCACAGAGTCCCATGGGGGTAGCGAAGGTGGTCTTCTCCCTGTCTTCGGGCTCAACGGCCACCTGCCAGTACGCACTGGTGAGGTCAAGGGTAGAGAAATAGTTAGCGGTTCTCAACGCGGCCAGGGACTCTTCTATACGGGGCAGAGGATAGGCATCTTTATGCGTTATCTGGTTAATCTTCCGGTAATCCACACACATCCTCATGGTGCCATCCTTCTTCTTTACCAGCACCAGCGGGGCGGCCCAGGGACTGCAGCTATCCTGAATAACCTCCGCCTTCTTCATGTTCCTCAACATGTCTTTGGCGCATTGGTAGTGTGCAGGGGTAATAGGTCTGTATCTCTCTTTGATGGGAGGATGCTCACCAGTGGGGATATGGTGTTGGACCCCTTTAATCCGCCCAAAATCTAATGAATGCTTGCTGAAAACCTGCTCGTACTCCTGTACCACCCTGTATACCCCTTCTTTGTGATGTGTGGGGGTATCATCAGTGCCTACGTGTAACTCTTGACACCACTCATCTAACCGCCCCGGGGATGGGTGGTGACTGGCAGGGGGCGGTGCGGTTGGGGAGCCTCTTGGATAGTGTGGGGGTCCAGAGTAAGCAGCTTGGCGAGGGTAGCGTTCTGGGGAAGCCTAACCTCCTCCTCCCCACAGTTTAACACCCTTACGGGCACTCTACCTTTCTTGACGTCTACCACCCCTTGGGCGGCCATTACTGTGGGCCAATGCTCGGAGGGCATGGGCTCTACCATGGCTGGGTAATCCCGTCCCTGGGGACCTACCGCTGCCCTGCACCAGATCATCATCTCATTCCTGGGAGGCACAATCAACGGGGCCGCATCCATCACTCTCACTCCCCCAATCTCTCCTCCTGTTGAGTTCACTTGTTGCCGATACATCAAGGCCTCAATCTCACGCTGCACAGCCCTCTGTCGGCCTCCTGCTGCTGTGGCGGCTAACTGCCGCAGTAGGGTCAACACTTCACTCATGCAGTGCTCCATCACATTAGTCCCTAGCACTGCCTTCGGATTATGGTCACTGGGTTCATTCATTATCACAATCATTCCCTGGTGCTGCAGTTCAGCCCGTCCCACGGTCATGGCTACTTGTTTCTACCCCACTTGGGTCAAGGGGAGTCCATCGGCTGCGACCAGTGTCATGCTACCGTCTGGAGGGGCAAGTTCATCATTTCCCCAATACCGCTGATACAGTGTGTAAGGTATCGTGGTTACCTGGGATCCAGTGTCTAGGAGTGCCATCAGCGGGATGCCGTCCACTGCCAGGGGGATGATGGTCCGGGCTCCAATGTACCGGTCCCGCCAGTCGGGGGGGCCACGGGTTCTACTCCTGAGGATTGGCCCTTGGCCCCAGGGGTTGTTCGTTTAACGGACACCGTCGGGAGTGGTGGCCGGGCTTGCTGCACCTGTAACAAATTGGAGGTCCATAGCGTGAGTCATTGGCCCTTCTCCGCTGCATCCAGGGGACGCCCTCCGGGCTGTTGGCGAGCTGCATCCTCCCCGGGGACCTGGGTCTCGTTGGAGGTTGGAGTGCGGCGAGGATCTTGGCGAGGTCTCCATCCATGCGACGGACCTGAGCAGCCAGCTCCTCCATCATTCCTCCAGGGGCTGCAGGCTCCGAGGGAGCCGGGAGAGAAGGGGCTACCACGATGGGGGCCGTCTCAGCTGGCCATGGGGCCGCCTCTGGGACGTCGGATGCTGGGGGTTGCAGAGCTTTGATGGCCCGTTCTTTTAGCACGGCAAAGTCCACATTAAGGTGTTCTAGGACCCACATCCGGAGCTGCTTGCGGTCCTCCGGGGATCCCATCCCCTGCACGAACTGCTCGACTGACATTTTGTTGCTGTCTGCATCATTAATGGCATCCACCTGCTTCAGTGTGTGGAGGGAAGATTGCAGGCACAAGGCATAGTCTCTAATACTATCTGCAGGCCGCTGTCGGCATTGGTAAAACTGCATCCGCAGCTCGGCTTCGGTGCGGGTCTCGAAGGCAATCTGTAGCTTTTCAAAGATAGTGGCCACGGAGGACCGGTCCCCCTCGGTCCAGGTCTCCGTCTCCTGCTCAGCCGCGCTGGTTAGCTGCCCCAGCACCACCGCTGCACATTGCTTATCGGTCAGAGGATACAGTTCTAGGACCGGGTTAAGCTTCTTCCGGAAGACTTGCAAAGCGTCAGGTTTCCCGTGGTACTGCGGCAGCCAGGTAGCTCCTGGCACATAGGGCAAGGAGAACGGCATCACCTGGGCAATGGCGGGGGCCGCGGCCTCCCCTGCTCGTGCGGCCGGAGCACGGCCTGGCCCATTCTCATTTGCGGGCGCCGCTACGGCTGTGAACGCCAGCGGCCTCGTCGGGCACGGATCTTGTTTCCGCCCCCCCTTGGTCTTTTTTCAGCACCTCCTCTTCAGGGGCGGAGCTTCGGCTTTCGCGCCTCCACTGCTCGAGAAGACGCTCGAGCAGGAAAATCTTCGCGCCCAAGATGGTGGCTTCTGAAATTTTTTCGGCCGGACACCGCCAGCGGGACACAAGGCGCACTTCTACCAGCCGGTAGAATGGTAAGATCCTGTTTGTGACGCCAAGTTGTCGCGGGCGGGGAGGGCGCTGCGCTCACCACGCTCGGGTCCGGCGCTGCTGCTGCTCGGTGGCTCGAGCGGTGGGCCGGATCCGGGGACTCGAGCGGCGCTCCTCGCCCGTGAGTGAAAGGGGTGGTTTGGGTTTGGGGATGTGGTCCGTGACGCCACCCACGGTTTGTGGTGAGGTTGGGGCACCACCGCTGCTGGTGACGGGGATCCTGGGAGCGATGGTAGGGAGCAACTGGGATGTTGTTTCCCCCCTCCGTGGGTAGGGGTTGGTTGTCCCGGGGCCCGGTGAGGTGAGGCGGGGAGGCACAGTTGGTGAGGTGCAGGGTCGCGGGGGCAGCGCGGTGCCGGATGGCACGGTGGTACTCACTCAGCCAAGAACGGATGCAGAGTCTCTGGTAAAACAAATGGCTGGATGGACGGGTCCCGCAGCCGGCTGCTGTGGTTTCTCCCGGACGGTTGGTGGTGGCTGCCTTTCCATGCACCTTTTGTGTAACTTCGGTCCCGATGGCTTCCCACCGGTGACCCACTCCCCATAGTGGATATATGCCGGAGGAGCCCTTTTGGCCGCAGGCTCTGGCCCTGGGAATTCTAGCTGTGGCAGTAGCTGTATTTCCCTTGTGCTGGTTGGACGGTTGCCTTCAATCGGGTCTTGGCTGTTTGGAAACCCCTGGGGTTCCGGTCACTAACGGATTTGACCTGTTTAATGGCGACTCCAAGCCTGGTCGGGGTCCGCAGGCCCTGCCGGTTTGTGCTGGCTTCACTTTGCTCCCTGGTTCGGTACCGGCGGGCCACCGCCCATCCCCGGTCCTACAGTTCCACGTTGATCTGCCTCTCCTGCAGACGGCCACCACCGTCTGCCAACCTTGCTCTTGGTGCCCGGGCCACGTACCCGGACACGGTCAGTCTGCTCCTCTACTACCACTTTACTCCTCACTCTTTCCCTTCCCTCACTTCACTCTCTCTGATCTCAACTGACTTCTTTCTCCCACCTCCAGGACTGTGAACTCCTCAGTGGGTGGTGCCAACCACCTGGCTCCACCCCACCTGGTGTGGACATCAGCCCCTTGAGGGAGGTGTGGCGCCCCTGACCTGGTCAGGCACCACTGAGTACTGCACCCATGCTGGGGACAGTACAATACAGGTAATCCAGAAGGCTGACCGAGGTGTGACTACACAGGCGCATAGTGATCAGGTCTCACACATGTACCTTTGGGAGGACCCCTGGGGATCCCAGGAGGGGGCAAAGCCTTCACCTCCACTTGAGCAGTGGAGGGGGTAAAGCCTCCATCTCCACTCAAGGGGTGTGGTAAGAGAGCCTGGTTGCTAGGTGGCGTAGGCAGGCACAAGAGGGAGAAGGAAGAGAGCAGTCTGAAGCAGCAGAGGGAGGAGTAAGGAGCATGGAAGTGGAGCTCTGACAGGAGCAGCAGTGAAGGTCCCACGAGTGAGCCGGTTTAGTGTACAGTCCAGGGAGAGCAGACGTCAGGAGCAGACCCTGGAGCTGTGGCAGTCTAACAGCGTCCGCGCAGTGACTACCGACGGGGGAGAACGGTCACCTAGGAGTGCTACCCGAAATCCATCTTCAGCTAAAGAGAGAGCAACGGAGTGGGAAGTAAGGAGACTGCTAGGGAGTTACCAGGCCCAAACGGGTAGTAGGTCCCAGTGCAGGGATAGATCCACCTTTCCTTGCCAAACCTGCTTGAGGGGGTACTTTACACCCCCAAGATCACACTACAAAGTCCGCAGCCACGTCGCCACAGTTAGGGCCCATAGTTCACAGGAGGCAAGCAGCCGGAGTGTCCTGGTCCAGGCTACAAGCAAACGGGCAAAACGAAGGGGAGAGAGGCTTCAGCAACTTCCCTGGGTGACCCCCATAGGGACTAAAAGTCGGGGTTACCCCAAAACGCAAAGGGCTAAGGAAGGCGAGTCGGTAGCCACCCTCATCAGTCAGCCTGAAGGACACCTGGTTCCAGCCTGGTTCATCCCAACTTCGCCCGGGTTACTCACTCTGCCACCTTCTGTGAGTAAAACCCCTGAAAGACATCCTGCTTGTGTGGAGTTATTCTGCGCCTTGTGGTTCTACACACTTACACAGGGCCCTGGGGCTTGCCTCACTCTCAGGAGGCTATTACAACTGACTGCACCCACCATCAGCCCCAGGCATCCCTTAACCTGCAGTGGCGGTCCCCACTGACCGCAACTCTGAGAGTGGCGTCACGACAATCCTAGAAGAAGATCTCCTACCTGTGACCAGACTGTCCCATCCACGTGGAGTCCCTGAAGGTAATGCACCGACACAGTACATGCGGGGCTTCACATCTGGCGTCACGAACAGGATAAGGACTAGACCTGTTCAGACAGGTGACCATGTGCCTGGGCGGTCCGCTTGAAAAATTGGAAGCGCCGCCATATTGCCACCATGAAAAGCGCGCTGAAAAACAACAGCAGCCCGCGCTGGGAGAAGTTACCGCCCACGAAGAGGTGTGGCTACCCAGAGATCCCCTGCAGAGTCCTGACCTCGCAAGTGATGAGAGCGGAGGCGTTCAGAAACGTCGGGACAGAAAGGGAGCCAGAAGCCTGCTACTGGAAGAGGCAGAGCAGAAACTGAAGAGCCTGCTACTGGAGGCAGCGACGAGTCCGCTGCTGGGAAATCGTGCAGAAGAAGGCGCAGAGGAAATGGCGTCTGAACGCAGAAACCCAGAGCCAGGCTCCGCTGCCTGGTGGTATCGGGAACTTGCCCAGTTCTGCGACCGACTGGAGACCCGGGTCGTAGAGCAGATCAGAGAGGAACGCATGGAGCTGCTGGAGATGGCTGCAGCGGTTCAGGCCTACGAGGGGAGAGCCACGCGACGAGTGCCAGACCGGACGGCGACGACTCAGACCCCGATGCTGCCACCGATGGGTGAGTCCAGTGATGCCCCTGCCAGCGCGAGTGCCTCGACCCCTGCTGCCACGCCCGCGGTCCCTGAAGAGGCGCCCGGCGCGGCGACGCTGAACCAGGCCGCAGCCACGCCAGGTGCGGCCCGCCAAGCCCAGGCCGCCGCAGCGATGCCCTGCCCGGCCCGCAAAGATCCGGCTGCCACCGCGACCCTCATCCGCGCTGCAGGTGTGACGCTGACCCAGGCCGCCGCCGTGCTAGGCCCGGCCCGCCGAGACCCCACCGCAGCAGCAACGCTCGTCCGCGCCGCAAGTGAGGTGCTGAACCAGGCCGCAACCACGCCAGGTGCGGCCCGCCAAGCCCAGACCGCTACAGCGACGCCCAGCCCAGCCTGCCCGGATCCCATCGCAGCTGCGACGCCAATCCAGGCCGCCGCAGCGATGCCCTGCCCGGCCCGCCAAGAACCGGCCACAGTAGCGATGCCCGCTAAAACGCCAGCTGCAGCAGCGACGCTGATCCAGGCCGCCGCCATGCCAGGCGCGGCCCGCCAAGACCAGGCTGCCGCCATGCAGGGCGCGGCCCGCCAAGACCAGGCCGCCGCCATGTCAGGCGCGGCCCGCCAAGACCAGGCCGCCGCCATGTCAGGCGCGGCCCGCCAAGACAAGACTCTACAAGTATTTACCCCGGCTTGCAAGGCCAGAGCAGACACCGCTCCCCAGTCTAAGGAAGTCCCTGCTAGGAAGTCCCTGATAGGAGAGGACCCCGCTTACTGGAAGCTGAAGGCTAACCTAGAGTCCCAGTTCCCACAGGAGATGGTGGACCGGTATCTGCTTCCTCCGCACACCCCCAGGAGGATTCCGGCAATTCCTGCAGCAACCACGCCAAAGAGTCCCCCGCCCGGGCCTGCTGATGAAAGTCCATCCCCAGCACTGCCACAACAGGAGTGCTCAGAAGAACTAAGGGGGAGGGGAGGCCAGGAAGCTGAGGAGCTGACCCCGGAGCCAGCACCAGTGGAACCATGCCCAGAGCCAGAGATGCTGCCGTACTCTCGCTGGGATGAAGAGGAAGATTTGTCCAGAAACCTTACCTGGGAGCCCGCAAGCCGCGAAGTAGCAACCCAGCAGAATCCAGCCCGCAAGACACGGCGCCGCAGCAGAACAAAGTTTTCCCCTGCACCGCAGTCTCCAGAGAAGGAAGATGAAGTCATGGCCAGAGACTTGGAGGAGAAACGGTTCTTGAGAAGGGCCAAATCCCAGGTCAGAGGTCCCCTTTGTCGAGGAGTTGTAGAGGACTTCAACTTGAAATCAGGATACGGCTTCATAGTAGCTCCTGGTATAAAGGAAGGCATCTTTGTCAATAGAAGAGACGTTAGAGCACATTTGCCCAGAGGACATCCTGGAAGGAATTTACAGATGGGAGATTCAGTGGAATTCACCATGCACCAAGGAGAACGCGGATGGTACGCACTGGATGTTACACCATGTCCCAGAAGTCCCTACAGAAACCCTATGCTACAAGATAAAGGAACAGACACAGAAGAAGAAAGAAAAGACAAAGAACCCACTGATGAGACTACTACTGATGATGAAAGAGATCGAGAAACCAACAGGTGCCGCAGCCCTACAGGCCCAAGCCCTGGTATGGAGGAGTAGAGGAAAGTAAAGAAGTACAGAAGTTACCAGTTTGACAAGTTTTGAAAAGTTTTGCAACGTTAATGTTTAAGAAATGTGCCCACATGAACTAGTGTGAGAAACCTATGAACCTTAAGGCTATGAACTGGCTATAGCCACAAACTCTCGCAGTGTACATAGTTACCCCAGAGGTACCACCACCAGAGCCAGCCTGTTTAGGGGCTTGGCTCGTCTGCAACCAGGGAGCACGTCCGGTTATGGGGCCTTGGCTCACCTGCAACCAGAGAGCATGCCTGTTTATGGGGCCTGGCTCTCCACCACAAAGAGGGTACCTGGTCAGCACCAACTGTGAAGGCCGCCTCTGGATCCTGCCAGAAGTGGCTGAAGGCGCGGCTTCACCAGGCCAGGTATGCCCTGAAGACCACTAGACCACGAAAGCCGCCTCTACATCCTGCCAGAAGTGGCTGAAGGCGCGGCCAACGGGAGAGGAAGATTGGAGGAAAGGTCTGGGGAAGTGGATGGCCCAGACCTGGTTACCAACAGGACCGGTGACCTGCCTCCTGAAAGGGTTTAGGGTGGGTTAACGGACTTGTGGGTGGAGGGTGGTGATGTATGGTACCTGGTGGTTTTAAAAGTTTTACCATGTTTTAATGTTTTATGCATTTTAAAATATTGTCTTGCAGCCCGAGGACGTGCTGGTGATAACTAAGGGGGAATGTGGCGCCCCTGACCTGGTCAGGCACCACTGAGTACTGCACCCATGCTGGGGACAGTACAATACAGGTAATCCAGAAGGCTGACCGAGGTGTGACTACACAGGCGCATAGTGATCAGGTCTCACACATGTACCTTTGAGAGGACCCCTGGGGATCCCAGGAGGGGGCAAAGCCTTCACCTCCACTTGAGCAGTGGAGGGGGTAAAGCCTCCATCTCCACTCAAGGGGTGTGGTAAGAGAGCCTGGTTGCTAGGTGGCGTAGGCAGGCACAAGAGGGAGAAGGAAGAGAGCAGTCTGAAGCAGCAGAGGGAGGAGTAAGGAGCATGGAAGTGGAGCTCTGACAGGAGCAGCAGTAAAGGTCCCACGAGTGAGCCGGTTTAGTGTACAGTCCAGGGAGAGCAGACGTCAGGAGCAGACCCTGGAGCTGTGGCAGTCTAACAGCGTCCGCGCAGTGACTACCGACGGGGGAGAACGGTCACCTAGGAGTGCTACCCGAAATCCATCTTCAGCTAAAGAGAGAGCAACGGAGTGGGAAGTAAGGAGACTGCTAGGGAGTTACCAGGCCCAAACGGGTAGTAGGTCCCAGTGCAGGGATAGATCCACCTTTCCTTGCCAAACCTGCTTGAGGGGGTACTTTACACCCCCAAGATCACACTACAAAGTCCGCAGCCACGTCGCCACAGTTAGGGCCCATAGTTCACAGGAGGCAAGCAGCCGGAGTGTCCTGGTCCAGGCTACAAGCAAACGGGCAAAACGAAGGGGAGAGAGGCTTCAGCAACTTCCCTGGGTGACCCCCATAGGGACTAAAAGTCGGGGTTACCCCAAAACGCAAAGGGCTAAGGAAGGCGAGTCGGTAGCCACCCTCATCAGTCAGCCTGAAGGACACCTGGTTCCAGCCTGGTTCATCCCAGCTTCGCCCGGGTTACTCACTCTGCCACCTTCTGTGAGTAAAACCCCTGAAAGACATCCTGCTTGTGTGGAGTTATTCTGCGCCTTGTGGTTCTACACACTTACACAGGGCCCTGGGGCTTGCCTCACTCTCAGGAGGCTATTACAACTGACTGCACCCACCATCAGCCCCAGGCATCCCTTAACCTGCAGTGGCGGTCCCCACTGACCGCAACTCTGAGAGTGGCGTCACGACAATCCTAGAAGAAGATCTCCTACCTGTGACCAGACTGTCCCATCCACGTGGAGTCCCTGAAGGTAATGCACCGACACAGTACATGCGGGGCTTCACAGAGGCAACAAGGATTTGTGTCTGACTGGTGTGCCTATCTTGGGGTGTGGGGTGTGTTGTTATAGTACCTGTGACGACCTGGCTAGTCCAGGGCGCCACACCAGCATCTGGGAGGGTCTCAGCCCTGTGTGTACCTCATTTCCTGGCATCCATTTTAGTTCCCAGCCAGTGCTTGTGAGAGTCACATCTCCCTCATTTGGGCTGCAGAGAGGCAAAGTGTTTTGACCATAGTGGCTCCAAAGACAAGCATCACAAGACAACCACAGTGCCAGTTACTTGGACCACTGTACCAATGCATGTCCTCAACTTATGGAGAAAACAAACCACTGTTGATTCATCTCATCGTGTGCACATTTCAATCCATCAACTCTGGAGTGCTCTGGTCCTGTCTGTTGCACTGCCTAACTACACACCTTCAATCACCCTTAAGTGGAAACAGAACAAAAGTGACTTAACAAACATGATTACTCGGGGCCCAGTGTTAGGGAGTGGAAATATATGCTTCACTATCAATAAAAAAGGGACATGTTCAAGCACCCATGCATCATTTCTGCCTACTTGAATAAGGCATGATAGCTGAAACTTTCCATGGGTGATTAACTAGATAACATTTTTACTGAGAGGCCTGCCTCTCTTTCCTCTTTTTTTGTAATTAGAAGTGAGAATCCCATAGAAAGTGGTGTAAAATTTGGACCTGGGCCCCTACCTGCATGTTGGTCAGATATAAGGGCCCTTGTAGCATTCAAGGTTATATAAAGACGTGTGTTCACTGGCCATGTAATAATGTCCCCCATCCTGGCATCTTTATTTATAAATATTCTTGTGACACACTGTCCTAGGTCCACGCCCTGCTTCCCTCACCTCTGTCCTCTGTCCTCTGTTGTGCTGCATGTAGGGTTTTACAGGTTGCTGAGTATGTGACATCATCTCCTTAGGCCTTTTTGGGTCCAACAGAACACACACACCTGTGTCTTTGGATTTTTATTCCAGACTCTAGTCTTGTGATTTCCACCTCATATGCCCACGAAAATTCATATCTCCCTTCTTATCTTGCTGAACTCGATTCATCTGCTCTGCTGCTTCCAAGATTTCTATGTGTATCTTGTGCTTACTCACCATGCACCATCCTACCAGCTGCACCGACGCCCAGCAACTGTTACGTACAAATGTTCTGGGGCTCAGATTGTCCACTTCACAAGTTGGGCTCTAAAAGTCCCCCATCATGGACACCTTTATTTAATTATGTCCCCCACTTGGACGTGTTCTGTAACATTGTCCTCTATCCAGGGGCCTATATTTAATAATGTCCCGCATCCTGGGCCTCTTTTTATAATAATGTCCCCCATACTGGCCCCATCCCATAATAATATGCTCCAAACTGGGCCCCTTCCTGTAATAGACAGAAAAGCAAAAATATCCAGCAGATCACTGGCGTTTTTGCTTAAAAAATAATTTCTTTATTGCTTACATTAAACGTTCATCACAGATGGCATCCATCAGATAATAGGTAAATTTAATCAGATTTCTACTAACACGTTTCGACACATTATGTAGGGAAGATCAAAGTATTATAGTGCACTTGCGTGAGACCTGAATGCCGGTATAAAGGGATTTTCATGTTCTACACAGCAGCCTAGGCTCCTATATACGGCATGTTAGAATGCTGTATATAAAAGCCCACTGGTGGTGGCCGCAGGTTATAGTCGCCAAATCTGGTGACAGGTTCCCTTTAAAGGGGGCTTACAATCTGGTTAGAATCAGAGAAAAGGATGAATGGAAAGCTGCTTTTGTGACGCCCTGGACTAGCCAGGTAGTCACAGACAGGCCCTTGCACAAACACCCGTCCCCTAACAAGGTAACAGCAGCCAATCTAAAAACCCTGAGTCACCCCTCTCAGGTCTTGAAGTTCACACAAGGGGGCGGAGCCAGGCTGTTAGCCACACCCACCGAGGAGTTCGGATAGCCTGAGGCTGGAAAAACACAGCAGATGAAGTTAGGGAGGAGAGGAGAGTAGTAGAAAAGTGAAAACGTCTGTCAGGGATCTGGGTCGTAGCCCGGATACCCTGTGGCCAGGAGGCAGATAGTGGTTGCCGCCTGCAGGAGCCGGGAAGATGGCTGGTGGAACCGTAAGAGACCGGGACAGGGTAGTGGCCCGCCGGTACCGAACCGGGGAACCGACTGGAAACCGGAGCACCAGGAGGGGTACTCAGACCCAGAACGAGGCCCAGAAGCCACTAAACCAAGTCAAATTCACTGATTGGGGTCTGGACCTTAGATTCTTTCCCACCCAAGTCCCGACTGAAGGCAACAGCCCAACGAGGGGGATAGAAAGCCACCACTCAGGCAGAGAGATCCCACAGGCCAGCGTCTGCGGGCAAATGGGCTCTCCCGACACACACAAAGCCGGTGAGCAGACTACCGTTGCTGAAGCATAGGCAGTCAAAATCTACAAAACAAGATGCAAGAGAAAGGCGGGAACCACCGGACTGGGTGGGGGACCAGACGCAGCCGGCTGCGGGCATCAACCACCATCTTTTTGGTTTACCAGAGACTCCGGTGTATCTATCATAGGGAGTACAACAGTGCCCTCGGGCCGTGCACCGCAGCGCACTAACACGCCCGCACCTCGCAACCACCGGGCCCCGGGACCATCACCCCCTGCCCAAGGAGCGGTCAACACCAGGCTGCAAAACACCGTCCCCAGGAGCCTAGTTAACGGCAGGGTGGTGTCCACACTCACCACAACCCGTGGGTGGCGTCACGAACTTAAACCCAAAACCGCGGCTCCGGCTGTGAACCTCCCCACCAAAACCCCTCACGTAGCGCCAGCCTCCCTTCAGAGCGACGTGACCCCCGGGTCCGGAGGCGCTCGAGCCACCCACCGACGAGCCCAGATCCGAGCGGCTCGGCTGCCAGCCGAGCCCCGGGGCGGTACACATCGACTCTTCTGGCGTCACGAACAGGATTGAACCCATCCACTTACCGGTGGAAGTGCGCCTTGAAGTAGAAGTCAGCGGTGACCCATTGAAAAATTGCAGAATTCGCCATCTTTGGGTGCGAAGTTTCCCGCCAAAGTCGTCTATCCCACGAAAAAGAGCGGGATAGTGAAGCCCCGCCCCCTGGGAACAGAGCGGTGCAGGAAAGCGTGCGCGGCTGTAAAGTGAAACTGTGCAGAAAGAGCGCCGAGTGCCGCGAAAAGACCAAGGGGGAGAAGCGGGAAGAGCTGATGTAACCGTGGCTGATAAGTGCAGGGAAGCCAGGACTCTCCAGAAACCCGTTCCTGGACACCAACACAGCAGGATGTGTCGGAGTATCCAGGCCCAAGCCCACTTCATGCTGGCGAAGTGGGTGTCGGAGATGAAGGGCATGGCTGCAGCCATCCGGACGCGCGAAGTGGAGTTGATCTCGGAGGAGTGGGTAAGCAGTGACCCATGCCCCTATGTTCCCCAGAAACCAGCCGTCTCGGCTAAGCGACCCGGCCTGCTCCCGTCCACCACACCATCTCCCTCATCGCCCGTGTCCGCAGCCACCGCCCCGACCGACCCCCCTGCCTCAGTCCGTGGCAGTGGAGCCCTTACCACCTATGTGGGAGGACCCAGCTACTGGGCCCTCAGGCCTTACCGTCACCATCGCTCCAGCACCGCCGACAACATCCCATCCGGCCCCGAGCATGGCCGCAACAGAGATGATGATGGCTCCGGTAGTCCTCCCGGCCGCAACGGAGGCGATCCTCGACCAGAAGCCAACACCGCAAGTCACGTTGACCGCTCCCAGACACCCGGCCTCGGCTGAGGCACGGCAGGGGTGTAGCTGCCAAGCGGCAGAGCACGCCACGTGACAGCGGGGTCCCTCGTTGCCGAAGGTGCCGGTTGTAGCCGGCACGGAGGGACTCTGGCTGGGCCCGTCCCCCACACAGGCTGACCCGGAGCAGGCAGCCGGCGCTCTGTATTGGGAGCGGCAGCGACAGCAGCTGCGCAGGGAGATCGTTGCCCGAGAGGGGTGTAAAGCGGATGTGCATGCCCGCATGTATATGGAGAAAGATCACCTGCAGCGAGCTACCATCGGGGTCCAGAGCAGTGTACCATGTGAAGGTGGTATTGGAGGCCCACGTTGGAGAATGGATTGTTGAATAAATAGGTAGCAGTTCCAGCTATCCTGTTTGTTGGGCCCCATTGGGACCCTGTTGAATCCCGTTTGCCCCGTTTTAACATGAACAAGGCCGAGAACTAGCAGGCCACCAAATAACTTTTGGGTTTGTAAATAATTCCCGGACCACCCTTTCGGTCCTACAGTCTCCGGAGAGGCTGGTTGGAGGAAGGACCAGCGGCAGAGGAGGCCGGGGTCCCGTCACCAACGTAACCGGTGACAACCCTCCGGGTCCAGGGGTCCCCCAGACGTGGGGCCTCTGAGAGACTGCATTGTAAGGAACTTTTTACCCAGCCCGTATGGGCAGTACCCGGACCTTGACCCGTTCCTGGACTGGGGAAAAGGGGTGCTGACCTAGTTTTAGAGGCAGCATCAAGGTTTAGGTTTGCTTGGGTGGGCAAATGGAAGGACCCGGTTACCGTTAATAAAAATGTTGATTTTATATGTTTGCAACGTTTAAGAATGTGCCTCTCGTAAGGGATGATTTCAAAACCTGCTTAAAATGTAAAAAGTTTAGTATACTTGTACCTGTTTTTCCCGTTTATCTTTTACAGCAAACAAAAATAAACCGGTGGTGGTCGGGCAGCTTGCGGACGGACTGCATTAAACCAAGGGGGAATGTGACGCCCTGGACTAGCCACAAACACCTGTCCCCTAACAAGGTAACAGCAGCTAACCTAAAAACCCTGAGTCACCCCTCTCAGGTCTTGACGTTCACACCAGGGTTGGAGCCAGGTGGCTGGCCACGCCCACCCAAGAGTTCAGATAGCCTGAGGCGGGAAAAACACAGCAGATGAAGTTAGGGAGGAAAGGAGAGTAGTAGAAAAGTGAAAACGTCTGTCAGGGATCTGGGTCGTAGCCCGGATACCCTGTGTCCAGAAGGCAGCTGGTGGTTGCCGCCTGCAGGAACTGGGAAGATGGCTGGTGGAACCGTAAGGGACCGGGACAGGGTAGTGGACCGCCAGTATCAAACCGGGGAACCGTCTGGAAACCGGAGCACCAGGAGGGGTACTCAGACCCAGAACGAGCCCCAGAAGCCATTAGACCGAGTTGAATTCACTGATTGGGGTCTGGACCTTAGGTTCTTTCCCACCCAAGTCCCGACTGAAGGCAACAGCCCAATGAGGGGGATAGAAAGCCACCGCTCAGGCAGAGAGATCCCATGGGCCAGCGTCTGGGGGCAAACGGGCTCTCCCGGGACACACAAAGCCGGGGAGCTGACTACTATCGCTGAACCATAGGCAGTCAAAATCTACAAAACGAGGTGCAGGAGAAAGGCGTTAACCACCGAACCGGGTGGGGGACCAGACGCAGCCGGCTGCGGGCACCAACCACCATCTTTTTGGTTTACCAGAGACTCCGATGTATCTGTCATAGTGAGTACAACAGTGCCCTCGGGCCACGCACCGCACCGCACTAACACACCAGCACCTCGCAACCACCGTGCCCCAGGACCATCACCCCCTGCCCACGGAGGGGTCAACACCAGGCTGCACAACACCGTCCCTGGGAGCCTAGTTAACGGCAGCGGTGGTGTCCACACTCACCACAACCCGTGGGTGGCGTCACGAACTTAAACCCAAAACCGCGGCTCCGGCCATGAACCTCCCCACCGAAACCCCTCACGTAGCGCCAGCCTCCCTTCAGAGTGACGTGACCCCCGGGTCCGGAGGCGCTCGAGCCACCCACCAACGAGCCCAGATCCGAGCGGCTCGGCTGCCCACCGAGCCCCGAGCCGGTACACTTTCATCACAACTGAGGGACATTTTGAAAGTCTTTTCATGTCGTTTGGTCTCACTAATTCCCTTGCCATTTGCCAACATTTTGTGAATTATATTTTTCACCACTTGGTGGGCAGGTTTGTGGTGCTTTATTTGGATGATATCTTGATCTATTCAATCAATATGAAGACACATCAGATACATGTAAAATAGATATTACAGATCTTGAGAGACAGCAAACTTTTCGTATGCCAAGCTGGAAAAGGGTGTTTTTGCTGTCCAAGAGGTGCAATTTTTGGGTTACCTGTTGTTATATTTAGGGTTTCAGATGGATCCTGAGAAAATCTGTGTGATACTTAACTGGCATAGTCCAGAAAACCTGAAAGGATTGTAGCGCTTTCTAGGGTTTACCAATTTATTCAGAATATTGCGGTAATTGTGAAACCTCTCACTGATGTGATTAAAAATGGGTTGGACTCCGCCCAGCTGGGTTTTTCTTCCCTTTCAGCATATGCTGAGTACTTCCATGTACCTTGTGTGACCCCGCCGCTGACCAGACCACCATGATCAAACTGCCAGATTTCAAATCGTCCACTCTCATATGTTGAGATCTGTAAATTCTGGAGTACTCTTGAGTAATTACTTTCATTTTGGAACTTGACTTCTCAGTTCATCTCCACACTTCCTTAGGCCCCATGCTGCCACGGTATTGATCTTCATTGATATTCATATTGTAAAATCATTTATCATGCTATCACTGTTATTGATTTACACAAACGTAGAAAATTGCTTGACAGACAATTATGTGCCGCCCCTACGCCTGTAGCAGCTGGGCTGCTTGGATCCGGACCCGCTGTGTGGCTCGAGGGATCCTCCGGACCCGGGGGTCACGCCCAGCCGGATACCCTCCGTGCCGGCTACGACCGGCGTCACTTGCAATGGAGGGCTCCGCTGTGTCATGGCTCACTCTGCTGCCCCGCAAGTGCATCCCGGCTGCGCCTCAGCCGGGAGCGGGAACTAGAGAGCGGTTGGTGCTTCTGCCGATGCTGACTTCCGGTCGGGCGCCGCCTCTGCTGCAGCCAGGCGGACTGCCGGGGCCGTCGTCTTTGAGTGCGCTGCCTTCTCTGTGACCGGCGGCAACATCATCAGGGCTGCGGTCTGGCTCGGGACCGGAGGCGGCTTCTTCCATGCGTTAGTCTGGTGTGGAGCTGATGCAGATGCCGTGGCGGTGGCATGCTTGTGGCCTGAGGATTCTGCAGGCGGGTCCTCACAGGTGGATGGAACAGGTACCGCTGCCGTTGCTTGTGGCAGCGGACCAAGCGAGGTGTCGGCTACAGGTACGGGCTGCGAGGGAGGCGGCGTGGCGGACGGGGGCAGACCGAGCTCCTTGGCCTGGTGGGCCGGTCCCGATGAGACATAGGGGCGTGGGTCGTTTACCCGCTCCTCCGAGGTCGCCTCCACTTCACGGGCCCGAATGGCTGCTCCCTCATCTCGGCCGTTCATTGCTTCAGCAGGAAATTGGCCTGGGCCTGGATTTTGTGGCACATGCGGTATGTCTGGGCTTCCACCCAATCGGCTGTTCTGGGCACGGGTTCCTCCACAATTGGATTGCCAGACTGATCAGCCATCCTTTTCCGTTGGTATCCAGGAACAAAAGGGTTGCAGAGTCCTGGCGTCTCTGCCCTTTACCTTCTTGGGTCACATGATGCAGACTTTTTCCTGCCCCCCCTTTGGTCTTTTGCAAGCACTCCCTCGTGCAGCTGGTTAGTTTCGTTTTCGGCCTCAGGGTGTTGTTTCCTTCCGACCTCGTTCCAAGGGGCGGAGCTTCAGCTTCGCGCCCTTTCTCAGGGGAGAAGACGCTGGGCTGTTGTTTTTCGTGCCTAAAAATGGTGGCAAAATGGTGACTTCTCAAAATTTTGCAACGGATCACCGTTGACTGTCCAAACCAAGGCGCAGTTCCACCAGGTAGGTAGATGGGTTACAATCCTGTTCGTGGTGCCAGTTTTTAGGGTGTGCCGCCCCCACGCCTGTAGCAGCCAGGCTGTTTGGATCTGGACCCAGTGTGTGGCTCGAGGGATCCTCCGGACCCGGGGGTCACGCGGACACACCAAATGAAAAAGGGACGTAGTTGTACGGGTTTGGCCATACTCAGTTTGTGACGCCACCCACAGTGTGTGGTGAAAGGTGGCACCACCACTGCTGTTGTGGGACACCCCGGGGGAGATGTAATGGCAGCTGGATATTAACCCCTCCGTGGGTAGGGATGGTTCCCCCGGGGCCCAGTGGCTCTGTACAGGGGATGGCGATGGCAGGAGCCTGCGCGCCCGGACGTACCAGGGGATGTTTGGTTACTCACAGTTGAATAAATCACATGAGTCTTTTGGTAAACCAAGGTGCTGGTGGCCGGCCGCCACGGCCGGTTGTACTCTGGTCCCCCACCTGGGCTGGTGGTCGCCGTCTTTTCCCTCTGCACTGTTTTTGCTTGTGTTGGACTTCCCGGTATGGAACACGGGAGTCCGCTCCCGGCTTGTTGTGTACCTAAGGAGCCGTGCCCGCTGACGCTGACCCGTGGGATCTAACGGGCCCTGGCGGTTGCCCTATCCCTCTCTGTGGGTGGTTGTCTGCTTTTGGGATTTTGGTTGGGACAGGACCTTAAATCCTCCCCTCAATTGGTTAATTAGCTAGGCCGTTGGTTCTGGTCCTGGCTTCAGGGTCCAAGTACCCCCTCTGTGCATGGTTTCCGGGTCAGTTCTCCGGTATCGGTACCGGAGGGCTCCAACCCTGTCCTGGTCCACCTCGGATTTCCGGCTGCCGTCTTCCCGTCGCCTGCTGACGGGGACCACTGTCTGCCACCTAGTCAAGGTACCAGGGCTCCGACCCTTGCACCTGTCAACTTGAGCTTCACCTCCGCTGGAGTTACACCTAGCCCCAGACTCCACTCCTCTCAACTTGAACTCTCGACTACAACTCGACTTGAACTACTGTTTTTCCCGCCCCGGGCTGTCTAGACCCCTAGGTGGGCGTTTCCTAACTGCCTGGTCCCGCCCACTGGTGTGCCTGTCTTGCCCTGAGGGGGGTGGCTAGGGTTTCAGGTCGGCTGTATGTAACCTAGGTGAGGGAAGGTGTTATGCGGGGGCCTATGTGTGACTACCTGCAATGTCAGGGCGTCACAATTACACAGATTGCTTATGCCGTGACATTGTAGTACAGGATATTTTTTAACCTTCTGCTTAAAGACAACCTGTACAGAAATGCCGTGCTCCTAGTATACTGAGCAGCGACATATCACTCATTCAGCGATAGCCTTTATTTGGAGATTACACCGTTATCAATACTTGATTTTCTTTGTGTAGACACACTTCCAATCAGCTGGCCACATGCTTTTAATATTATTTACCAACAGATTAAATACATATCTACAGATAAACAGAATTTCTGCTGATGACAGGTTTCCTTTAAAGCATGAGCAATATCTCTAAAGATTCTTCATGATATACTTAGTAGAGCTTGTCCAGAAATAGCTATCTTTGACAGTGACTTCTTCCAGGCATTATATTAGCTGTGAACCTAAGCTGCCCATACATATTAAATAAATGTTGACTCAACTCTTCAATCCTGGCAAGTTTAGCCAACTATCTAATGTGTATGGGGTTCACCAGACGTCTCCAAGACAATTGATGTTGGGTAAACAAAGGATTCCTCAGTTGTATGGAGGACATGCCATTACTAGAGATGTCTGGCATTGGTTTATTTCCTTATCCGCAGTGAAAACCTATGTACTCTCAATGAGTATGCATATGCATGAAAGAGTTAGCGGAAATAACTGCCAGCTACCATCATTCGGTTGACAGGGAAAATTCTGCAGTAGCTATGCAGCTCTAAACTGTGCCAATAAGCAATTTTCAATGTGAAACTGCATCCACAGCAATGGTAGGCATAGACAGAAGAGGGGCCTGTGCAAGAACACTATATGAGCCCTTTGCAGTCCAATTGCCCTTCATAACGCACAAATCTGCCTTCTTTGAAGGAGGTAGTGGGCCCCCTTACCCCTCGGGACCAGGTTGCACCAATGGCATGTCTGCCTGTGATCCAAAGCACTTGGGGTTGTAATAAGCAGCAGCTTTTGCAAATGAAAAATGAGTAAGGCTAGCTTTGGCATTGTGCTGGTTTTTATTTAGAATTGCAGTCCAGTCCAGCTGGATTATATTTCAGTATACAGTGTATTCACTGTTAGTATATATATTTATTCTTATGTTTTGGGGTGGGTTGGGGGTACCATCAGTTTTTCGCCTTAGACAGCAGAAAAGCTAGAATTTACTCTTTTAGGCCTAAAACACACTTCCGCAAAAAAAACGTCCGTGTGACACGGTCCGTTTTTCGGGTCCATGTTCCGTTTTTTTGGGGCGTTTCTCCGGTACGTATGGCATCCGTGTGATGGCGTATGCGAGCCGTGTGCACGTGTAAAATGTCCGTGTTGTGTGTAAAATGCCCGTGTATGTGTACGTGGAATGTCCGTGTGGAATGTCCGTTTGTGTGTTGCACAATGTCGTTGATACATGTCGGCTGACAGCAGACAGAGTTGCGCAATGAGAATGAACTCGGGTGAACTTCACCCGACTTCATTGTCATGCCGCGGCTCTGTCTGTGTGCCACGTACTGATTAGCGGTCACCTGTGAAGGATTCACCAGTGACCGCTAATGTCGCGGGCGGAGGAGGGGACGCTGCGCTCTCCCACTGCTCGGGTCCGGCTGCTGCTGCTGCTGCTCAGTGGTGGCTCGAGCGGTGGGCCGGATCCCGGGGACTCGAGCGGCGTTCCTCGCCCGTGAGTGAAAAGGGTGGGGATTGATTGTGGGGATTGAATATTGTCCGTGAGTCGTGACTGTGAAGATGTAATTTACCCTCTCACTGTATATGCTGTGATACTATGTCATGATATGTATATTTCCCTGGTTGTATTAGTTGTAATTCATGTATTTTCTTGGGGGAGCTACTGGTCTCAATGTGTCTCTCTCATACAATTGTAGTCTTGGCATCTAATGTGATTATGTAAATAGCCTGTCCTCTTCTTTCCAGAGTTGTGTATCTAATCTGTAATTGCATTGGCCAGTGAAGGAATAGTCATTGTTCTTTACAGCAGGGGATCCCTTCATCTACTGTGGCTGGCAGACATATTGGAGCCCTGTGATGGACCAAACCATTGATGATAGGATGTGTGACCCCTACCCCCTGAACAAACATGGTGGGCTGGTCAAGCAGCCCAGACAATGCATTTCCCTTTTTGTAACTTCAGAGTGAGCTGAAACTTGAAGAGAGCAGGAGCCCCAGCCTGGGTGGCTGTGGACACGGACGGAGCTAGGCCTGTGTGGCGGCCCGTGGGATTGTGTGGAACTCTTTGGACTACTGTAAGGGCGATTGCTTTGTTATCCGGTCCGAGGATTGTCGGGAAGGGCCCCCGAATCTGTTTTATGTGGACTAATCGTGTGCTGTTCCTGTATTCCTGTTAATAAACCTGTTGGATCGTTCCTCGGCCTCGTCCATCCTTTGCTCTCTTGTACACCCCTGTCACAAACTGGTTGGCAGCGCTTTGATCAGAGCAGAAGGAATGGAGGACAATGGCTCAACATCAGGAACCAGCACTGCAGAGTACAAGACCTGGACTTTGGGGAGCCTGCAATCAAAGGCCCGTGAAGTAGGAGTTCGTTTCAAAGGACTCTCCAAGGAGCAGCTGATTGAGGCGCTAGAAGGAGTCTGTTCGCAAAATGACGTGGAGGAAGTATCCTCACAGCAAACGGAAGAAAGACGGCAGCCGGAGGTGAATACCCAAAAAAGTCAATGGGTTGTGTGGTACAAGGAGGAGATGGCACTGCTTGGAGATGAGGCCACCATAGAAGATAAGAGGGAGGCCATGCGTGGAGCTAAAGAGAAGGAGCGCAGGATGGAGGAGATGGCACTGCTGGATAAGGAGCTCGCTGTGGAAGCCGCGAGAGGTTCCAGACAGACTGTAACCCCAGCACCCATCATGAGGGAACTTCCCAGGGTGTCCCGCAAAGACTTTAAGTCGTTTAATGAGGCTGCAGGCGACATTGAGGGCTTCTTCCAGGACTTTGAGCATCAGTGTCGATTAATGGAAGTCCCGGACAGGGAGCGTGTCCGGCATCTGGTTGGGCTCCTAGAGGGGGGAGCTGCTGAAGCCTATAGAGCTATGGACCCTCGGTGGAACTGTGAGTATGCGGATATTAAACAGACTATTCTAGAACATTATGCTGTGACCCCAGACACTTACAGGACTCAGTTCCGTGCTTTAGCCTGTGATGGGGAAGTGTCTTTTAAGATATATGCTCATAGACTCAAACAAATATGTAATCGCTGGCTGGAGGCAGAGGAGGCCTTATCTTGGGAGACCTTCCTGCAGGTCATCCTAAAAGAACAATTCTTTGCCCAGTGCCCCGCTGAGATCCGGGAATGGGTGCGTGAGAGAAAACCAGCGACAGTGGAGGAAGCTGCTGCTCTCGCTGATGAGGCTCTCACCATCAAGCCTCAGTGGAGGGTTCTGTTGGAGGATGGAGAGACGCCTAACAGCTCCACAACACCGGATGCCCCCAGTTATTCTGTCCCCATTGTTCCCCGTTCCTCTAAGCCACCACATGTTGATACCCGTGTTAATGTGCCTCCAGTTGCTTCTACTGCACTTTCTGGAATACGCCGGGGAGAGGAAGTAACAGAGCGCAGGTGTTATGTTTGTAGGCATCCCGGGCATTTGCAGGCCTCATGCCCAGCCGGGCCATGGAGGAATCATCCTCAAACCCCTACAGCACCTTCAGGTGGGAGCCGGCCTCCAAGTTCCCCTACCCCTTACCCAAGAGGACGCCTTGGATGGAGGGAGACCCAGCTCAGATGCTATCAATGTGGACAGCCAGGGCATCGGCAAGTCTCCTGCCCAGCTGTTCAAATGAGGACTGATCCTGCACCCAATCGGATTGTTAATTATTTACAGCCCAGTGCCATGGAGGAAGATGTGGCACCGTTATGTGAGGACTGGCCTAGTGACTCAGCCCCCCATGTTGCACCACCAGGAGTTTACGGGGTGCGACCCGCAGTTATGACGACTTCTGCTCATCGAGGTAAGCACTTGCAGGAGGTTGTGCTGGATGGACAGATACTTGTTGGATTTTGTGACTCGGGTGCTTTCCTCACACTGGCTGATCCCCGAGTGGTTCGGCCTGAGGCAATCCATAGAGGACCTGGGATTGTTATTGAACTGGCTGGTGGACAATGGAGGACTACTCCCACAGCCACTGTGGATCTGAACTTTGGTTTTGGGGTCAGGCGATGTGTGGTTGGGGTGATGGGTGGTCTGCCTGCAGCTGTTCTCCTGGGCAATGATGTGGGAGAGCTACAATGCCAATTCGTGGCTGCATGAAGCCACATGTAAGTAACGCTCTGCCTGTGTGTACTTAACCAGTGACCTGTAGAGGTCCCTAGTACGTACACAAGTTGGGAGGGGGAGGGATTGTGAAGATGTAATTTACCCTCTCACTGTATATGCTGTGATACTATGTCATGATATGTATATTTCCCTGGTTGTATTAGTTGTAATTCATGTATTTTCTTGGGGGAGCTACTGGTCTCAATGTGTCTCTCTCATACAATTGTAGTCTTGGCATCTAATGTGATTATGTAAATAGCCTGTCCTCTTCTTTCCAGAGTTGTGTATCTAATCTGTAATTGCATTGGCCAGTGAAGGAATAGTCATTGTTCTTTACAGCAGGGGATCCCTTCATCTACTGTGGCTGGCAGACATATTGGAGCCCTGTGATGGACCAAACCATTGATGATAGGATGTGTGACCCCTACCCCCTGAACAAACATGGTGGGCTGGTCAAGCAGCCCAGACAATGCATTTCCCTTTTTGTAACTTCAGAGTGAGCTGAAACTTGAAGAGAGCAGGAGCCCCAGCCTGGGTGGCTGTGGACACGG
Organism: Anomaloglossus baeobatrachus; assembly: GCF_048569485.1. Classification (NCBI taxonomy): domain Eukaryota; kingdom Metazoa; phylum Chordata; class Amphibia; order Anura; family Aromobatidae; genus Anomaloglossus; species Anomaloglossus baeobatrachus. The sequence continues at coordinate 285,576,033 of NC_134353.1, read as the reverse complement.
ACGGAGCTAGGCCTGTGTGGCGGCCCGTGGGATTGTGTGGAACTCTTTGGACTACTGTAAGGACGATTGCTTTGTTATCCGGTCCGAGGATTGTCGGGAAGGGCCCCCGAATCTGTTTTATGTGGACTAATCGTGTGCTGTTCCTGTATTCCTGTTAATAAACCTGTTGGATCGTTCCTCGGCCTCGTCCATCCTTTGCTCTCTTGTACACCCCCGTCACAGTGACGCCACCCACGGTTGTGGTGATATTGGTGACACCACCGCTGCTCTCGACGGGGATCCCGGGAGCGATGACAGGGAGCAGCCTGGATGTTGGTTCTCCCCTCCGTGGGTAGGGGGGGTTTGGTTGTCCCGGGGCCCGGTGATGGGGGTAGGGGTGAATGGCAGGCGGGTTACGGGGCCTGGTGAGGTGCACTCACTGCGCACTGTGGTACTCACTCAGCCAATGATGAGGACACAGTTCTCGGTAAAACACACGGCTGGATGGACGGGTCCCACAGACAGCTGCGGTGTTTCTCCTCCCGGCAGGTTGATGGTGACTGGCTTTCCTTGCACCTGTGTAACGTGCACGGTTCCAATGGGTTCCCACCGGTAACCCGCTCCCCCAGCTTGGATGGGTGTTGAAGGAGCCCCTTTTGCCCGCAGGCTCTAGGCCTGGGAACTTTCGCCTTGGCGGTGACTGTGTTTCCCTCTCTCGGTTGGACTGTTGCCTTCTGTCGTAACTTGGCTGCTGGGAAACCCAGGAGGTTCCCTTCGCTAACGGATTTGGCAAATTCACGGCAACTCCTAGCCTTGCCTGGGTCCGTAAGCCCCTGACGGATGGTGCTGGCTTCTCTTTGCGTACCGGTCCGGTACCGCCGGGCCACCGCCCGTCTACGGTCCTTATGGCTGGCTCCAATAGGCCTCTCCTGCAGACAGTCACCAGCGTCTGCCAACCTTGCTGATCCGTCCGGGCCACATACCCGGACCAACTTCAGGCTTCTCTACTGCCACTTCCCTCCTTCCACTTTCACTTCCAAAACTAATCTGCCTTACTTTTCCCGCCTCCAGGACTGTGAACTCCTTGGTGGGCGGGGCCAACCACCTGGCCCACCCCCTGGTGTGGACATCAGCCCCTGGAGGAAGGCCACAAGGGTTTTTGTCTGACTTCGGTGTGCCTGACCGGGAGTGTGGGGTGTGTTGGTGTTGTTCTTGTGACGTCCTGGCTTGTCCAGGGCGCCACACTAATTCCCCGAGTGACTGAAGTGAGTAGCCCTCTCTCATACTTACCGCTCCCCGATCACCAGTGCGGCGAGGAACAGCTGTGCAGAGAATACGCGGCAACAATTACTTTGAGTATGCCGGCCGCTCATTAATCAATCTCGTATTCCCTGCTTTCCCCACCCAGAGACGCCTGTGATTGGTTGCAGTCAGACACGCCCCCCACGCTGAGTGACAGCTGTCTCACTGCACCCAATCACAGCAGACGGTGGGCGTGTCTATACTGTGCAGTAAAATAAATAAATAATTAAAAAAAACTGGCGTGTGGTCCCCCCCAATTTTAATACCAGCCAGATAAAGCCATATGGCTGAAGGCTGGTATTCTCAGGATGGGGAGCCCCACGTTATGGGGAGCCCCCAGCCTAACAATATCAGTCAGTAGCCGCCCAGAATTGCCGCATACATTATATGTGACAGTTCTGGGACTGTACCCGGCTCTTCCCGATTTGCCCTGGTGCGTTGGAAAATCGGGGTAATAAGGAGTTTTTAGCAGCCCATAGCTGCCAATAAGTCCTAGATTAATCATGTCAGGCGTCTCCCCGAGATACCTTCCATGATTATTCTGTAAATTACAGTAAATAAACACACACACCCGAACAATCCTTTATTAGAAAAAAAAACACTAACAAATTGCCTTGTTCACCAACTCCAGCGTACTCCAGGATGGTCCAGCGTCGCTTCCAGCTCTGCTGCATGAAGGTGACCGGAGCTGCAGAAGACACAGCCGCTCCTGTCAGCTCCATGCAGCAACTGAAGACAGCCGCGCGATCAGCTGAGCTGTCACTGAGGTTACTAGCAGCCAACGCTGAAAACAGCTGATCGCGCTATTCCCTTCATTAGCTGCGTGGAGCTGACAGGAGCGGCGGTGTCTTCTGCGGTCATTTACTGTAATTTACAGATTAATCATGGAAGGTATCTCGGGGAGACGCCTGACATGATTAATCTAAAACTTATTGGCAGCTATGGGCTGCCAATAACTCCTTATTACCCCGATTTGCCAACGCACCAGGGCAAATCGGGAAGAGTCGGGTACAGTCCCAGAACTGTCGCATATAATGTATGCGGCAATTCTGGGCGGCTGCTGACTGATATTGTTAGGCTGGGGGGCTCCCCATAACGTGGAGCTCCCCATCCTGAGAATACCAGCCTTCAGCCGTATGGCTTAATCTGGCTGGTATTAAAATTGGGGGGGACCGCACGCCGTTTTTTAAAATTTATTTATTTTACTGCACAGTATAGACACGCCCACCGGCTGCTGTGATTGGGTGCAGTGAGACAGCTGTCACTCAGCGTGGGGGCGTGTCTGACTGCAACCAATCACAGGCGTCTGTGGGTGGGGAAAGCAGGGAATAAGAGATTGATTAATGAGCGGCCGGCATATTCAAAGTAATTGTTGCCGCGTATTCTCTGCACAGCTGTTCCTCGCCGCGCTGGTGATCGGGAAGCGGTATGAGCCGGGGGAAGAAAAAAAACGAGCGCCAATGTAAGTATGACTGAGAACAGCAGAAAAAAAGGTAAGTATACTGACTTTAATTTAAAAAAAAACCAAAAAATAAGATCGCTAGTGTAAAAACGCACACGCACGAAACGTGCTGAACACGGACATACTCCGTGTGCGGTACGTGCAGGCACGGACCCATAGACTAAAGCGGGTCCGTGCCTGCGTGCTGCCGGCCAAAAACGGACATGTTGTCTGTGTAGAAAAGCGCACACACGTACTTACCACACGGTCACACGTTCCGTGTGATTTTACGTGTGTGTGCCATCTACCATTGAATAACATGGGTCTCCATGTGTACGTGTCTCCGGTACGTGCAAATACGTACTGCACACGTACAAATTAAATGGATGTGTGTTGCGGGTCTGAAACACACAGTTCCCTGGAGGAATAAAGTTAATTTTCTCCCAGGAGCTGCACTTTCAGTACGGAGGCCAGGCATCTTATAATGATATTAACATGCAAGCTTAACCTCTTAATTTTAAGCATAATCCGACTTGACATGTTCCTTTTAATAGGGTAGGGTACATTGGCTCTAATGCTCATGTATTGTACAAGGAAGTTATAATGGTTATGTGCTTTATTGTCTGACCTAGAGTTGGTCTCATATTATAGGCAAAAGTTCATGTACTGTGAAGGCCAAATGTCAAAACTATTCCTTGTGAAATCATACCTGTGCTCTCCACCAATAAACACATGCCACTGTATCTATGTCAGACATGCCATAAAGACTACATAGTGGTATTGTGCCAGCTGACAGGTTTATATTTTGCTCACTTAAAAACAATTATGGGACCTGTAAATCCAGAGGTGAGAAATACTTATAGAATACAGGTATAGTCAAGCACCATTCTACAGACCATGAATTACATATGGATCTGTGCACAACATAGAAGTAGTCTAAAGGCCACTTTACACGCTGCGATCTCGCTAGCAAGGTCGCTAGCGTGCGTACCCGCCCCCGTCGGTTGTGCGTCACGGGCAAATCGCTGCCCGTGGTGCACAACATCGCTAACACCCGTCACACTTCTTACCTGCCTAGCGACGTCGCTGTGACCGGCGAACCGCCTCCTTTCTAAGGGGGTGCTTCGTTAGGCGTCACAGCGACGTCACTAAGCGGCCGCCCAATCAAAGCAGAGGGGCGGGATGAGTGGGACGAACATCCCGTCCACCTCCTTCCTTCCTTATTGCGGGCGGCCGCAGGTAAGGTGAGGTTCCTCGTTCCTGCGGTGTCACACATAGCGATGTTTGCTGCCGCAGGAACGACGAACAACCTGCGTCCTGCAACAGCAACGATATTTGGGAATGGAGGACCGTGTCAACGAGCAATGATAAGGTGAGTATTTTTGCTCGTTAGCAGTCGCTCGTACGTTTCACATGCAATGACATCACTAATGAGGCCGGATGTGCGTCACGAATTCCGTGATCTCAATGACATCGCGTTAGCGATGTCGCTGCATGTAAAGCGGCCTTTACTCATGATGGGATTAGCTAAAAAGAAAAAAAAACTATTGGCACTTTTTAACTATTGTCCACAAAAGCAGATTATCATGAGGGCAATCTGGGCTACCACCCAGGGCCTGCAGCTCCTAGGGTCCCATGGCCAGTTTACCCTACATTAGAGTGCATTGGCAGAATGAATCCTCGAGCACAGTGCTTCCCGTGAGCTCCACTGCTGGGAAAGCAGAATGGTACTGCATCTCCCATCACCTTTTCTGTGAGGTCATGTATGCGCCAACCACAAGAAGAACTGGAAACCCGAGGACTGAAGCAGAGCACCGGGTAAATCAAGCGAGGTGAGTATGTGTTGTTTTTTTTATATGTATGTGTATGGACTGCATGCCTCTATATAGGGGGTTCAGCTTAGGGAGGGCAAAACATCTGAGTTTGCCCCTAACCAAGTGACCATGATAACTACGCTGGCACAGACTTATCGGGGGTATAGGGGAATCTCAGCAGATGACACTGATATTACTGCTTTATGGTGACTATATAGTGGTAGATATCAGTTTGCCGCTCCCACACCTGTAGCAGCCGAGCTGCTTGTATCCGGACCCGCTGTGTGGCTCGAGGGATCCTCCGGACCCGGGGGTCACGCGGACATGCCAAATGAAAAGGGGGACGTAGTTGTACGGGTTTGGCCGTATACAGTTCGTGACGCCACCCACGGTGTGTGATGAAGTGGGACACCACCGCTGCTGGTGCGGGACACCTGGGGAAGGTGTGATGGCAGCTCGATGTTAACCCGTCCGTGGGTAGGGATGGTTCCCCCGGGACCCGATGGCTTGGTGCAAGGGATGGCGATGGCAGGGGCATGCGTGCCCGGACGTACCAGGGGATGTTTGGTTACTCACAGTTGAATAAATCACACGAGTATTTTGGTAAACCAAGGTGCTGGTGGCCGGCCGCCGCGGCCGGTTGTACTCTGGTCCCCCACCCGGGCTGGTGGTCGCCGTCTTTTCCCTCTGCACTGTGTTTGCTTGTGTTGGACTTCCCGGTATGGAACACGGGAGTCTGCTCCCGGCTTGTTGTGTACCTAAAGAGCCGTTCCTGCTGTCGCTGACCCGTGGGATCTATCGGGCCCTGGCGGTTGCCCTATCCCTCTCTGTGGGTGGTTGTCTGCTTTAGGGATTTTGGTTGGGACAGGACCTATAATCCTGCCCCTCAATCTTTTGATTAACCTAAGCCGTTAGTTCCGGTTCTGGCTTCAGGGTCCGAGTACCCCCTCTGTGCACGGTTTCCGGTCAGGTCTCTGGTGTCAGTACCGGCAGGCTCCAACCCTGTCCCGGTCCACCTCGGATCTGCCGAGTCGTCTTCCCATCTCCTGCTGATGGAGACCACGATCTGCCACCTAGCCAAGATGTCAGGGCTCCGACCCTGGCACCCGTCAACTTGGCACCTCCGACTTGCACTGAACATTAACTCATCTGCCTTGAACTACTGTTTTTCCCGCCCCGGGCTGTCTAGACCCCTAGGTGGGCATTTCCTAACTGCCTTGTCCCACCCACTGGTGTGCCTGTCTTACCCTGAGGGGGGTGGCTAGGGTTTCAGGTCGGCTGTGTGTAACCTAGGTGAGGGAAGGTGTTATGCGGGGGCCTATGTGTGACTACCTGGTTTTGCCAAGGCGTCACATTAGTCCTTCAACACATACAAGAGGTTACAGTGCAGTTATAGATGAGGATTTACAGATAACGTGTTTTCAGATGGAATTGTTCGCCTTTCAAGACTTTTGCATTTGGCCCAGACCGATATGACAACTTCTTCCGGCCATGATTCATCTACAGAGATTACAGCAAAGACACATTTAAGTTCTCACATTTCCGGCACCATCCCCATCTATTCCCAACCTGCGCAAACTCCTCATCCTGCCGTCACATCACTACCGAGCCGCTGCTGCTCTATGTGCCCCTATTACTGCTCCTGCTGTGTGGCACAAAACCGTGCTTCTCTTACTACCCTACATAGTAATGCCACCACTGTGCCCTTTACATGGTAACATGCCTCTTTTGTGCCACCTAGATGGTAAAATTGCTCCATAGAAAGTATTAATGCCCTGTGCAAGTGCTCTAAAAAAGTGTCCACTTATTGCTCCTAGAAAGTAATAACGTCCTTAGTGTGCCTGTGACGTTCACAATATTCTGAGTGCTTCTATAACAATAATGGTTCTTAAATGTCCACTTAACATTTAGTAATGTCCTCCCATGTTCAGTTCATCTATACATAGCATGAATCCCCTATACCTTCCCCATACATAGTATGATGTTCCAACAGCTCCACTATAAACAGTATGATGTTCGCATAGCTCCCATATACACAGTATGATACATCTACACCTCCCCTATACACAGTATGATACCTCCCCTATATACAGTATAATCTTCCCACAGCTCCCGCTCCCTATACACAGTATGATATGATGTTGGACCTTGTGTGGATTACGCCGGACCTGCAGGGTGTTTGGTGTTAATAAAGTGGTGAAGGAGGTGTGTTTTTGTATTTTTTTCCAAATAAAGGATTTTTTCTCTGTTTGTGTTTATGTACTGTCACTTATAGATTAGTGATGCAAGTATCTCATAGACGCCTGTGCTATCACTAATCTAGGGTTTAGTTGCAGCTGTGCGCTGTTATTAACCCCTGCTATTACCCCTATTGCCAACGCACCATGGCAATTCGGGAAGAGCTGGTAAAGCATCGGGATTGTGACATCTAATGGATGCTGCAATACCGGGCGGCTTCTGGCTGAGAATACCAGCCCGCAGCTGGCTTTATCTTGGCTGGGGATGAAAATTAGAGGGGACCGCACATCATTTTTTTTTTTTTTTTATTATTTATTTAAATTAAAAAAAAGCCACATGCGGTTTCTCTTAGGTCGGAGTCACACTTGCGAGGGACTTGCACGAGTCTGACATTGCAACACCAGCAAAGCCGCACAATCTGAAAGGAGCGTGCATGTGTTTCTAGATACATGTACGCTCATAGTCAGAGAGCGGCAGGCCGTGCCGGGTGATGTCATGTCAGACTTGCACGAGTCTGACATCGCATCACCGGCACGGCCGTACACTCTGACAGGAGTGTGCATGTGTTTCTAGGTAAATGCATGCTCATGTTCAAAGAGCAGCACGCCATGCCGAGTGATGTTATGCCAGACTTGTACGAGTCTGACATCGCATCACCAGCACAGCTGCACATAATTCTAACAGGAGTGTGCATGTCCTTCTATCTACATGCCCGCTCACCATACTGACCCCCAGACACTTGCAGTGCTTTCCCCGCCCAACGGCCGTCCTGGCGCCTGTGATTGGTTGCAGTCAGCTGACATGCTGCCACTCAGAAGAAAAAACTGTGGAAAAAGGAGCGCAAATAGGGTCTTACCCCAGTATGAGGGGGAGTATCAGGAAGGGGATAATCCTACTCACCTATAGGGGTTGTGCAAGTCACAACACCTATAACAGCATGTAACTCCAGGCCACGGCAGCGGTCCCCACGTGGGCAGATAACAGAGAGTAATAGAGCTGGGTGTCAAGCCACGCCAATGACCAACAGATCATGAAGGTTGGAGATTAATGTTGCTTTATTTTATCACAGGTCAACGCGTTCGGGAGACTCTGCTCCCTTCCTCAGGACAGACTGGCAAAGAACATCAAATCTCTTAGATTTGATGTTCTTTGCCAGTCTTTCCTGAGGAAGGGAGCAGAGTCTCCCGAAATGCGTTGACCTGTGATAAAATAAAGCAACATTAATCTGCAACCTTCATGATCTGTTTGTCATTGGCGCGGCTTGACACCCAGCTCTATTACTCTCTGTATGCTGCCACTTAGGGCACACTTACTGCTACCAATTACATGCATCGGTAGGTGGGCAAAACATTGAATATTAAAATGTCGGCTCCAGAAGGGAAAAGCATGCTGCCATGACACAGCCTAGTTGAGTATACCGCACCCGCTTCTACCCCCTATCCCTTCCACCAACGTTTTTAATCTCCAGATTCTGGTCCCCCTTGATTTCTATGGGTACCGGAATGCGGAGCTGCGCGGGTTTTTTTTTTTGAGCTGTGATCCGCCGGTCCCGGTTTTTTGCAAGTCCGAGCAGGTCTACGCATAATCAGATCAGAACAGGATATGCTTTGAGTATTGCAGATCTCATTCTCAGATCTATGATTTTCACATATATGTAAATGGATCTATAAAATTCTTTGAGCCTGTGTGCCATCTGATAAAAAAAATCTGGCTGCACACGGACATATCAAATGAATGTAGCCTAAAGGAGTTGTTTTACAAATAACAGGATTACTCCAAGTCATACTGTAAAGAATAAATATTTCCATTCAGTGACTTACCATTATAATTTGATCTGATTATTTTTCTGCGGTTTCTTCTCCAACTGATCAGACCTTCATGTCGACATCTTCTAGCCATAACTCATCTTGTCAGCCCTGAAAATAAACACGATCACATACATTGTATACAGTATATACATTTGTCTCCTGAATAAAAAAATCTCCCACACTAGACCCCTGCCTTCAAATGTGTACCACAAAATTAACCCCTTCACGACATATGATGTAAACTAAAAAAAAAAAACAATCGTGGAATTGCACTTTTTTGCAATTTCACCACACTTGGAATATTTTCCCATTTTCCAGTGCAAAAATGGAAAATGTGTGGTAAAATGACTAATGTCATTCAAAAGTACAATTCGTCCTGCAAAAAACAAGCCCCATGTGGCTATATTGACTGAAAAAGAAAAAGTTATGGCTCTTGGAAGAAGTGGAGGAAAAAATGGAAAAAAATGTAAAATGACGATGTTGTCGAGGGATTATATGCTCTATACTAGCTGTAGTACCCGGGCGTTGCCCAGGATAGTAACTGTCTCCCTGTCTCTCTCCGAGTCTCTGTTTGTCTGTCTGTCTCTTTCCCCGCCTGTCTCGTTACCTGCCTGTCTCATTCCCGTCTGTCTCGTTCTCCATCTGTCTCTTTCCCCGTCTGTCTCTTTCTCTTTTCCTGTCTCTTTCCTTGTCTCTGTCTCTTTCCCTGTCTTTTTCCTTGTTTCTGTCTCTTTTCATGTTTTTGTCTCTTTCCCTGTCCGTCTCTTTCTCTGTCTGTCTCTTTCTCTGTCTGTCTTTCCCTGTCTGTCTGTCTGTCTTTGTCTGTCTGCCTCTGTCTCTTTGACTGTCTGTCTCTCTCTGTCTATTCCCTGTCTGTCTGTCTCTGTCTGTCCCTTTCCCTGTCACTTTCCCTGTCTGTCTGTGTCTGTCTGCCTCTGTCTGGCTCTTTGACTGTCTGTTTCTCTCTCTCTGTCTCTTCCCCTGTCTGTCTGTCTGTCTGTCTCTGTCTCTGTTTCTCTGTCTCTTTCCCTGTCTGCCTCCTACTGTGTCTGTGTCTATGTCTGTCTGACTCTTTCTGTCTCTCTCTATCCGTCTCTCCACGACAACTCATTATTACCTCACATATAATCTTCTTATACTAATAATGTCCTTCATTGCCTATAGCAACCAATCACAGCTCCTTTTAATAACCTATAGCTCACAGCTCCATTGACTTTAATGGACGCAGTTTTTTGGAGAGTAACTGTAAAGCACGGGGGTTAAATTTTCCAGTCAAAACATAGTGTATGACGTTCCCTGAGTAACATGGGGTGTCTGTGCAAAATTATAAATGCGATGGTGCAGATTCCTTTGGCAAACATACATACATACACACACACACACACACACACACACACACACACACACACATACACATACACACATACATACACTCAGCTTTACATATATATATATATATATATATATATATATATATATATATATATATATATATATATGTATATGGTATATATAAATTGATAAGCCAGCACTGTGTGCCCCCCCCAATTATCTATAATTTTCACCTCCATTAATCAGTCTCTGGGACTCTTCACCCCCTTTTTACGGCTGTGTGCACAAATTGAGTTTTTGTTGCATTTGCTCCTGCATGGATTTGTCACAGAAAATATGCAGCATTTTACAGTACGAGTACAAGCAAAGTGAATGAGATTTTTGAATTCTCAAGCACTTGTTTATTTTTTCCTAGTAGGCTTTCAGCTGATAAAAAATCTGCAAGATATCTTTACGCACACTAATGAGTGAAGAAAAATACGTCACAAAAACACATGTACAAAACATGGCAAAAACGCATATTTTAATGTTTTTTCTGTCAATACATCAGAATTTTCTGCTGCAAATCTTAAACGTGTGCCATAGCCAGGGCCAGAGTCCGCACCCGGGCAAATGCCAGGGCCCTGGACCGCTAGGGGGCCCACTCACAGTCGGCAAGGATCAGTGACATACTGCCAGTGGCAGCAGGCCAAACAACCACTATGGGGCCCGTGAGTCAAGGGGTCCCGATGCCAGTGCTGGTATCGGGCCCCCCGCCGAGGATCGCACTTTCAATTGTATCGGTATCGCAGTTGCTGATACAATTGAAAGCAATGATGAGAGAGTGAGAGAGTTAGTAATGTCACCCCCTTTATGAATGTGATGTTATCATACCAGTTGTAATTTGTTGACCACACTATTCCGTTATCTTTACCATAAAACTCAGCCATTAATATTAGTGGGGATCTAAATATATTGTGATATAAATAGTTTATGATTTCCCCAGTCTGACAACATTTATAATATCTCAAAAACCATTTATACTTCCTAATACAAGGTGAATTTTTCTAGTGAGAGCGTGTGATATACATGGATTGTAGTGCCGGTATTATAAGAATAAGTAACAGTTAATATAACATTCTTATACATTTTTTTATACATTTGTGATACTGATTATTTCTATTAATGTGATATTACTAAATTGATTATAAATTGCTAACCATATTATCCCATTATATATAACCTCAACATCCGATTATTATATGATATCTGGTCTTTGTCTATTTGTCTATAAGGAATATGATTGGGAATATTATTCAATTTCATCAGATGTATGATTCACTTCTGAATGATTCCCTTACATTTCTCCTACCTATGTAGTATTATGTCATGTATTTATATTTCTTCCTTTTCTTTGTCAGTCTCTCTATTCATGATTTTACTACTTACCCACCTGATCATTGACTTGAACCTGTGTGCGGGTTTCCACACATATGTTACTAATCAATGTGGGTGGGCAGACTGTTTTTAGGATACCGGCACTCAGAACCTCATGTAACATGAATAAGACAGCACGTCGAAACGCGTAGTCCCATGTTATACTGTGTGGTCATTTTACACCTGCTGTTTACCGGACATATATTTTTAAAGGTTGTTACCAATAAATTGGATTTTAATTCATCCTGAGGAACTGCGCTGGATTTTTCTTAAGTGAGTGGAGCGCTTCCTTTCTTATCATTCTCCTGCTGTGTCTGCACTTTGACAGCTCTGCACAGTGAAGCGCAATTTAATCACTATTGTGCGCCTGCTGTCCTGATATGTGCAGAGCGGCAGAACAGTGGACAAGCTGAGGAGACCAGATCAGTGGGGAACGAGGAGAAATGAGTATGTATTTAATCAAGATGGACAGAGGGCTATGGGGGTGCATTAAGCGATATGAGGGCTGCATACTACATGAGGGTGCATAATACTATATGAGGCTTCATAGTGCTATACGGGGCCTGCATAATGCAATATGGGGGCTACATAATGGCATAAGGGGGCTACATAATACTATATGGGGTGCATTATATTATATGGAGGAATATTGGGTGCATTATACTATATGGAGGAATATACAGCTGCATAACACTATATGGAGGAATATCGGGGCTGCATAACACTATATGGAGGTATATGGGGGCTTCATAACACTATATAGAGGAATATGTAGGCTGCATACTACTATATGGAGTAATATGAGGCTGCATTATATTATGTGGATCATTATGGGGTGCATTGTATTATATGGAGGAATATTGGGTGTATTATACTATATATAGTGGCTGCATAACATTATATGGAGGAATATGGGGGTTGCATAACACTACATGGAAACTTCATAACACTATATGGAGGAATATTGGGTGAGTTATACTATATGGAGGAATATAGAAGCTGCATAACTCTATATGAAGGACTATGAGGCTATATTATATTATGGGGAGCAATATGGGGTACATTATACTACATGGAGGAATATTGAGGCTTCATAACACTATATGGAGGAATATGTAGGCTGCATACTACTATATGGAGTAAGATAAGGCTGCATTATATTATGCGGGGCATTATGGGGTGCATTATAATATATGGAGGAATATTGAATGCTTTATATTATATGGAGGAATTTGCTGGCTCCATAAAAACTATACCTCCCAGAGTTGTAAGTTCCCTCCACCCCAGTGCTGTATACTCCCCAGAACTGTATGTCCCCTCAACCCCAGAGCTGTATGTCCCCCAACCCCAGTGCTGTATACCCAATTCAGAGCTGTAAGTCCCCCTACGTCAGTGTTGTATACCCCTAGAGCTGTTTGTCGTCCCACCCCAGTGCTGTATACCTCAGCGCTGTTTGTCCCCCTACCCCAGTGCTGTATACACCCAGAGCTGTTTGTCCCCCTGTCCCAGTGCTGTATACTCCCCAAGAGATGCATGTCACCTCCTACCCCAGTGCTGTATACTCTCCAGAGCTGTATGTCCCCCTACCTCACTGCTGTATACTCAGAGACCTGTATGCTTACCTCCCCTAGAGCTATATGTTCTCCCAGAGCTGTATAGTCCCACTACCTCAGACCCTAATGCCCCCCTCTAGATCTGTATGCCCCCTCTGGAGCTGTATGCCCACCATTGCTGTATACCCCCCCTACTCAGTAATTTGTATGCCCCCCAGTAATGTGCATGTCCCCAGCCTCTCCTGTGATGTATATACAGCAGTGTCAGTGTAAAGGCCCCATCACACACAGAGATAAATCTTTGGCAGATCTGTGGTTGCAGTGAAATCATGGACATATTGTTCCATTTGTACACAGCCACAAACCTGGCACTGATTGTCCACAATTTCACTGCAACCAGAGATCTGCCGCAGATTTATCTCTGTGTGTGACAGGGCCTTAAGTGTGGTCTGTGGGTGGCCATGTCTGTTAGTGATGGACACCATTCAGCGCGGCACAGCCATATGCCAGGGAGGAGCTGGACGGGAGACATGTGGGGGAGGTGAGTGAGGTTGCTGCCTGCTTCCTCATATTAGAAATATCTATAATGTATCTGTTTGTGCATGTATTATGTGTATCTATGTATGACTGTGTATAGATTTATGTCTATTTATGTGTTTTTTTGAATTTCTCTTTAAATATGTACGTATGCCTGTATGTGTACGTATGCCTGTATGTGTACGTATTTGTGTATGTGTTTGTCTACATGTGGATGGGGCCCACTGAGACTCTTACAATAACACTTTACATAGGAGTGGGCGCTCTTTGACGGGCCCACGGGGTCTGGGGGGTTACTCATCACTGGGCCGGTGTTAGGGGTGGGATGTCACAGCGGTCAGGCCCATTTCCGTGACCCCGGCGGTGTCAATAAAGATGGACGAAGCGAATATTTGCAGGGGAGAAGAGTTTGTATTCATGACGCCACCTGTGGTTTGCGGCTAAAATAGGAGCCGCCGCTGTGGGAGGTATCCTCTGGGGCAGATGGTAGTGCAGCTCGGTTGGTACAGCTCTCCACAGGCAGCGCTCAGGCCCTCGGATGATGAGAGTGGTAGTCTCTGATGGCGGCGAGGCACGAGGGCGACGACACAGGCAGTGATGGGACGACACAGGGATTGCAGTCAAAATTCTTTACTCACTGAGATGTCACCGCCTTTGGAGATCCGCTGTTATGGGCTCCAGCCGATCCTGGATAGTTTGGAGGTCAAAACCGGTGTTCCTTTTGTGTGTCCTTTCTATTGGTAATCCCTCCACCTCAGCACCTGGTCAGTGGAAGGGGCCATGGGCGCTTGCATGCCCTTCTTCCTAAAAACCTGCTCCAGCTCCAAGCCACGGGTCCCTTGTTCTTTCGTGTCCTCTCTCCCTTGTCTCCTGTTGCCTATCCAAAGGTCCAGGCTCGACTTCTGCTGTGTGATGTTGCCACTCACTTCCCCTGATCGTGCCCTGCCTCCTGGGTTGCTGAACTAGTGGTCAGGAGGTCACACACCTCCTGATAGCCACCCCCAGCACCTACCCTAGCCCAGTCCCGGTGGGAGGGCAGCTAACTGTGTATGTTGTATGTGACGCACCCATGGGTCCTCAGGGCTACTCGTCACCAGGCCAGTGGTATTTGGGGTTACTGTGACTGGCCTGACCCAGCTCCATGGCCCCGTCGGTGTCAATAAAAAGGGTGCAAGGGTGACCGGTATGGGGGATGATGGGGGTTTGCTTTGCAGCGCCACCCGTGGTATGTGGCCAACGATTGGCCGCCGCTGCAAGATGTTGCTCTCCTGGTCACGCAGCTCAGATGATCCAGCTCCCACAGGTAGAGCTCGGCCCCAGGGAGGACGATGGTGGGGGGTAGCGGCCATTGGCGCCGGAGCACGGGGCGATGGCAATGACGGGATGACACCAGGACTGCGGGCAAAGCTCTTTTACTCACTATGCCAGGTCGTCACCCTTGGAGTGCTGGTTTCTGCCGTGATGGGCCCCAGTCAATCCCAAATGATTCAGAGGCTACCACCGGTGTTGTGGAGTGTGAGACCTTTCTTCCTTGCACTTGTAGTGTGGATCCCCGTGGCATGGACCTACTTGGGACCCCAGTGTCCATGGGTTTAGTTCCCATCCCATTCGCAGGCAGCACGAATCAATTTTGGGCCGACCATGGTCTTGACTCCTGACTCTATATGCTGCTGTGCCCCGGGACCTTTGTGATGGCCAATGGGGCATGAATTCCCCATTCCCTGCAGATTCTGATGGCGCAACGTGAAATATACGCCACCCTAGGGTTCTGCACCCTGACTGCGCCAATCCCGAAGGGGTTGTTAGGCTCTCCTGTCGGCTAGCGTGTTTATCCTCTGTCTCACCAACTCCACCGGTGATCTCCTGCTTCTTCTAGTCTGCCCAATCCTAACTGAAGGAGCTCTGAAGCACGCCCTCCAGCGACTGCGGTCCTGTGAGTCCCTGATTTTCTGGCACTACATAAAGAAATGAAAAATACAATTAGCCATATGAAAAATTGGAAAAATTGAAAATGTGACATTGCATGACTGCTAAGGATTATTTGAAAACAAGAGATATTTTGCTAATGTATTGATCAATTCATTACTGCCTGATAACCACTTCACGATAATCTCTAAGTTATCGGGTAACTAACCAAGTGTTACCTCTATGTGCTGTAAAAACCTGCTTGTGTATGGGAAGCCAGGGACCTGGCTATATAAAAAATTGAATAAACATGGCTGAAGGGCGGGACTGGGTTCTCAAACAGAAAAAAACTGCATAACAATCAAAAAGACTGCTGGAACACCATTCCAAATGTGAACATGGTGCTAGTGTGTCGCCCAGGGAATGGGGTACTCAGTCCCTGGCGGTGTATAACTGGGGACTGTCACTTTGGTGGCTGTTGCCAGGTCCCATGCTCTTGGTGCTTTTTAATGGGGAGTATTTACAGAGGAGATTAAAGTCATTTGTGTGACTCCACCTGTGGGTTGCGGTTAAGATGGTGAAACCGCCGCTGCTGAGTTGATTATCTCCCAGGACTGGTGGTAGTGGCAGCTGTGGTTGTAGGCCCTCCGCAGGTAGGGCTGAACTTGGGAGATGTATGATGGATTAATAAGGGAGGCCACACCATGGGTTGTAATTAACAGTCTACTCACTCTTGATGCTTGGACAGCTGGTCCAGGTCCCTGTAGTTCCAGTGCCAGTGAATGACTTGGTTGCTCTGTCCCCGGCACCCTCAGTGTGGTTGGGTCCCCATAGTGTGGAGCAGTTTGGGGCCCTACTGTATCTTTTTGTGTCAGTCTCCTTGTCCGTACGGCAGGCAATGTGGACCGTGTAGGGCTGGTCTGTGTCCCGATCCCTGATCTTTGCTTTACTGCTGGTGCCCCCGGATCTGTGAGTCAGTAAGACCCATGGAGGTCCCCTCACTGTGCAGGTGTTTGCTAGACTGTATGAAACTGGTGTCTGACCTAGGGCCCTGTGCCCCATCGGTGCTCTGGTCCCAGCGGTACTCGGGTGTACCTGCCATGGAGACCACCCTCCTGTGCCCCCAGGTCACCGTTACACGACCCAGCTCTCAGGCACCTCTCCTCTTACTTCTCCCTACTGACTTCTGCCTACTGTTCCGTCCCACCAGGCTGTCTAGTACCTCTGGTCTGGTTCTACCCTCTAGGTGGCCATCCCCTTGGTCTGACTGGCCAATTACCCCTTGTGTGGAGTGGAAACTGGGATTTTGGTATGTGTGGGTGTTGTTGGCACTGGTGTTCCAGTCCCAGGGGGTAGGCCCTGCATCCTGGTGAGGATGCAGTTCCTAGTAGTGCCCTGAGTGGCTCAGGGGTGCTGCACTAGCTAAAAAATACATAATTTATATAAAGTGAAAGCTGAACACCAAATTCAGAAAAATATGAATAAGCATAACTGCTCTATGATACATAAAGAAATGAAAAATACAATTAGCCATATGAAAAATTGGAAAAATTGAAAATGTGACATTGCATGACTGCTAAGAATTATTTGGAAAAAAGAGATACTTTGCTAACGTATTAAAAGAAAAATTTCCAGCGTGGTCCAAGTTTTCATATAAAAAATCATCTTTATTAAATCAATCCATAAAAAATGGGGGTTTACAGGCGGTCAGCAAGGCATATCATAGATGTTATTCAGACCCCACAAAGCTACGCGTTTCGACGTGAGTCTTAATCATGCTCAGAGCATGATTAAGACTCACGTCGAAACGCGTAGCTTTGTGGGGTCTGAATAACATCTATGATATGCCTTGCTGACCGCCTGTAAACCCCCATTTTTTATGGATTGATTTAATAAAGATGATTTTTTATATGACAACTTGGACCACGCTGGAAATTTTTCTTCCCTGATTCCTCTATGGCAGCCCAGCCTTCCGTGCGCAGTCCTGGAGATACAGCGGACCACAGCAACTCGGTGAGCTGATTTTTTTCTCCTGTTTTTGCTATAATGTATTGGTTGATTCATTACTGCCTGAAAACCACTTCACGGTAATCTCTTACTTATCGGGTCCCTAACCAAATGTTACCTCTATGTGCGGTTAAAACCTGCTTGTGTATGGGAAACGGGACATGGCTATATAGGAAATTGAATAAACATGGCTGAAGGGCGGGACTGGGTTCTCAGACAGAAAAAAACTGCATATCAAGCAGGTTTTAACAGCACATAGAGGTAACATTTGGTTAGGGACCCGATAAATAAGAGATTACCGTGAAGTGGTTATCGGGCAGTAATGAATTGATCAATACATTAGCAAAATATCTCTTTTTTTCAAATAATCCTTAGCAGTCAAGCCCTCTGGAGGGCTTGACAGATTTTTGTACCCTTTCACTTCTCCAAGATGGGTGGGACCCTCTTTTGGAGCTGTACCACCAGCTGTCTTGTTACAGTCCATATTTGGTGCCATTTTGACCGTATGATGGTTGCTGTCTTCCATGTAACATGAACTTTCCGAGCATCATTTAGATCTTCAAGTGGCAAAGCAAGATCCTGGCAAATACGCCAAGTGTTTCGAGGTGCAAGATGTTAGTTGTAGCATGATTTAATTCTCTTATTCTCTAGCACGCTATATGAAATATGGGGTCCTGGCTGGATGTGTCGACTTGTGTCATAAGGCAGTACGTCCTTGCAGGCTGCATGCTGCTGTAGACCTCGGCTAGCTAGAACCAGATGTTGACCAGTTCACAGAAAGAGATCACCATTGCTTTAAAAATGTTTCTTTACTTAAAGTAGTTTAACGACAACTATATACATGAGATAGCATGTGCAGCACCCACGGGGCAGGGGTTAAACGTTATGGTCGCTGGGCCGGTGATGTCAGTTCCAGGATGTTACGGGTGGCCCTGCCCAGCTTCGTGGCCCCGAGGTGTACAATAAAAGGGGTGATGAGGATGAGTGGTGGAGGATATTTTGATTTGTAGTTGTCTTCTGACGCTACCTGTGGTATGCGGCCAGGGATTAGTCGCCGCTGAGGTCACTGTCCTCTGGGCAGGTGATGTAGCAGCAGGGACGGTTCAGCTTCCCGCAGGTGAAGCTAGACCCCAGGGAGGATGATGGAGGTAGTAGTGGCCGTTAGCACTGAAGTGCGGGGCTACGGCACTGGCAATGAAGGAGACGGACACAGTAGTTATGGTTCCAGGTCTTTACTCACTGTCCGTGGGTTGCCCGGGAGGTGCCAGTATTCGCCGTGTTGGGCTCCAGCCAATCCCAGGTAAATTAGAGGTAGCCACCGGTGCTTGAAAGTGTCCTTTCCTAAGGGATGCCCCGTCAGAAGTGAGGAACCCAGGCTGAGCTTCCCGCTCCAAGCCTCGGGCCCTGTGAAGAAAAGAGAGAAGAAAGTGGTGTCGTGTCACCAGAACTGAAGTCCCGAGTAGACTGAGGACTGTGTAAAGGTTGCTTCTACTTCTACCTCAACTGGTGTTCGCCCCCCAGGTGGTTGTCCTCAGTGAAAAGGCATCTAACTGTATGTAATGTGGAACACCGGTGATTAACCCCTTCCCTACCCGAGAAGAATTCTGCACCTTAAGTGAGGTGCAGTACCCTGTTGCAACTGAAGCCTTCTTACACGTTTCTTCATCAATACAGAGTAATAACATAAACAGTCTCTCTACCGCTTCCATCTCAGCTGTTCCTGTGCGTCTCCAATTCTGAACAGCCAGTCACAGTGATTTCAATGTTTCAGACAATGAAATTGGAATCCTGGCTCACCTTCCTTCCTCCGTAAAGCAAAACTCCAGTGGCCGAGACTGCCAAGCGTGCATTACGGGAGAGTGGAATAGACTCATCACATCTGGAGGGCACACACAGTCTGCACGACCCTGTTTCTTCACATGCTGGGCACTGCAGACTGCGGTGGCTGCATGGACCATTATCATCACAGCAGGCAGGTCCATCATGGCTTTCCTGCTGCAGCTTCTTCCTGCTGTTGGTCCCTGAGATGCCAAAGGAGGTGACAATCCGCTCCCTCACCTTTTATCCTCCCCCTATAATCCTGTTCACTTTCTTTCAACTCCAATCCAGAACACTGCATGTTTATCTGTATTGACCTACAGTACAGTGGTCCAATTAAACGCAAACCGGATGGAATAGCATGCCGCTGCAAGATGCTGTGGTAGGCATGCTGGCTCTGTATGCCTTCAATTTTGAATAAATCCCCAACAGTGTCAGCAGCAAAGCACCCCCACACCGTCACACCTCCTCCTCCATGCTTCACGGTGGGAACCAGGCATGAAGAGTCCATCCGTTCACCTTTTCTACAAAGACACGGTGGTTGGATCCAAAGATTTCAAATTTGGACTCATCAGACCAAAGCACACATTTCCACTGGTCTAATGTCCATTCCTTGTGTTCTTTAGCCCAAACAAGTCTCTTCTGCTTGTTGTCTGTCCTTAGCAGTGGTTTCCTAGCAGCTATTTTACCATGAAGGCCTGCTGCACAAAGTCTCCTCTTAAGGCTATGTCCGCACTTTCCGTTTCCACCTGCTTTTCAGCTGCATTTTAGGTCCGTTTAGAACTGCAGCGTTTTCATGTCAAAAGGCATGCGTTTTGATTTTCCAGCAAAGTCTATGGAAAATGTGAATTTCTTGTCCCCACTTTGTGTTTCCAAACGCTGCGCTTAATTTGCATAATTTTGGGAAAAAACTCTGCGTTCAAAGAAGCAGCATGTCAATTGTTTTTGCCATTTTAGCTGCATTCTACACCCATTGAAATCAATGAGTTGTAGAAAATCGCTGCCAAAATGTTAAGCAGTGCGCTTGCATTGCATTATTATTGCGATCCACATGTTTTTATTTGACATAACAAAGGCAGGTCTTTCGTCTTTCTCTCTCTGTCGGTCGGTCTGTCGGACGGTCTCTCTCTCTGTCTCTATCTCTCTTTATGTTCATATCGGTCTCTCACTCCCACCCCCTCCCTCATACTCACCGATCCACGATCACCGGTGCGGCGCTGCACGGCGTTCACACTGTGGCGGCTTCTTCTCTTTTGAAAATGCCGGCCGCTCATTAATCCATCACGTATTCCCTGCTTCCCCCGCCCACCGACATCTATGATTGGTTGCAGTCAGACACGCCCCACGCTGAGTGACAGCTGTCTCACTGCAACCAATCACAGCCGCCGGTGGGCGTGTCTATATCGAGCAGTAAAAAAAATAAATAAATAAATGAAAAAAAACGACTTGCGGTCCCCCCTCATTTGGATACCAGCCAGGGTAAATCCACATGGCTGAAGGCTGGTATTTTCAGGATGGAGAGCTCCACGTTATGGGGAGCCCCCCAGCCTAACAATATCAGCCAGCAGCCGCCCGGAATTGCCGCTTCCATTAGATGCAACAGTTCTGGGACTGTACGCGGCTCTTCCCGATTTGCCCTGGTGCGTTGGAAAATCGGGGTAATAAGGAGTTAATGGCAGCAGCCCATAGCTGCCACTAAGTCCTAGGTTAATCATGGCAGGCGTTTCCCTGAGATACCTTCCATGATGAACGTGTAAGTTAAAGTAAATAAACACACACATCCAAAAAGTCCTTTATTTGTAATGAAAGACAAAAAACCACCCTCTTTCACCACTTTATTAATCCCTCAAAAACACCTCCAGGTCCGCCGTAATCCACGCAAGGTCCCACAATGCTTCCAGCTCTGCTACATTGGAAGCTGACAGGAGCGGCAGTAGAACACCGCCGCTCCTGTAGGTCCATGCAGCAACTGAAGTGAGTCGCGCAATCAGCTGTGCTGTCACTGAGGTTACTCGCGGCCACCGCTCTCAGGTGAAGGACTGCAGCTGTGACCACAAGTAACCTGAGTGAAAGCACAGCTGATCACGTGGCTCACTGCAGTCACTAAGGGGATTTGCGATCACAGGTGACTCCTTCACGTGTGACCGCAAATCAAGCTGTGGCACACACACAGAGCCGCGCGATCACAATGAAGTCGGGTGAAGTTCATCCGAGTTCATTCTGATCGCGCGACACTGTGTCACAGCCAGCCATGACAGTGACAGTGCGGTCCCACTCGGCTCTGCTGCAAGTCTATGGGGATGCTGCTGTGGGGCCCCGAGGTTCGGTGTCGGTGCAGCGGTGCATTACCTTCAGGGACTCCACGCGGCTGGATCTTGTCACAGGTAGGAAATCCTCTATTTTGATTGTCGTGACGCCACTCTCAGAATTGCGGTCAGTGGAGACCGCCACTGCAGGTTAGGGGTGCCTGGGGCTGATGGTAGGTGCAGTCAGTTGTAATAGCCTCCTGAGAGTGAGGCATGCCCCAGGGTCCCGTGTAGGTGTGTGGAACTACAAGTCGCAGAATGACTCACACGCACAAGCAGGATGTCTTTCAGGGGTTTTACTCACTGATGATGGCAGGGTGAGTAACCCGGGCGTAGCTGGGATGAACCAGGCTGGAACCAGGTGTCCTTCAGGCTGACTGATGAGGGTGGCTACCAACTCGCCTTCCTTAGCCCGTTGTGTTTTGGGGTAACCCCTGCTTGAAGCCCTGCTGGGGTCGCCCAGGGAAGTTGCTGGTGCCTCTCTCCCCTTCTTTTTGGCCCGTTTGCTTGTAGCCTGGACCAGATCACTCCGGCTGCTTGCCTCCTGTGAGCTATGGGCCCTCACTTTGCTACGTGGCTGCGGACTCTGTGGTGTTGTCTTGGGGGTGTAAAGTGCCCCCTCATGCAGGTTTGGCAAAGGAAAGGTGGATCTATCCCTGCACTGGGACCTGCTACCCGTTTGGGCCTGGTATCTCCCTGACAGTCTCCTTACTTTCCACTCCGTTGCTCTCTCTTTAGCCGTGTGTGGATTTCGGGCAGCACTACCAGGTGACCGTTCTCCCCCGTCGGTAGTCACTGCGCGGACGTTGTCAGAATTGTGTAGAGCTACAGGGTCTGCTTCTGCCCTCCCTGAACTTCACCACTCAACTGTCCTCGGCTCACTCTTCCCTCCTCTCCTGTTCTTGCCTACGTCACCTAGCAACCAGGCTCTCTACCACACCCCTCGAGTGGAGATGGAGGCTTCGCCCCCTCCTGGGATCCCCAGGGGTCCTCTCAAAGGTAAATGTGTGAGACCTGATCACTATGCGCCTGTGTAGTCACACCTCGGTCAGCCTTCTGGATTACCTGTTTTGTACTGTCCCCAGCATGGGTGCAGTACTCAGTGGTGCCTGACCAGGTCAGGGGCGCCACATTCCCCCTTAGTTATCACCAGCACGTCCTCGGGCTGCAAGACAACATTTTAAAATGCATAAAACAGTAAAACATGGTAAAACGTTTTAAAACCCATCAGGTACCATACATCACCACCCTCCACCCACAAGTCCGTTAACCCACCCTAAACCCTCTCAGGCGGCAGGTCACCGGTTTCTTTTGGTAACCAGGTCTGGGCCATCAGCTTCCCCAGACCTTTCTTCCCATCTGCCTCTCCCGTTGGCCGCGCCTTCAGCCACTTCTGGCAGGATGTAGAGGCGGCTTTCATGGTCTGGTGGTTTCAGGGTATACCTGGCCTGGTGGAGCCGCGCCTTCAGCCTCTTCTGGCAGGATGTAGAGGCGGCCTCCACAGTTGGTGCTGACCAGGTACCCTCTTTGTGGTGGAGAGCCAGGCCCCATAAACAGGCGTGCTCCCTGGTAGTGGTTGTACCTCTGGGGTAACTATAAACACTGCGAGAGTTTGTGGCTATAGCCAGTTCATAGCCTTAAGGTTCATTTTTCAAAGTGCAAAAAGAGGTTTCTCACATTAGTTCATGTGGGCACATTTCTTGAACATGTAAACGTTGCAAAACTTGTCAAAACTTGTAACTTCTGTACTTTACTTTACTTTACATGAACTTTGCTCCTTCTTCCTCCTTACCAGGGCTTGGGCCTGTAGGGCTGCGGCACCTGTTGCTTTCTCCATCTCTGTCATCATCTGTAGTGGTCTCATCAATGGGTTCTTTGTCTTTTCTTTCCTCTTCTTCTGTGTCTGTTTCTTTTTCTGTATCTTTATCTTGTAGTGTTGAGACAGCAGGTTCTCTGTAGGGATTTTTGGGGCAAGGTGTGACATCTAGTGCGTACCATCCGCGTTCTCCTTGGTGCTTTGTGAATTCTACTGAGTCTCCTATCTGTAGGTTTCTTCCTGGATGTCCTCTAGGTAAATGTGCTCTCACATCTCTTCTGTTCACAAAGATGCCCTCTTTTACACCAGGTGCTACTATGAAGCCATATCCAGACTTTAGACTGAAGTCTTCTACAACTCCTCGACAAAGTGGGCCTCTGACCTGCGATTTAGCCCTTCTCAAAGACCGCTTTTCCTCTAAGTCTCTGGCCGTGACCTCATCCTTCTCCTCGGGAGACTGCTGTGCAGGTGGATCCCTTGTCCTGCTGCGGCGCCGTGTCCTGCGGGATGGGTCCGGCCTGGCTGCTATCTCACCGCTTGCAGGCTCCCAGGTGAGGTATCTGGACAAATCTTCCTCAGCGGAGGATGTCGGGCCCTCTTCATCCCAGCGGGAGTACGGCAGCATCTCTGGCTCTTGGACTGGTACTGCATCCACTGCTGATGGCTCTGGGGTCAGCTTCTCAGCTTCCTGGCCTCCCCTCCCCCTTAGTTCTTCTGGGCACTCCTCTTGTGGCAGCGCTAGGGATGGATTTTCATCAGCAGGCCAGGGCGGGGGACCCTTTGGCATGAATGTTGCAGGAGTCTTCCTGTGAGTATGCGGAGGGAGCAGATACCGGTCCACCATCTCCTTTGGGAAGTGGGCCTCTAGATCAGCCTTCAGCTTCCAGTATTCGGGGTCCTCCCCCAGCAGGGACTTCCCAGCAGGGACTTCCTTGGGCTGGGGAGCGGTGTCTGCTCTGACCTGGCAGGCCGGGGTAAATAATTGTACAGTCTTGTCTTGGCGGGCCGAGCCTGGCGTGGCAGCGGCCTGGTCTTGGCGGGCCGAGCCTGGCGTGGCAGCGGCCTGGTCTTGGCGGGCCGAGCCTGGCGTGGCGGCGGCCTGAATTGGCGTCGCAGCTGCGATGGGATCTGCGCGGGCCGGGCTGGGCGCTTCTGCGGCCTGGATTGGCGTCGCAGCTGTGATGGGATCTGTGCGGGCCGGGCTGGGCGCTTCTGCGGCCTGGATTGGCGTCGCAGCTGCAGCCGGTCCTTGGCGGGCCGCACCTGCGGCGTGGAGGAGGGTCGCGGTGGCAGCCGGATCTTTGCGGGCCGGGCTGGGCATCGTTGCGGCGGCCTGGGCTCGGCGGGCCGCACCTGGCGTGGCTGCGGCCTGATTCAGCGTCGCCGCGCCGGGCATCTCCCCAGGGACCGCGGGCATGGCAGCAGGGGTCGGGGCACTCGCGCTGACAGGGGCAACACAGGACTCACCCATCGGTAACATCATCGGGGTCTGAGTCGTCGCCGCTCGGTCTGGCACTCGTCGTGCGGTTCCCCTCTCATAGGCCTGAACCGCTGCAGCCATCTACAGAAGCTCCGTGCGTCCCTCGCTGATCTGCCATACGACCCTGGCCTCCAGTTGGTCGCAAAACTGGGCAAGTTCCCGATACCACCAGGCCGCGGAGCCTGGCTCTGGGTCTCTGCGTTCAGACGCGATTTCCTCTGCGTCTCCTTCTTCTAGTAGCAGGCTTCTGGCTCCCTTTCTGTCCCGACGTCTCTGAACGCCTCCGCTCTCATCACTTGCGAGGCCAGGACCCTTCAGGGGATCTCTGGGTAGCCACACCTCTTCGTGGGCGGTAACTTCTCCCAGCGCGGGCTGCTGTTGTTTTCCAGCGCGCTTTTCATGGTGGCAATATGGCGGCGCTTCCAATTTGCCAAGCGGACCGCCCAGGCACATGGTCACCTGTCTGAACAGGTCTAGTCCTTATCCTGTTCGTGACGCCAGATGTGTGGGGCCCCGAGGTTCGGTGTCGGTGCAGCAGTGCATTACCTTCAGGGACTCCACGCGGCTGGATCTTGTCACAGGTAGGAAATCCTCTATTTTGATTGTCGTGACGCCACTCTCAGAATTGCGGTCAGTGGAGACCGCCACTGCAGGTTAGGGGTGCCTGGGGCTGATGGTAGGTGCAGTCAGTTGTAATAGCCTCCTGAGAGTGAGGCATGCCCCAGGGTCCCGTGTAGGTGTGTGGAACTACAAGTCGCAGAATGACTCACACGCACAAGCAGGATGTCTTTCAGGGGTTTTACTCACTGATGATGGCAGGGTGAGTAACCCGGGCGTAGCTGGGATGAACCAGGTGTCCTTCAGGCTGACTGATGAGGGTGGCTACCAACTCGCCTTCCTTAGCCCGTTGTGTTTTGGGGTAACCCCTGCTTGAAGCCCTGCTGGGGTCGCCCAGGGAAGTTGCTGGTGCCTCTCTCCCCTTCTTTTTGGCCCGTTTGCTTGTAGCCTGGACCAGATCACTCCGGCTGCTTGCCTCCTGTGAGCTATGGGCCCTCACTTTGCTACGTGGCTGCGGACTCTGTGGTGTTGTCTTGGGGGTGTAAAGTGCCCCCTCATGCAGGTTTGGCAAAGGAAAGGTGGATCTATCCCTGCACTGGGACCTGCTACCCGTTTGGGCCTGGTATCTCCCTGACAGTCTCCTTACTTTCCACTCCGTTGCTCTCTCTTTAGCCGTGTGTGGATTTCGGGCAGCACTACCAGGTGACCGTTCTCCCCCGTCGGTAGTCACTGCGCGGACGTTGTCAGAATTGTGTAGAGCTACAGGGTCTGCTTCTGCCCTCCCTGAACTTCACCACTCAACTGTCCTCGGCTCACTCTTCCCTCCTCTCCTGTTCTTGCCTACGTCACCTAGCAACCAGGCTCTCTACCACACCCCTCGAGTGGAGATGGAGGCTTCGCCCCCTCCTGGGATCCCCAGGGGTCCTCTCAAAGGTAAATGTGTGAGACCTGATCACTATGCGCCTGTGTAGTCACACCTCGGTCAGCCTTCTGGATTACCTGTTTTGTACTGTCCCCAGCATGGGTGCAGTACTCAGTGGTGCCTGACCAGGTCAGGGGCGCCACACTGCAGAGCCAAGTGGGTGCGTACTGTGAAAAATGTGCGTTCTGGATGCTTTTCCCACTCTGTCTATGGCAGAGAAAGCATCCAGAATGCATGAATTCTCTCCAGGAATGTCCGCACTTTGCGTTCTGCCGAATGCGTCTCAGTATGCAGATTTTTCGGCTGCGTTCTGAGATGCACACGCAGTGACTTACACGCTGCAGAATTGAACTGTAAAGTGCGGACACAGCCTTATAGTTGTTCTAGAGATGAGAAGGTGTGTCCAAACTTTTAGTCTGTACTGTACATCTGACCTGTCTACAAACTTTAAGGCTATGTGCACAAGCTGCATCTTTGTAGTGACCGCAAAGATGCATGTTTTTGGCCTCAAAAAAAAGGCACCCATGGCAAAAATGCATCCAAAAAATACATGCGTTCTGCCGAATGCATTTTTTTAAGTCAAATCTGTTGACAGATAGAAAGAATAGATAGAAAGAAAGAACAGATTAAATAGAAAGAAATAATAGTATAGCTCAATAAATAGAGCGATAGCTAGCTTGGCCAGCTGTTTTTTAATTATTTTTGGGTAAAAAAAATTACAAGGGGTCCCCCCATTTTTCATATCCAGCACAGGAACAGTAGCAGCTGCAACACTCAGCCGTCTACTGAACCTTGGCTGGTTATGAAAAATAGAGGGAATCCCATGCTTTTTTTTAAATTGATTTATTTAAAGAGAAAATGACGTGGGGTCCCCCCATTTTTCTAAAACTAGCCAAGGTACAGCACACAACTGGGGGCTAATATTATTAGGGTGGGAAGGCCCAGCCAAACAATATCAGCCTGCAGCTGCCCCAGAAGTAACAATTAGATGTGACAATTCTGGTGCTGGACCTGGCTCTTCCCATTGCCCTAATGCGGTGCCAATCGAGGTAATAAGGAGTTAATGGCAGCACACAGCTGGGAGGCGTCTATTAGACCCGCATCACTAATCTGTAAGTGAAAGTAAATAAACACAAACACCCAAAAAATCCTTTATTTGAAACAAAAAACACCCTCATTCACCACTTTATTATCCCCAAAAACTCCCCTGCAGGTCTGACGTAATCCACATGAGGTCCCATGACGCACCCAGTACTGCTACATCTGAAGCTCACCAACAACCTGAGCTGAAACAATGTTCAGTAAACATGCAACATTAAGCATGTGAATGGCAGCCTTAAGGCTAGAAAAAAACCAAAGAGAAAAATTGCATGAAAAATACCCTGACTATAAATAAATAAATTGCAAGTGCTTAATAACAGGGTACTTAGTGTATACATTTTTGCAAAAAGGTAAAAAGCTGTCTCACCTCGTCATGGTGTACCCATCTGAGACAGTCCCTAACCTACTGAAGTTAAAAACATTATCAATACCTGACTTGTGTCATGTCAAAACTCCAATATGAATGGTGGCAAGTGGTCAGCTGTGTCCCAGAATAAATACACAGCAAAAAAACAAAGAGAAAAAATTAAGCACTTGCAATTTATTTATTTATAATCAGGGTATTTTTCATGCAATTTTTCTCTTTGTTTTTTTTCTAGTCTTAAGGCTACAATTCACATGCTTAATGTTGCATGTTTACTGAACATTGTTTCAGCTCAGGTTTTTGGTGTTTTTTGTATGTTATCTTGCTTTACTGCAAGTTGGGGGTGCAGCCCTCCTAATACTGAGACTGAACAGCTAATTGCGTCTCACTTTGCTGTGTATTTAATCTGAGACACAGCTGACCACTTGCCACCATTCATATTAGAGTTTTGACATGACACAAGTCAGGTATTGATAATGTTTTTAACTTCAGTAGGTTAGGGACTGTCTCAGATGGGTACACTGTGATGAGGTGAGACAGCTTTTTACCTTTTTGCAAAAATGTATACACTAAGTACCCTGTTATTAAGCACTTGCAATTTATTTATTTAATGTCAGGGTATTTTGCATGCAATTTTTCTCTTTGGTTTTTTTTTTACATCTGAAGCTTACAGCAAGCAAAAAAGAACATGAATGTCTGCTGTGATCTCCAGGAAGCAACTGAAGTGAGCCACGTGATCAACGGTGATGTCACGTGGCAAACGGTTTCACTCCCTCCCCTCTAAATTGTCATGTGGCCCATACACCCTTTATTTTTCTGAACTGTTCCTGTCCCCTCCTTGTTTCTTAGCTCTGATCTCTCTCTCTCTCCCTTTTTCCTCCTTTCTCCCTACTACTCCTTACCCCCTTCCCCTCCCCCTTTTTGCCACCAAGCGCTGATTTATCGCTGATTAGTACTTGATGGCTTGTTTTTGGCAGTTTTTCCCTTTACACCACCTCCGTTCATGCGTCCAACAACCGCCGAGATGCACATCCATGTGTGCATCTTGCAGCGGCTCAGGGCTATCAGTGACGCACATCACTGATCAGCGTCCATGTTCACTTTTGGCCAGGGCTTTATTTTTGTTTCCTGTTCATTTCCCATCAGTGCATGCATTCTGCAGCTGATGAACGCTGATCGATGACGCATATCACTGATCGATATCCGGTTGTTTTTTGTTTTTTTTAAAAAGTGGTAAAAAATGAAAAAAAAATGAAAGTAAAATAAAAATAAGTTAGGTTAATTGATAGGGCTAGATTAAGGACAGTAAAACTATATACTGTAGTAATCGCCTTCTATTACCATATTCTTTACCAAATATAGTCAGGGTTAGTGTCAGATTAGATGATAGGACTAGATTAGGAAAAGTAAAGGTATTCTGTAGTAATTGAGTGTATACTACAGTATTTTTACTGAGTATATTCAGGATTAAAGTCAGTTGCTGGAGCTCAGTAATTTTTTTTTTACTGACGTTCGTTTAGTAATTGTATGTTCACATTTGTAGTGG
Source organism: Anomaloglossus baeobatrachus (assembly GCF_048569485.1). Lineage (NCBI taxonomy): Eukaryota > Metazoa > Chordata > Amphibia > Anura > Aromobatidae > Anomaloglossus > Anomaloglossus baeobatrachus. The sequence goes on along the minus strand of NC_134353.1, from coordinate 285,546,790 downwards.
AAAAATCTTCTAGTACTTATACTACAGTTTTTTGCATAGAAATACACTTAATCACTCAGTAATTTTTTTTACTGTTGTCCATTTAGTTAGTTTTTGTTTTACCAAATCTGTGTTCTTTTTATTTATTTTTTTTCTGCATTTACTTCTATTTTTTTTCTCTTTCTTCTATTCTAATAAGGGCTGCTTCTCACTTGCGAGTTTCTCGCAGTAGAGCAATGCGAGAAAAACTCGCATTGGAATCGGACACATGTTAGTGAATGATTCAGCTCTCATCTGCGATTTTTTTCTCAGTCCAAATCGGACCGAGAAAAAAATCGCAGCATGCTGCTTTTTTGCGAGTTTCTACTGCGAGTTTCTCCAATGCAAGTCTATGGGAGCGTGTAAAAAAAAAAAATCGGATGTCACGGGACGGCATTCACACCATCTTAGTGACATCCGATTTTCTAAATACATTTCTCGCATGTTTCCTAAAACACTGGAAACGAGCGATGTCTCCCAATGTCTGTCAATCACTATTCCCTGTCAGTCGGTCTCTCCCTCTCGGTCTCTATTCTCTCTCTGTCGGTCCGTCACTATCTCTGTCTTTCTCTCACAGTCTGTCGGTCAGTTTCCACCCCTCTCTCATACTCACCGTTCCCCGATCCCCCGGTGCGGCGCTGCACGGCTTTCTCACTGCTCCGGCGGCTTTTACTATTTTGAAAAAGCCGGCCGCTCATTAAAGAATCTCGTATTCCCTGCTTTCCCCGCCCACAGGCGCCTATGATTGGTTGCAGTGAGACACGCCCCCACGCTGAGTGACAGGTGTCTCACTGCACCCAATCACAGCAGCCGGTGGGCGGGTCTATACTGTGCAGTGAAATAAATAAATAAATAATTAAAAAAAATGGCGTGCGGTCCCCCCCAATTTTAATACCAGCCAGATAAAGCCATACGGCTGAAGGCTGGTATTCTCAGGATGGGGAGCTCCACGTTATGGGGAGCCCCCCACCCTAACAATATCAGCCAACAGCCGCCCAGAATTGCCGCATACATTATATGCGACAGTTCTGGGACTGTACCCGGCTCTTCCCGATTTACCCTGGTGCGTTGGCAAATCGGGGTAATAAGGAGTTATTGGCAGCCCATAGCTGCCAATAAGTCCTAGATTAATCATGTCAGGCGTCTATGAGACACCCTCCATGATTAATCTGTAAGTTACAGTAAATAAACACACACACATGAAAAAATCCTTTATTGGAAATAAAAAACACAAACACATTCCCTCATTACCAATTTATTAACCCCGACAAACCCTCCATGTCCGGCGTAATCCACGGACTCCAGCGTCGCTTCCAGCATGAAGGTGACAGGAGCTGCAGAAGACACCGCCGCTCCGGTCACCTCCAAGCAGCAACTGAGGTGAGTAGCGCGATCTGCTGAGCTGTCACTGAGGTTACCCGCTGTCACTGGATCCAGCGGTGACAGCGGGTAATCTCAGTGACACCTCAGCTGATCGCGCTACTCACCTCAGTTGCTGCTTGGAGGTGACCGGAGCGGCGGTGTCTTCTGCAGCTCCTGTCACCTTCATGCTGGAAGCGACGCTGGAGGTCCGTGGAGTACGCCGGACATGGAGGGTTTGTCGGGGTTAATAAATTGGTAATGAGGGAATGTGTTTGTGTTTTTTATTTCCAATAAAGGATTTTTTCATGTGTGTGTGTTTATTTACTGTAACTTACAGATTAATCATGGAGGGTGTCTCATAGACGCCTGACATGATTAATCTAGGACTTATTGGCAGCTATGGGCTGCCAATAACTCCTTATTACCCCGATTTGCCAACGCACCAGGGTAAATCGGGAAGAGCCGGGTACAGTCCCAGAACTGTCGCATATAATGTATGCGGCAATTCTGGGCGGCTGTTGGCTGATATTGTTAGGGTGGGGGGCTCCCCATAACGTGGAGCTCCCCATCCTGAGAATACCAGCCTTCAGCCGTATGGCTTTATCTGGCTGGTATTAAAATTGGGGGGGACCGCACGCCATTTTTTTTAATTATTTATTTATTTATTTCACTGCACAGTATAGACCCGCCCACCGGCTGCTGTGATTGGGTGCAGTGAGACACCTGTCACTCAGCGTGGGGGCGTGTCTCACTGCAACCAATCATAGGCGCCTGTGGGCGGGGAAAGCAGGGAATACGAGATTCTTTAATGAGCGGCCGGCTTTTTCAAAATAGTAAAAGCCGCCGGAGCAGTGAGAAAGCCGTGCAGCGCCGCGCCGGGGATCGGTGAGTATGAGAGAGGGCTGCTAACTTCAGTCACTCGGGGGATTAGTGGTCACCGGTGAGCCCTTCACTGGTGACCGCTAATCAGGACGCGGCACAGACAGAGCCGCAGCATGACAATGAAGTCGGGTGAAGTTCACCCGAGTTCATTCTGACAGTGCGGCTCTGTCTGTCTGCTGTCATCTGCCATTCAGCTCTGCTACATGGCTGTCTGTGTCTGCTGTCAGCGGCCATGTAGCAGCGCTGAATGGCAGATGACATAGTAAAAAATACGCATTACACACGCATTACACACGCATTACACACGCTAGTAAAATCTCAGAAATAGCATCGCACTTGCGTTGCACTCGCACCTAACGTGAACTAAAATCAGCCGAGTTTTTTTCAGCCCAGTCGGACCGATTTTACTCGCATAGATGTGTTTCCACCCTAAAGAAAAGTTTACACCAAACACACACACACACACACACACACACACAAAACCTGAATAAAATTCGGTTATTTTACACACAGAACATACGTAAAAATAAAATGTCCCGCTCATCCCAAAAACGGAATTTGGCCGAGGAGGCATAAGCAGTGATAAGCCTGTGACACTGATAGTGAGGGAGAGGATCCCACATTACTTCATTCTTTTCACTCCTCTTCCTCCAGTGATACTGAACCCCCTTGCAGATGCCCCAGGACAAAATGAGCCAGAACCCTCCGTTAGTGACCTCCCACCCACAGTTAGTGACGCCCTATGAACCTCCCTTCTTGAAGATTATGACTTAGGCCATGTGCGCACTATAAAGTGACTTATTCTTAAGGAAAAAATGGACCCTCTGAAAAAATCCCGCACCTGCGGTAAAAAAAACGCACCAAAACCGCAACGAAATCCGCATGTGGTTTTACCGCGTTTGGTGCGTTTTTGGTGCGGATTTATCCTGCAGATTTAGGCTATGTGCGCACTGGGAAATGGAATTTTCTTGACAAAATTCCGCATGCTCTCAAAGATTACCGCACCCGCGGTAAAAAAACGCAGCAAACCGCACCCGAAAACCGCATGCGGTTTGCTGCGGTTTTACCGCGGTATTGTTCGCGGTATTGCCGCGGTTTGGCCGCGTGCGGGTTGGTACATGTGCTTATTGCATTCAATGCAATAAAGCACATTGAAAAAAAAGAAAAAAAAAATAGATAGTAGATAGATAGATAAAGAGACAGAAGAATAGATAGAGGGATAGACAGACAGACAGACAGACAGACAGACAGACAGACAGACAGACAGATAGATAGATAGATAGATAGATAGATAGCTGCATTTCCCACGGTCGGCAGTGAGTTCACATTACTGGCCGTGGGAAATGACCGGTAATTACCTCTGCTGTCTGCTGCGAGGCTGCATTCATTCAGCGCTGTGTGTCAGTCGCGGCTGGATGCAAGCCTCGCAGGACGTCGGAGCTGTGGATTACGCCAGAGCTTTGTTTCGGGAGGGGTTAATAAAAGGGTGAGCAAGGCTTGTTTGTGTTTTATTTAAAATAAAGGATTTTTCTGTGTGTGTGTTTTATTCACTTTACTTACGGGTTGATCATGTCAGCTGTCACATAGACGCTGCCATGATCAAGCCTGGAGTTAATGGCGGTGATCCACCACCATTAACCCCTTGTATTACCCTGACTGCCACTGCTACACGGCGGCAGGAAGAGCCGGGGACATGCCGGTACTGCCGCATAATGCATGCGACAGTCCCGGGGCAGCTGCGGCTGATATTCTCGGCTGCCGGAGGGGGAGTGAGGCGGGGGACATTAACCCTGCCCCTCTTCCTCCCCAGCCTGAGAATACCGGGCCGCCGCTGTGTGCTTACCTCGGCTGGATGGTGACTATGCAGCGGAGCCCACGTGTTTTGTTTTCTATATTTCCGTTTGCTTTCTATGTGTGTTCTATATGTCTGTGTCTATGTGTGTTCTGTGTCTGTGATGTCTGTGTGTGTGTGATCTGTGTGTGTGTTTACTCTCTGCACGGCTTCCTCTTCCTGTAATGACATCACTTCCCTGCAAAACCGCAAGCAAGCGATGTACATTACCGGAGGTAAACTGTGAAATACCGCAGGGAATAACGCAGCAAAATGCAGTGAACCGCACAGAATTTGCTGCCTGCGTTATTCCCTGCGGGATTTCACGATTACATTGGAGTCAATGGAGTGAAATCCCGCAGCGACGTGCGGAAAAGAAGTGACATGCAATTGTTTTTGCTGCGGTAATCCCGCAGCAAAACATGCAGCTGTCAAAATCCGCCTAGTGCGCACAGGATTTTTTTTTCCCATAGGTTTTGCTGGTGATTCACTGCAGAGATGTTATGAACATTTTCTGCAGCGAAACATGCAGCAAAACCGCAAAAAATCCGCGGCAAAATCTGGAAAGTGCACACATAGCCTTACCTTGGATTGGATTATCTATGGCAAAAAACGCAGATACCTGCTGAAAAGAAGTGACATGCACAGTAATTCCGTAGCGGAAAATCCGCGGGTAAATCCGCAGGTATAAAAAAAGGCAGTGTGCGCACAGCATTTTTTTGTACCCATAGGTTTTGCTGGGAATTGACTGCAGAAATGTTAGACACATTTTCTGCAGAAAATCCGCAGTAAATCCGCAGCGTGTGCACGTAGCCTTAGACAGATTTGTATGCGCAATAATTTCTTGCCCAAAACCACATTTCATCATTTGCTAACTGGACTTCCGTAGATGCAGTGGAAATGATGAAGTTTTGGGGCCTTGTTCTTCACATGGGGTTAATGAAGAAGCCAGAACTTTGGCAATATTGGAGTGTTGATGTTTTATATAATAGTCAAGTAGTCCGTATAGCTATGCATGATAATGCATCATAGTGTACACCCTGAGATGATCCCAGCTTTTACCGACTTTTCAAAGTTAGGCCAGTCACTGATCAGTTCAGCAACTAGTGTAACTTTTTGTAAATAAAACGGACATGATACACAATTCTTTTGTTTTTCTTTTTTTTCCCTCTTCCTTGAGAATCTCCTTAAATTGACATATCTGAGTATCTGATAGAACCTGTTTAACCAGTAAAATTGATATAAATGGATTGTGTTCAAATGTCAGTAATCTAATAAATAAACAGTAAAAAATGAAAATAAATATTAATGTCATTCCTTATGAAATACATCAGATACTTGGCATGAACTTACAATGTGGAGACGCAGCAAACGGATATGCATGATTTATTCCTATTTGCTTCCACTCCCATAATAATCCCCTTGGTTTATTTCAAAAGATTACAGTATTTGCCTATCCCAGTTTAAGGCTTTGGCATTATGGAGACTTGATGACATTCCATTACATTGCTTATAACTTATAACTTAGCTAAATGAACATTATGTATGTAGGAAATGGAATGAATGGATGAAGCAAAAACATAAAGAGACCGTTTCATCAAACACTTTACTCTAGAATTGTGGAGTAAAAATGTGAAAACCGCAGGCAGTTCTGGGTACATGGGACCCTATATAACAAGAAAAAACAGCATAAAAACAACCTCCACTCAAAAATATTATGTATTGCAAAGTGTGCACAGTACCAACATTCCAAGCTGTACTATTGAAAAAATGAGATTTTTGGCAAAAAATTGCAATTTTTCGAGCCACCCCGCCAACGTCACGGCAAATCTCCTGGGGCAGTCCTAACACTAAAATATTTTTATTTAAAGTGTGCCATGTGGCCTCACATATGCAAAATTAGGACTGCACAGCACGTACCTTGTGCTTTTCAGTCACCGTCTCCATGACTGATTCATGGTTGTGGGCGGGACAGGCCCGAGCACATGCTGCTTAGAATAAATAGCCAGTGGACGGGGTTGGATGGCAAGTGTGAACAGCCACCAACCGCCAAAAATCAGGACAGATGGAAAAATAAACATGAGGTGCACTGCAAGATGAGAACCAACTGGGACCCTATATAACAAGAAAAAACAGCATAAAAACAACCTCCACTCAAAAATATTATGTATTGCAAAGTGTGCACAGTACCAACATTCCAAGCTGTACTATTGAAAAAATGAGATTTTTGGCAAAAAATTGCAATTTTTCGAGCCACCCCGCCAACGTCACGGCAAATCTCCTGGGGCAGTCCTAACACTAAAATATTTTTATTTAAAGTGTGCCATGTGGCCTCACATATGCAAAATTAGGACTGCACAGCACGTACCTTGTGCTTTTCAGTCACCGTCTCCATGACTGATTCATGGTTGTGGGCGGGACAGGCCCGAGCACATGCTGCTTAGAATAAATAGCCAGTGGACGGGGTTGGATGGCCAGTGTGAACAGCCACCAACCGCCAAAAATCAGGACAGATGGAAAAATAAACATGAGGTGCACTGCAAGATGAGAACCAACTGGGACCCTATATAACAAGAAAAAACAGCATAAAAACAACCTCCACTCAAAAATATTATGTATTGCAAAGTGTGCACAGTACCAACATTCCAAGCTGTACTATTGAAAAAATGAGATTTTTGGCAAAAAATTGCAATTTTTCGAGCCACCCCGCCAACGTCACGGCAAATCTCCTGGGGCAGTCCTAACACTAAAATATTTTTATTTAAAGTGTGCCATGTGGCCTCACATATGCAAAATTAGGACTGCACAGCACGTACCTTGTGCTTTTCAGTCACCGTCTCCATGACTGATTCATGGTTGTGGGCGGGACAGGCCCAAGCACATGCTGCTTAGAATAAATAGCCAGTGGACGGGGTTGGATGGCCAGTGTGAACAGCCACCAACCGCCAAAAATCAGGACAGATGGAAAAATAAACATGAGGTGCACTGCAAGATGAGAACCAACTGGGACCCTATATAACAAGAAAAAACAGCATAAAAACAACCTCCACTCAAAAATATTATGTATTGCAAAGTGTGCACAGTACCAACATTCCAAGCTGTACTATTGAAAAAATGAGATTTTTGGCAAAAAATTGCAATTTTTCGAGCCACCCCGCCAACGTCACGGCAAATCTCCTGGGGCAGTCCTAACACTAAAATATTTTTATTTAAAGTGTGCCATGTGGCCTCTGTGCCTCTGTGCCATGTGACTGAAAAGCACAAGGTACGTGCTGTGCAGTCCTAATTTTGCATATGTGAGGCCACATGGCACACTTTAAATAAAAATATTTTAGTGTTAGGACTGCCCCAGGAGATTTGCCGTGACGTTGGCGGGGTGGCTCGAAAAATTGCAATTTTTTGCCAAAAATCTCATTTTTTCAATAGTACAGCTTGGAATGTTGGTACTGTGCACACTTTGCAATAAATAATATTTTTGAGTGGAGGTTGTTTTTATGCTGTTTTTTCTTGTTATATAGGGTCCCAGTTGGTTCTCATCTTGCAGTGCACCTCATGTTTATTTTTCCATCTGTCCTGATTTTTGGCGGTTGGTGGCTGTTCACACTGGCCATCCAACCCCGTCCACTGGCTATTTATTCTAAGCAGCATGTGCTCGGGCCTGTCCCGCCCACAACCATGAATCAGTCATGGAGACGGTGACTGAAAAGCACAAGGTACGTGCTGTGCAGTCCTAATTTTGCATATGTGAGGCCACATGGCACACTTTAAATAAAAATATTTTAGTGTTAGGACTGCCCCAGGAGATTTGCCGTGACGTTGGCGGGGTGGCTCGAAAAATTGCAATTTTTTGCCAAAAATCTCATTTTTTCAATAGTACAGCTTGGAATGTTGGTACTGTGCACACTTTGCAATACATAATATTTTTGAGTGGAGGTTGTTTTTATGCTGTTTTTTCTTGTTATATAGGGTCCCAGTTGGTTCTCATCTTGCAGTGCACCTCATGTTTATTTTTCCATCTGTCCTGATTTTTGGCGGTTGGTGGCTGTTCACACTGGCCATCCAACCCCGTCCACTGGCTATTTATTCTAAGCAGCATGTGCTCGGGCCTGTCCCGCCCACAACCATGAATCAGTCATGGAGACGGTGACTGAAAAGCACAAGGTACGTGCTGTGCAGTCCTAATTTTGCATATGTGAGGCCACATGGCACACTTTAAATAAAAATATTTTAGTGTTAGGACTGCCCCAGGAGATTTGCCGTGACGTTGGCGGGGTGGCTCGAAAAATTGCAATTTTTTGCCAAAAATCTCATTTTTTTCAATAGTACAGCTTGGAATGTTGGTACTGTGCACACTTTGCAATACATAATATTTTTGAGTGGAGGTTGTTTTTATGCTGTTTTTTCTTGTTATATAGGGTCCCAGTTGGTTCTCATCTTGCAGTGCACCTCATGTTTATTTTTCCATCTGTCCTGATTTTTGGCGGTTGGTGGCTGTTCACACTGGCCATCCAACCCCGTCCACTGGCTATTTATTCTAAGCAGCATGTGCTCGGGCCTGTCCCGCCCACAACCATGAATCAGTCATGGAGACGGTGACTGAAAAGCACAAGGTACGTGCTGTGCAGTCCTAATTTTGCATATGTGAGGCCACATGGCACACTTTAAATAAAAATATTTTAGTGTTAGGACTGCCCCAGGAGATTTGCCGTGACGTTGGCGGGGTGGCTCGAAAAATTGCAATTTTTTGCCAAAAATCTCATTTTTTCAATAGTACAGATTGGAATGTTGGTACTGTGCACACTTTGCAATACATAATTTTTTTGAGTGGAGGTTGTTTTTATGCTGTTTTTTCTTGTTATATAGGGTCCCAGTTGGTTCTCATCTTGCAGTGCACCTCATGTTTATTTTTCCATCTGTCCTGATTTTTGGCGGTTGGTGGCTGTTCACACTGGCCATCCAACCCCGTCCACTGGCTATTTATTCTAAGCAGCATGTGCTCGGGCCTGTCCCGCCCACAACCATGAATCAGTCATGGAGACGGTGACTGAAAAGCACAAGGTACGTGCTGTGCAGTCCTAATTTTGCATATGTGAGGCCACATGGCACACTTTAAATAAAAATATTTTAGTGTTAGGACTGCCCCAGGAGATTTGCCGTGACGTTGGCGGGGTGGCTCGAAAAATTGCAATTTTTTGCCAAAAATCTCATTTTTTCAATAGTACAGCTTGGAATGTTGGTACTGTGCACACTTTGCAATACATAATATTTTTGAGTGGAGGTTAGTTCTGGGTACATATTGCTAATCCCCACCTAGCAGTCACAGCCAAGTAGCTTAGATAAAGGAATTTTTAGAAAAAAGTATTTCTAAAGATCCTTTTATGATATGCTAATAAGCACAGGAACTAATCGCAAGGGCATTAGTTCCTGCGCTCATTCTGCCCTCTTAGCATGTTAGCACGCCCACAGCGCTATTCAATGCCTATTGCCCAGTGTTATCATCAGCAGTGATGCATGTAGCATGCCTATATAGGACTTCTGATCATGCGAACGGAGACGAAAACCAGCATCAGCTGCAGTGACAGCAGAGAGGTGAGCGACCATGCCTCTGACGCTGCACATTCATGTTAGTGTGCCCACAGGGTCATGCTTACATGCTAAGGGGGCCGACTAGCCAGGGGCAGTAACACCCTTGCAACTAGTCGCCGGTCTCATTAGCATATCATAAAAGATCTTTAGAAATACTTTTTCTAAAGATCCCTTGATTTATGCTACTATAGGCTGGGACTATTAGCCAGGGATTACAAATATGCACCCAGAACTGTACCGCCCCACGGCCTCGGCTGCGACCACCGAGCCGCTCGGATCCGTGCTCGCATTCTACGGGTGGTGGATCAAGCCTCTCACGGACCCGGGGGTCACGTCGCTCTGCAAGGGGGTTGGCGTTACACACAGGGGATGCGGGTATCTGGTTTTTGGGATGATTGTTTGTGACGCCACCCACGGGTTGTGGTGATGGTGAGCACCATCGCTGCGGTGAAGGTACGGGGACTCCCGGGGAGCGGTGTAGTGGCGCAGCTAGGTGTTGACCCCTCCGTGGGTAGGGGACGTTGGTCTTGGGGCCCGGTCGGGCTGTGGGCAGGGGTGCCGGGCACAGTGTTGTGGTGCAGCGTGGTGCAGTGCCTGATGGCACTGTTGTACTCACGATAAAACCACAGAGTCACTGATAAACCAAACGGAGGAATGAATGGGGCCCGCAGCCGGCTGCAGCTTCCTAGTCGGGTTGGCAATGTCCGCCTTTCTCCTGCACCTGTGTTTGTAGTGTGAACACTGTGCCTGGGCACTGGTAGTCCGCTCCCCGGCGTGTATGTGTCGTAGGAGCCCCTGTTGCCCGCAGACGCTGGCTCTTAGATCTCTGGCCTCTGGCGGTGGTTACTATCCAGACGGGTTGGGCTGTTGCCTTCAAACGGGACTTTGGTGGGAATGAACCCCTGAGGTGCAGACCGCAATCAGTTAATCTGACTATGGTGGTGGCATGTAGCCTAGTCGAGGTCTGAGTACCCTGCCTGGTGCTCCGGTATCCAGTTAGCTCCCCGGTTCGGTTCTGGCGGGCCACTACCCTGTTCCGGTCCCTCACAGTTCCGCTGGTCGTATTCCCGTTCTCCTGCAGGCGGCCACTGCCGTCTGCCTGCCTGACTGTTTGAACCGTCTGTCTGCACTGACTGAACAGAACTCTCCGACTCCACTAACTGTTTTCCTGCCTCAGGCCAGCAGACTCCTCAGGGGGCGTGTCTTTCCGCCTGACTCCGCCCACCTGGTGTGCCTGTCTAATATTGAGGGAGGCAATCAGGTCTTTGTGGTTGACTGGTGGTACCTTTCTAGTGTGGGGGTATATGTGGTGAGTGTTGTGACCTGTGACCCCTGGGGTCCAGGGTGTCACAGAACCACATTTTAAAAAAGCCACATGATACCATTTGTATTTTGATACACAGCCAAGATGCAAGCTGGGTATAAAAAAGCAGGGAACCCTATGCCATTTTTTCCAATTTATTTCTACACGATACTTCTGGGATCCAAACCGCTACTGTGAGGGCAAGCAATCACAGACTCTGTCACAGAGGCTGCGCAGTGGAAGGAGTTCATTAATGAGGTTTTATGAGCGGATCTATAAATGTGCTGCCCCCGCGTCAGCAGCCGGGCTGCTCGGATCCGAATCCGTGGTGGCTCGAGGGGCGTCCGGACCCGGGGGTCGTGTGGCCACTCAAATAAAGGGGCTATTTACAGGGTATTATATGTTTACAGTTCGTGACGCCACCCGTGGCTTGTGGTAAGGTAAAGTACCACCGTTGCAGCTGGAAGTACCCGGGGGCGATGGAGTAGGCAGCTAGGTGTTTAACTCCTCCACGGTTAGGCGGGATGCCCCGAGACTTGGTGATGGTGTTTGGGAAGTGCCGTTGGGAGTGAAAGGGTCACTTGCATACTCACTCAGTCCATAAAGCTGACACCGACAACTTGGTAAACCAAAGTTCTGGACACCGCTGCCGCCGAGGGGAGCACGTTTGGGTCCCGTTCCCACTGGTGTTGCCTGATGATCTGTGACCTTCCTCTTGGCAGTAAGTTCACTTGCTAGTTGGCCCCTGTAGTGTAGAATTAGTCAGGTCCCGCTCCCCAGTATGGCTAACTGAGGGCAGGTCCCGCTCCCCAGTATGGCTAACTGAGGGAGCTTACTCTCAGGGTTCACGCTTGGGATTTCCTGGACCGTTTTAGTGGAAAGTCCTATCCCCCTCGTTGCGCTAGTACCCCAATTTTGGAGCAGGTGGAGAGCGGATCTTGAAGGCTCCATTCTCGTCGGGTCAATTGTCAGGTTGTCTGAAGCTACTCCCTGACCTAGGGTTCACGTACCCCGTCATGCCCTGGTCCCAGCCTGGTGATGGTACAAGGCCGCCGGCTGTCCTCCTCGACAGTTCCGTGCCCCTTGTCACGATCCCCTGTGACCGGTGGTCCAGCTCCTACTAGGCCCAGACCACCGTCTGCCACCTAGTTACTTCCAAGGAGCCAAGCTCTTGACCTCCTCTCTCCTTCACTCACTACTGACTCTCTCTCTTGACTGACTCCTGACACTCCTGACCTCCCCTTACCAACCCCCAAGTGGGCAACCCTATTCCACTCAGGCAGTCCACTGGTGTGTCTGGTGGGTGTGGTGTAGAGTGTTCCTAGGATTTTGATTGGCTGATGTTGGCAACACCATTAGTTGGGGACCGATAACCAAGGAAGAGATGGATATTGCACAGAAGGGCAGAATGCGCAATACCCTGTGACGACCTGATAGGCCAGGGCGTCACATTCCCCCTTGGTTAAACGTAGCTCGTCCTCGAGCTACAGGACATCAGAGGTTTATTTTTTTTTTTTCAAACTGGAAAGTAGAATAAGAAACATTTTTATTTACAAATACTTCCCACATTAGGGAGGCTGGACACTTAAGCGTTACGCAATTTTTAGAGTTCATCGTTCCAACGATGGAACGCTACAGGTTTAGTTAGTAGCGGAGGCTCAACCTGCTCCGTTGCAGCCTCTTCCTGCAACAGTCCAGTCCCAATGTCCTGGATCCCATTAACCCGCCACCCAAACAACGTGACCCACTGCATAACTATGGTGGGTCCGTGATCAGGTTAAGGTCCCGGGTGTTGTAATAGACGACTCTGGTAACAGTCCTGAGTAACCTGCTAGCCGTTGCCCTTTGCGCCGACCCCACCGAGGCCTCCTGGTGCTGTCTACCAGCACTGCACCGTCCAAGGCCCTGATGGCCTTTTCCCTGGAACAAAGGGTGGAAAAAGGTGCAACAAGGAGGGCGCAGTCTAATTATAGCAGAACTTTCCTGTCACCTTCCATCAGGAACCCTTCAGCCGGTCCCCGACAGCCTCCTCCATTTGAACACTGGAGAATGTTCAACAAAGGTGACAGTTCATATAAAACTTTAAAACTCACAGGTTCCGGTCCCTTTACTGTTGGGCACCTCCTGGGCACACTCTTGCAAAGTACCTGAGCAAGCCACAGCGCTGGCATATAGGCACTACTTCATCCATAGTGTTGACTGAGATCTCCTCATGAGAAGTCGACTCTGCTTCCACCTCCTTGATCTCTAATGCCATCTGTGCTTCTGATGACAGCATCATTCAACAACAATTTCCTCCAAAACGTGGCACCCATGCAGCTTCTGGGGTACTTGAGCCTGCATCACCTTCCTCCCTGTCCTCCGGTTCCGAGTCCACGGTAACCGGGTCAATCAGGTCAGAAGCCGCGGACTGGTCATCTCCATCAGAAATCGAGGGATCCGCTGCCAGTGGTGCGGGCAGCGCCTCAGGGTCAGCCATGGTGGAGGGTGAAGGTGACGATGGCTGGGTGCTTGCCGTGAGCGGGGGTGGCTCGGATCCTACATCCGCATCGGCCGGATTAGGGAAATCAACTGGGACTGGGTAACCGCTTACCCGCTCCTCTCGTGGGACTCCAGTCTCACAGGTTTGCACCGCCGCAGCCATTCTCCACGTCTCCATCCGTGGAGCCGCTCCGGGAGCTGTATCCTCTGTTGAACAGCTGCGCCGTTCTGCCATCTTGACTCTGTACTGTCCAGGAACGTTATCGCAGAGTCCTGGCGTCTCTTCTGCTGCTGCTACATGCCGTCACGCCCCCTCAGTTTTCACTCAGCACTCTTTCTGATCCTGTGGCTCTCTGGGAATTTCCAGTTCCAGCCTCACTCTCAGGACGAAGGGCGGGGCTTCTGCACCACTAGCGCTTTTGCGGAGAAGATGGCGTTTTGGCGCCAAAAGATGGCGGAAGATGGCGGAATTGGCGGGAAGTGGGGGTTTTAACTCGCTGTTTCGGTCTTCAAGGCGCACGTCACCCAGGTAAGTGGGTCCTGCTCATATCCTGTTCATGACACCAGGAATTCAAGGTGTGCTGCCCCTGTGTCAGCAGCCGGGCTGCTCAGATCCGGATCCGCGGTGGCTCTAGGGGAGTCCGGTCCCAGGGGTCATGCGGCCACTAAAATAAAGGGGGTATTTACAGGGAATTATATGTTTAGAGTTCATGACATCACCTGTGGTGTGTGGTAAGGTGGCGTACCGCCGCTGCAGCTGGAAGTACCCAGAGGCTATGGAGTGGGCAGCTAGGTGTTTAACTCCCCCACGGGTAGGGGGATGCCCCGGGACTCGGTGATGGTGTTTGGGAAGTGCCATTGGGAGTGAGAGGGTCACTTGCGTACTCACTCAGTCCATAAAGCTGACACCGACAACTTGGTAAACCAAAGTTCTGGACACTGCTGCCGCCGAGGGGAGCACGTTTGGGTCCCATTCCCACTGGTGTTGCCTGATGATCTGTGACCTTCCTCTTGGAACTAAGTTCACTTGTTAGTTGGCCCCTGTAGTGTGGAACTAGTCGGGTCACGCTTCCCAGTGTGGCTAACTGAGGGAGCTTGGGATTTCCTGGACCGTTTTAGTGGAAAGTCCTATCCCCCTCGTTGCGTTAGTACCCCGATTTTGGAGCAGGTGGAGAGCGGATCTTGAAGGCTTCGTTCTCGTCGGGTAAATTGTCAGGTTGCCTGAAGCTACTCCCTGACCTAGGGTTCACGTACCCCGTCGTGCCATGGTCCCAGCCCGGTGATGGTACAAGGCCGCCGGCTGTCCTCCTCGACAGTTCCGTGCCCCTTGTCACGATCCCCTGGGACCGGGGGTCCAGCTCCTACTGGGTCCAGACCACCATCTGCTAACTAGTTACTTCCAAGGAGCCCAGCTCCTGACCTCCTCTATCCTTCACTCACTACTGACTCTCTGTCTTGACTGACTCCAGACACTCCTGAGCTCCCCTTACTAGTCCCCCAAGTGGGCGCCCCTATTCCACTCAGGCCGTCCACTGGTGTGTCTGGTGGCTGTGGTGCAGAGTGTTCCTAGGATTTTGATTGGCTGATTTTGGAAAGACCATTAGTTGGGGACCCATAACCAAGGAGGAAATGGATATTGCACAGAAGAGCAAATTGCGCAATACCCTGTGACGACCTGATAGGCCAGGGCATCACAGAAACAGTGTGAC
This sequence comes from Anomaloglossus baeobatrachus, assembly GCF_048569485.1. NCBI lineage: Eukaryota > Metazoa > Chordata > Amphibia > Anura > Aromobatidae > Anomaloglossus > Anomaloglossus baeobatrachus. Next base: position 285,531,618 of record NC_134353.1, on the reverse strand, counting down.
AGCCGTGCAGACACTCGGTAAGTATAAGTGTCCTGCTTTAATCCCCATTTTGCTTTTTGTTTTTTGTATCCGGGCTACCAAACACGAACAGAAACACAGACGTCCCTGAGAATTCAGTGTTCGGGGTCCATGCACAGACAATAGATTCTCTGTATGGATCCCGAACATTACAGTTTGGGTTCACCATCACACTTAACTAACCCTATGTCCTTCAACCAGCTGTTGGAAGAAGTAAGTCCATTAAATCATTTCACTCATTTTCTTGTACAAATGAAACTGTAATATTATAAGCAAGACAAAAATTACAAGCAATTAAGGGACAGCAAGCCTACAGTATTTCATTTTATGATTAAGTACCGAAAAACGTATTTAACTTTTCAAAGATTAACACAGTTTAACTTTAAGAAGCCTCCCAATTCTCTATTCTGTCATCCATAACTTTTTTCTTTTTTTTTCAAAGAAGACCGACCATCAAAAATGTAGTTTTAATAAAAAAATATACTTAGTTGTGTGTCTTATATCAGATATTAATGAATTTTCACCTTTTCACTTGCAACATATCAGATACTGACTGGTTTGAAAGTCATTATCTATCTAAAACCCCTTTTTTTGTTGTATCTTTTTTTTCAATAGAAGCATGCTGCCATCTTGTGGATGGCATTGCTTCTAACTGATCCCTCTGTACCATGCTTGCGCCTAATGCACATATACAAGCAGAGAAATAATCTGTTCACTGTTTTGTAAGAGTTATTACAATTACAGGCATACCAATTATGTACATGTTAATTATTAGTTTGTGACATTCATTTTTAAAAACTATATGAAAATGTAATTATAATTGTTTTTCTTTATTTTCTAGTAACTTCATCTGAAAAAATTCAAGAGCCACCACACACAGACGTATCCGGGATATGGGCTACAACTGTCGCATTCCTTGTGCCAAGCCACTCATGACCAATAGACAATGCCAGAAGTGTCTTACCTGGGCCAAGGAGAAAAAGAACTGGACTCTTGCTCAGTGGTCCAAGGTGTTGTTTTCAGATGAAGGTAAATTTTGCATTTTATTTGGAAATCAAGGTCCCAGAGACTGGAGAAAGAGTGGAGAGGCACAGAATCCAAGTTGCTTGAGGTCTAGTGTGAAGTTTCCACAATCAGTGATGGTTTGGGGAGCCATGTCCTCTGCTGGTGTAGGTCCACTGTGTTTTATCAAGGCCAGCGCAGTCGTCTACCAGGGAATTTTAGAGCACTTCATGCTTCCCTCTGGCGACAAGCTTTTTGGAGATGGAAATTTCATATTCCAGCAGGACTTGGCACCTGTCCACACTGCCGAAAGTACCAATACCTGGTTTAATAACCACAGTATCACTGTGCTTCATTGGCCAGCAAACTCACCTGACCTATCGAGAGAAAGAGACACTAGACTCAACAATGGAGATGATCTGAAGGCTGTTATCAAAACAACCTTGGCTTCCATAACACCTCAGCAGTGCCACAGACTGATCGCCTCCTTGCCACGCAGCATTGATGCAGTAATTCATACTTTTGAATAGGCAAACATTTCTAAGTTTAAAATCATTTTTTCAGTTGGTCTTATATAATATTCTAATTTTCTGAGATAATGACTTTTGGGTTTTCATTGGCTGTAACCCATAGTCATCAACATTTAAAGAAATAAACACTTGAAATAGATCACTCTGTGTGTAATGACTCTATATAACATATGTGTTTTCCTTTTTACATTGAAGTACTGAAAGAAATTAAGTTTTTGATATTCTAATTTATTGAGCTGCACCTGTATATAAAGGTATATTGGCATATAGAGATGTATCTTTATTTATCAATACGATATGCCTGTAAAGAAGAAGAATACTATTTACATCTATATGCCTCGCTCACAGGAGCATATGAATCGGTCAAGTGCAATGAGAGAAAATCTCGCATTGCACTTGAACTAATGTTAGTCGATGAGTTAGGGCGGCTTTGCACGTTGCGACATCGCAAGCCGATGCTGCGATGTCGCACGCAATAGTCCCCGCCCCCGTCGCAGGTACGATATCGTGTGATAGCTGGCGTAGCGAAAATTATCGCTACGCCAGCTTCACATGCACTCACCTGCCCTGCGACCGTCGCTCTGGCCAGCGACCCACCTCCTTCCTAAGGGGGCGGGTCGTGCGGCGTCATAGCGACGTCACATGGCAGGCAGCCAATAGCGGCGGAGGGGCGGAGATGAGCAGGATGTAAACATCCCGCCCACCTCCTTCCTTCCGCATATCCTACGGAAGCCGCGGTGACGCTGGTAGGAGATGTTCCTCGCTCCTGCGACTTCACACACAGCGATGTGTGCTGCCGCAGGAGCGAGGAACAACATCGGACCGTCGCGTTAGCATAATTATGGATTACGCCGACGCTGCACCGATGATACGATTACGACGATTTTGCGCTCGTTAATCGTATCATCTAGGCTTTACACACTACGATGTCGCATGCGATGCCGGATGTGCGTCACTTTCAATTTGACCCCACCGACATCGCACCTGCGATGTCGTAGTGTGCAAAGCCCGCCTTAGAGTACATGGTTAAGTTTTTTCATCCAGATTCTGGAAGAGAAAAAAGCTGCAGCATGCTGCGAGGGGATGCCAAAATCGTGCAATTCTCACCAATACAAGTCTATGGGTACAAGAAAAAAAATCGATGTCACATGGACTGTCTGTGTGCTGTCCTATTTTGATGCACCAAAAAAGCCAAAAGGGGCAGGAAATTGCATCAGAAAAAAAAAATTGCCCTACAGGACCCTTCTTGCAACCAATAAATAGAAGCAAGGCACACTTCAACAGAGACCAGCACCATGTCTAGGCACATAAATGTAGAAATACTTATTGTCCTGGTCTATAAGAGACCCAAATTGTGAGACACAAGGGACCCTGGCTATAGTGACTGCACACGCCGTGATGTCTCTTGGGTGTACATTTGTCGCAAGTTTTTTCCCATCTATGATGACAGCTCAAGAGAGATGCAACATAACATGAGTACGTTTTTTCTTTGTTTTACTTCACTTGTGATTGCTTGATGCATATATATGACCATATTGTTAAATGCTGCTTTGCCCAAATTGTAAAACAAGCATTTGTGCTTTTGCAGTGATTGATGTTACTCAACGCTAGTGGAGCCGCTGCGATCAATACCAGTGTGAGAGACAGTGTCGCGAGCGGGGGGTGCACTGCTCGACCGCGCTCGCGGCTCGGGTCCAGCTGCTGCTGCTGCTGCAGCTCGGTGGCTCGAGCGGTGGGCCGGATCCGGGGACTCGAGCGGCGCTCCTCGCCCGTGAGTGAAAGGGGTTGGTTTAGTTTGGGAATTTGGTTCGTGACGCCACCCACGGGTCGTGGTGAGGTTGGGGCACCACCGCTGCTTGTGACGGGGATCCCGGGAGCGTTGTTAGGGAGCAGCTGGGATGTTTTCCCCTCCGTGGGTAGGGGTTGGTGGTCCCGGGGCCCGGTAAGGTGAAGGGAGCAATGCAGGGTAGGTGAGGTGCAGGTTCACGGGGGCAGCGCGGTGCCAGAGGGCATGGTGGTACTCACTCAGCCAGTAACAGATACAGAGTCTCCGGTAAAACAAACGGCTGGATGGACGGGTCCCGCAGCCGGCTGCTGTGATCACTCCCGGATGGTTGGTGGTGGCTGCCTTTCCCTGCACCTGGTGTGTGTCTTCGGTCCCAATGGCTTCCCACCGGTAACCCGCTACCCAGCTTGGATAGATGCCGGGGGAGCCCCTTTTGCCCACAGGCTCTGGCCCTGGGAGCTCTAGCTCTGGCGGTAGCTGTCTCTCCCGGTTCGGTTTGGACGGTTGCCTTCAATCGGGTCTTGGTTGCTAGGAAACCCCGGAGGTTCCCGTCGCTAACGGATTTAACCAGTTTAACGGCGACTCCCAGCCTGGTCGGGGTCCGCAGACCCTGCCGGTTTGTGCTGGCTTCTCTTCGCTCCCCGGTTCGGTACCGGTGGGCCACCGCCCAGCCCTGGCCGTACGGTTCCACGTCGATACGCCACTCCTGCAGACGGCCACCACCGTCTGCCAACCTTGCTGTATGTGCCTGGGCCACGTACCCGGACACGGTCAGTCTGCTCCTCACTTGCCACTTCACTCCTCTCACTTTCACTCTCCCTCCCTACACTCATTCTCCTTTCCCGCCTCCAGGACTGTGAACTCCTCAGTGGGTGGGGCCAACCACCTGGCTCCACCCCACCTGGTGTGGACATCAGCCCCTGGAGCGAGGCATCAAGGATTTGTGTGTGCGGCTGATGTGCCTAACCGAGGTGTGGGGTGTGTTGTTGCAGTACCCGTGACGTCCTGGCTTGTCCAGGGCGCCACATTCCCCCTTGGTTAAATGCAGACCATCCGCGGGCTACCCGTCCATTACCGGTTTTATTTTTGCAACTGAAAAAGATAAATATATGATAAACGGCAAACATATTAACATAAGAATTTTTTCATGAAACTTCCCTTAACGGGAGGCACTTTCTTTAACGTTACTAACGGTACATTTTTATTAAACACAACACACAGCTTCCGCTCTCTCCCACCCAAACAACCTGGCCCTGATGCTGCCCCTAAGAAAATGGGCAGCACCCCTTGACCCCAGTCCAGATCCAGGCTGCCCGAACGGTATTTCATACCCTACGGTCTTTACAGGGGGACCCACGTCCATGGGGAACCCCTGACCCCTAGAGGATGGCCACCGGTCCAGGTGGTGGCCGGGCCCCAGCCCACTCCACTGCGGGCCCTTCCTCCAATCTGCCTCTCCGGAGGCGGCAACGGAATTAAGCCAATTATTTACATGCCGCAAGTTTGTGGTTGCCCTGCAAGTTCTCGGGCGTGTCCATAAACAGTTCTTTACGCATGGTGCAAAAGGTCCCCACTGGGACAAACTTGCCGGCAACGGCCGGTTCAATCACGGTTGACAATCAGGGTACAGTTCGGTTGATTACTTCTCATTTACTCACATAACGGTGCTGATGGTCCCAACTGGGACAACTGTGCAACGGGGGACCGCTGACTTTGGGGCGGCTACCACCGCAGGGGGTCGGCCCACTCAGGGACCGGATGGTACATCGGGTTCTCCTTCCATAAGCAGTGCAGCCCGGAACCGCTGATCATAGTATCATAGTTTTTAAGGTTGAAGGGAGACTCTAAGTCCATCTAGTTCAACCCGTAGCCTAACATGTTGATCCAGAGGAAGGCAAAAAAAAACCCAATGTGGCAAACAAGTTCCAATGGGGAAAAAATTTCCTTCCTGACTCCACATCCGGCAATCAGACTAGTTCCCTGGATCAATACCCTGTCATAAAATCTAATATACATAACTGGTAATATTAAATTTTTCAAGAAAGGCATCCAGGCTCTGCTTAAATGTTAGTAGGGAATCACTCATTACAACATCATGCGGCAGAAAGTTCCATAGTCTCACTGCTCGTACAGTAAAGAATCCTCGTCTGTGATTATGATTAAACCTTCTTTCCTCAAGACGTAGCAGATGCCCCCGTGTTCCAGTCACAGGCCTAGGTGTAAAAAGATCTTTGGAAAGGTCTCTGTACTGTCCCCTCATATATTTATACATTGTGATTAGATCCCCCCTAAGCCTTCGTTTTTCCAAACTAAATAACCCCAAGTTTAATAACCTGTCTTGGTATTGCAGCCCACCCATTCCTCTAATAATCTTGGTCGCTCTTCTCTGCACCCTCTCCAGTTCAGCTATGTCCTTCTTATATATCGGTGACCAGAATTGTACACAGTATTCTAAGTGCGGTCGCACTAGTGACTTGTACAGAGGTAGAACTATATTTTTTTCATGAACACTTATACCTCTTTTAATACATCCCATTATTTTATTAGCCCTGGCAGCAGCTGCCTGACACTGTCCACTAAAGTGAAGTTTACCATCCACCCATACACCCAAGTCTTTTTCTGTGTCTGTTTTACCCAGTGTTCTACAATTAAGTACATAATCATAAATGTTATTTCCTCTACCCAAGTGCATGACCTTACATTTATCTACATTAAACTTCAATTGCCACTTCTCAGCCCAATCCTCTAATTTACATAAATCTCCCTGTAATATAAAATTATCCTCCTCTGTATTGATTACCCTGCAGAGTTTAGTATCATCTGCAAATATTGAAATTCTACTCCGCATGCCCCCAACATTCATCCATTCATTCCATCCAGCATCTCCACCCCGTTCCCCAACCAGATATCAGAATCTGTAATGTTCATGTGGGTTGTTAAGCCTTATTGTTAAAACAAGTTTGTTGATAATTTTATTTTTTATAAACCATATGCATTAAATATGGTCCATTTTCCAAAACTAGCCTTGTTTTTTTAAGTGAATAAATGTTTTGTTGTTAAAGCAAAGTTTGTCATGTTTATTTTGTCATGATAGCATTGTATTTCGTCTGTTGGCCACACACCAACCCAATCAAAAACACATTTTATTTTTTATATGAAAAAACATGATATGCTGAAATGACACAAAACAATAAAATTACGGCAATGCAACATTTGAGTTTTGCCATGCAGTGACTCCTTCAGGTAACACAAAAAAGTTGTTAAAAATGTCATGAATTCTTAGGCCCGAGGGCTGTTGCATTTCTGAGGCAACCTGTGGATCAGGACAGGAAGGGCATCCAAGTTCAAAGTTTGATTCAAAAACATCTTCGGGGTATTGTAGATCCTTGTAAAATTGTGGAGGATCACACATACCTTAATTACGCTGATCACGTTACTTTCACACAATTGTAATGGGGATATCAGAACCCTCCATTTGGCAGTCATAGTTTAAATTGCAAATTCCACCACTCTATGTGCACGGGTTAGGCGGAAGTTAAAAACACGGTGACGGTGGTTCAGACCGTGTCATGGATATGGCCAGAGAACTTTTGTATTTAGCTGGAAAGCCTCATCCCCTACCACATCAAAAGGTGCTGAATTGTTTCTGGAACCAGGGAGGAGCCATGGAGTAGGGGACAAACAAATACTTGTTACGAAGCCGCTGACCCATTAGGGACAAATTGAAGATTCGTGAATCTCCTGTTCGTTCATAGGTCCCAATATCTGTAACTACAAACCTATATGTGCTGCCAGACAAGGTCAACAGCACAACAGAAAAATACTGCTTGTAGTTGTAGTATTGGGTGCCAGAGTTCGGCGGCTTCTTAATGCAGATGTGTTTGCCATCAAGAGCTCCAATGCAGTTGGGAAACTGGCATGTTTGCTTGAATCCACAGGCAGTCTGGTACCAGTCTTCTTCCCTCGGCTCTGGCTTAACTGAGAGTCGCAGCCTAGTCCAGATTGCTTCATATGTCAAACGAATAATTCCAGAGATTGTAGACTTGCCCAGGAGGAATTCCAGATGTAAGGCTGCATATGGCAGACATATTGTCAAGATCTTATTGTAGAGAACAAAAAATAATGAACCTTAGTGTAAGCAAGAAACAAGCAACACATTTTTCATTACCAAAAACAGAAAATAAAATGGAAGCAATTTAAAAAAATGAATGCATAAACATGAAAAGATGAATGTCAAAAAGGAATTATGCCTTTCGCCAAAAACTTAGTCAGCCAACATTAAATGAATGCATACTCCTTTACACAGGCCTCCCAACACAACACAAATAAAATTAAAAATTACACCAACACGAAAAAACACATGTGTAGGCAATGAGGCCTAATAAAGTCAATACAAATATTAGGTACAAGTAGCCACTTAGAAAAATGGATATAAGCATTGTTTAAAAATAAAAAGAATAAAAAAAGCAAAAAAATACATATCTTAAGGTAACCAGAAGGCGCTGTTCAGCAAAAATATACCTCAATCTTTTGGTATTCTGGAAGGTTATTACGGGTCTAATCTCCTCCAATAGCAGATCAAGTGTTTCAATGGTCGTACGGCAGTAGGCCTGAAACTTGTCAGGATGGCTACGGAGCTCCACATACAGCTGGTGTGCCTGACAGGTGTGGTGCAAGATGTATCTAGGATTTGTGAATACTGGTGGAGGCAGTACCGCAGGTTAGGGTCCCAGAACAATGGGGATTTGAGTCCTGCACGAGAAGGGCAGATTGTGCAGAACCCTGTGACAACCTGAATAGTCCAGGGTGTCACACATCTGTTATTGTTTCTGTTCTGCAGCCATTGCCTGAATGCTTATTAGCTCCATTTCTTGTTTTTCTTTTATCTTTTCCTGTTTATAATGTTACTTTTCAATAAAATGTATTGATTAATTAAAGAATAGTAAATACTATTGTACACTGAAACAATGCAACAACTGATGTGATATATATACTGTGTGTGTGTATATATATATATATATATATATATATATATATATATATATATATATATATAAATATATATACCTACATTATGTTGCTGTCAGATGAGGTAGCAAACTAGAAAAATTGCCGACACTTCCTAATCTCATAATCTGAACTGGTGCATACAGAACATGACATACAATATCTAAAATAGCAGTTGCACTCAAGTAAAGGGAAGGAGAAAAAAACAAGAATGTAAATGGTGAACATTAACATATGAATCTGCAATACTGCCAGGAAACCATGAAACATTTTTTGAAAAATATGAGTTTCTTAGCAAATACAGGTGGCCAAATTTACTTGTGCCCAGCTACCGTGTCAAGGTGTAACTCTCATCTGGGTCCTACTCTAATTTCTATGCCTCTCTTGTCCAAATTGATCTTTTATATGGGCTAGAATAGAACCTGCAAAAGGAAAATTAAAACACCTGAAATTACTGGAAGCAGTGCACATACAAAGGACATGACTCCAAAATACAAACTGGAAAAAGTGCCGACACTTCCTAATCTCATAATCTGAACTGGCAGTATTGCAGATTCATATTCCAATTTTCACAATCTACAGTCTTGTGTTTTTCTCCTTCCCTTTAGTTGAGTGCAACTGCTATTTTGGATATTGTATGTCATGTTCAGTATGCACCAGTTCAGATTATGAGATTAGGAAGTGTCGGCATTTTTTCTAGTTTGTATTATGGAGTCATGTCCTTTGTCTGTGCACTCCTCCCAGTTATTTCAGGTGTTTTTAATTTTCCTTTTGCAGGTTCTATTCTAGCCCATATAAAATGTCAGCTTGGACAAGAGAGGCAAAGAAATTAGAGTAGGACCCAGATGAAAGTTACACCTTGATGTGGTACCTGGGCACAAGTAAATTTGGCCACCTTTATTTCCTAAGTAATTCATATTTTTCAAACAAATGTTTTTTATGTTTTCTTGGCAGTATTGCAGATTCATATTCCAATGTTCACCATGTACATTCTTATTTTTTCTCCTTCCCTTTACTTCAGATGACGTAGCAAAAACCTGCTGACAGATCTCCTTTAAGCCTGACTTCACTGAGAGAATAAGTCAGTGTTTACAACTAGTATAAAGTCTGCAGCATAGTGTTAAAGGGGTCAGATCTCCTTTACATGTCACATTCCCTGTTTAGAACAGAGAAAAATGAAGAATATTGGCAATTTACATGGAGTTAAATGGAGATGATAGACACTTTTGAAATGCAAATTCACAAGCCTTGCCCTCAACATACCTGGCTAGGTGATAACGTATAACTTGTGTTTTGTTTTTAAGTTATCCTACTCCTTGCCAAAAAATGATATGTAACATCTGAAATACTGTGTTATTGGGTAAGTGCATGTAAAACAAAAGTAACAGCCAACGGTATAGTTCTGGCATATACAGTTATTAAAGGGAACCTGTTACATGGAAAGATATTATTACTCTGCAGATATGGGGTTAATCTGCCAGGTTGTGGGGGGTTTCTGCTGTTATGGTGTGACGCCCTGGGCAAGCCAGGGGTCACAGGTCATTACACCACCACACCCTACACCCCAGTTAGGAACACCAAGGCTACCAAAATCCTTGTTGCCTTCCTCCAGGGGCTGATGTTCACACCAGGGGGTGGGCCAGGCGGTTGGCTCCACCCACCGAGGAGTACACAGCCCTGGAGGCGGGAGGAACCAGGCAGTTAGCTCAGGCAGAGCTTGAGTGAGGAACCAGGCAGTCAGTTTAGGGGAGTGAAGTAGAAGGAAGTAGTAGTGGAGCTAAAGAGAAAAGCTGAAGTAACAGAAAAGGAGTAAAAGTGAGAGTAGTAAAGCCTGAAGTTGGTCCGGCTGTGTGCCAGGACAGTGTCAGCAAGGTCAGCAGACGGCGGTGACAGTCCGCAGGGGTGACTGCTCGGAGGTTGCTGGAAGGACAGCGGACGGGTAGTGGCCCGGCGGTCTGGAGCAGTATACGAAGAACAGTCAGCACCAGGGCAGGGGCCTCTCGGACCCCGGCAAGGCTAGGAGTCGCCGTGAATTTGCCAAATCCGTCAGTGAAGGGGACGTCTGTCTCCAAACAACCAAGTCCCGATTGAAGGCAACAGTCCAACCATTGAGGAGAGACACCGCCACCGCCAGGGCACCAGTTTCTCAGGGCCAGCGCCTGCGGGCAAAGTAGGGCTCCTCCGGCCCATATCCAAGCCGGGGAGCGGGTTACCGGTGGGAACCCATCGCTACCAACACAGAAACATTAGGTGCACGAAAAGGGACATCACCGTCACCTACTTGGGAAAGCAAGTGCAGCCGTCCGTGGGAACCGTCTTTCCAGCCGTGTGTTTTACCGAAAACTGTGTCAACGTCTCAGGCTGAGTGAGTACCACAGTGCCGCAAGGCACAGCGCTGCCCCCGCGTCCCTGCACCCCACCAAGCACTGCATCACCCACCTCATCACTGGGCCCCGGGATCACCAACCCCTACCCATGGAGGGGCAACACAACAACTGGCTGCTCCATACCATCCTTCCCGGGATCCCCATACAGAGCAGCGGTGGTGTCAACAAATCACCACAACCGTGGGTGGCGTCATGGACAATCACCAATCCCCACACCCAAAAACCCCCTTTCACTCACGGGCGAGGAGCGCCGCTAAAGTCCCCGGGATCCGGCCCATCGCTCGAGCCACCGAGCAGCAGCAGACCGCAGCAGCTGCGGCAGCCGGACCCGAGCAACAGTGGGAGAGCGCGGCGTCCCCTCCTCCGCCCGCGACAATGGCACCTGCAAACCATTCAAACTAAATATGCACTTCAATATGGCGCTTCTTCCCTTCTATACTTTTTACTGTGCCTCAAAAGTAGTTTTTGATTAAATATGTCGTTTTCACGTATGCAACAGATATTGCATGACAAATTATTGGGTCCTTTATCTCTTGGTACCCTTGTGAATTTGAAAAATGTGCGGTTAAAAATGTATTTTTTTCATTTTCACGGCTCAACGTTATAAAATTCTGTGAAGCACCTGGGGGTTCAATTGGTCAGCAAATATCTAGATAAATTCCTTGAGGGGTGTAGTTTTCAAAATGAGGTCCCTTGTGGGGGAGCCTTACTGTTTTGACATCTTAGGACCTTTGCCAATGTGATATGACACCTGCAAACCATTCTAACTATATCTGAATTCAAAATATGGCGCTTCTTGCCTTCCTCACTTTGTACTGTGCCTCAAAACAGTTCATCACATATGGAGCATTGGCATAGTCAGGAGAAATTGCACAACAATTTGTAGGGTCTATTATCTTAGGTAACTCTAGTGAATGTAGTGCCTGCTCCCAGTTCCAGGCCCCGTCGGGGACGCCCCTCCTCTCACCTACCCAGTTCCAGCGTAGCTTCCACGCACACCCCCGCTCCCAGTCTCCAGCGGGGCATCCTCCATCACACCTGACCCAAAGCTCTGCTGCCTCCCCTCCTACCCCGGGGTCTACCGTGGCCTTCGCATGCACCCAGGCCACGCGCATTGCTTCTGTGTCTGTCCATAGGGTGTGAGTGCGGCCACGCCCCCTTTCTTAAAGGCACGGCATCTCATTACCTGGAAGCTGTTCCAAAGGTCATCAATTACCCTGCAGATATTTAAATCCACCTCCGCTGACAGGAAGCACCTAAGCTACGTTGTCTGTGGTGTTTTACTAGTTCTCAGGTCTCGATGTGCTGCTGTGTTGTATCCTTGCACCTGTCGCCTGTTGCTCATCTCAGTCTCGTACTAGTGCCATACCTGCTGTGGACATCACACCTGTGTCATACCTGCGATGCATGCTACACCTGAGCCATACCTGCTGTGAATGCCACACCTGTGCCATACCTGAGGTGAACGCCACACTTGAGCCATCCTTGCTGTGATGTTGCGTTGGTACCATCTCTGCTGTCTGTGCCTCATCAGAAAACACCGGCATCGGATGTTTAAGAGACTGCATCTGGCCCTAAGAGACTATCTCTGCTGGTCCCTGGCTGCTGTGCATTTAAGCCTTCCGTTGGTGCACCACACAGTCCCTGTATAGGGTTTTGCTGCTTGTTGTACCTTCGGGGGGAGTCCAGTGCATGGTGCAGTGGGTCCATCCCTGGATGGTTGCCACTCGCCACCCCTCAGCGACTAACAGTGAATTTTAAAATCTTGAGGTTAAAGCAGCAGTTTTTGGTTAAATATGTATTTTTTCATTTTCACGGCTTAACGATATAAACTTCTGTCAAGCACTGAAAGGTTCAAGGTACTCACCAAACATTTAGAAAAATTCCTTGAGGGGTCTAGTTTCCAAAATGGGGTCACTTGTGGGGGAGCTTACTGTTTAGGCACATCAAGGGTTCTCCAAACACAACTTGGCGAGACCTTCCATGTGCCTAAGTAGTAGATATCCACCACATATGTGGTACCAGCATACTCAGTAGAAATTGCCCAATAAATTACATGATGCATTTTCTCTTGAGTATTTTATGTCAAAGTCACTTGAGATGTGCTCCCTAATAAAAGGTTTTGTAAATTTTGTTTGAAAAATGAGAAATTGCTGATGAACTGTGAACCCTTCTAACTTCCTAACAAAAAAAATGATGTCTCAAAAATTGGGCTGATGTAAAGTAAACATGTAAGAAATGTTATTTAGTAACTGTTTTGTGTGACATAGGTCTCTGGTTTTAGGGCATAACAATTCAAAGTTTGAAAAGTCTCCCGATGAAAAGGTTTCCTTGAAACGTGCGTCGAGGTGTTTTGGGGGTTTTCTCTGACCTTATACTATGTGAGTATTGCACAATAATCTATATCTGAGTGAATTTAGAGCCTCTGTTATAAAAGGATTGATTTACCTTGGGAATAGGTCAGGAGTATACATCCAGCCCTATTAGATAAGTCATTATACGGGCTGAGTCTTTCCCCATTTACCATTGTGTTCCTCGTAATTCTATAGCAATTCTTATTTGAGTATTTATTATTGTTAAAGATAGCTCTCGAAGATATATTTATATTAATAATGATACAATCTTTTTGAATATTTTTTATAAGATTTAATAGGATTTATATAGTGATTAAAATATTTGAGGACTTAATGGTTCTATACAGGGGCTTTTATATCTATATAGAATGATCTATCAGTGCAATATATTGTAATATTGGTGAGGTGTTGCTCTAATTGTATAAATTTAATATTCTTTTATGAATTGAGTATAATATCCTTCTACTACTCTCACCAATAATTTATGGTCAGAGATTCCCTCTATGTATGTTTTTTTAAGTGATGTTTGTCTTGATTTTCTTGGTGTTTTTAGCAATCTAGATTAAATAAATGTTTGAAATATTTTTTTGCAAAATAAAAAATAATTTTCGATACAATACACTCTGATTTCTGTTTCTTGTTTGATTATATATTCTTTTGAGTTAAAGTATCACAAAAAATATGGTGGAGAAAATATAGAAATTTGTCAATATGTATTTAAGGAAAAAGACAGGCAGACAGGGAAGAGACAGACAAAGACAGGCAGACAGGGAAAGAGACAGACAGGAAAAGACACAGACAAAGAGATGGACGAAGACAGACAGGGAAAGAGACAGGGAAAGAGACAGGGAAAGAGACAGGGAAAGAGACAGGGAAAGAGACAGGAAAAGAGACAGGGAAAGAGACAGGAAAAGAGACGGGGAGACAGACGGGGAAAGAGACAGACCTGGGAAAGAGACAGACCTGGAAAAAGACAGATGGGGAAAGAAACAGAGAGATAGAGACAGACAGAGATAGGCAGACAGGGAAAGAGTCAGACCTTACAGATGTGGAAAGAGACAGACCTAGAAAGAAACAGATGGGGAATGAGACAGTCGGGGCAAGAGACAGATGGGGAAAGAGACAGACAGAGAGACAGATAAAGACAGACGAGAAAGAGACAGACCTTGAAAGAGACAGATAGCGAAAGAGACAGACGGGGAAAGAGACAGACCTGGAAAGAGACAGACAGAGCAAGAGTCATACGGGGAAAGAGACAGACGGGGAATGAGAGACAGACAGACACAGACATAAAGACAGACACAGAGATAGTTTAGAGACAGACACACAGACAGAGACTGGGAGAGAGACAGTTACTATCCCAGGCAATGCTGGGTACTACAGCTAGTACATAATATAGTCAGAAAAACCCAATAATGGTGCCAGGTCTACTAGTGAGGGTATAGACTGTATACACAATGTAGTCACACGGAGAACACTGAAAATGTACAAACATGGCACATCAGCTGTATGCGAAAAAATATATATGCAAACGAATGCTTATAAATAGTCAAAAGAAATTTGTCTATGAAGCCTGATTCACACAAAATATCATCTGAATCAGTGTAAGATTCTAATATGTCCACAAGGTGGAGCCCAAGTAAAGTAACAAAAAGATTACATCTCAGTAGATGGGAACCACGAAAGCGGTATTATAAAGTACAAGGGCATCTCAATAAATTGTTGATGATTATGGCTTACAGCAAGAGTTAAGCGAGTACCTAACTATTCGCACTCGCTATCCTCATAACGAGTACTGTCTACTACTCGCATATTCATTTCAAATAGCATGTGCAATGCAAGTCAATGGGGAAAAACTGGTATAGTAACGACTAACCCGAATGCCGCACTATTTATGCAAGTAGCAAATAGCGCGGAATTCCGGTTACTCGTTACATTGCGAGTTTTCCCCCATTGACTTACATTGCACATGCTATTCGAAATGAATACGCGAGTAGTAGACAGTATTCGGTATGAGCATAGCAAGTACGAATAGTTAGGTACTTGCTGAACACTACTTACAACTATTGAAAAACCAAAAGTCATTATCTCAGAAAATTAGCCCCCAGCTGTCTGGCTTTACCTGACTGGCAATCAAAATACAGCGAGAGCCCACGCATTTTTTTTTTAATTATTTTTTTAAATAAAAAAAAATAATGGGCTTCCCTGTATTTTGATTGCCAGCCAAGGTAAAGCCAGGCAGATGGGTGTGGCAGCCAGTAGCTGTCAGCTTTATCTAAGCTGAAAATCAAAAATACCGCGCAGCGCGATGTCATTTTTTTAATGATTTATTTCTTTTTACAGTACTGTGATGTCAGGCAATCAAAATACAGGGAAGCCCTTTTTTTTTCGTTATGTAAATAAATAATTAAAAAAAAAAGCGTGGGTTCCCGCTGCATTTTTTGTATTTCTAGCTAAGGGTAATCCAAGCAGCTACTGGCAGATAACCCCAACTGTTTGGTGTTATCTTCACTGGCAATGGAAAATCCAGGGAAGCATTTTTTTTTTTCAACCCCTTCAGACCCCGGGCATTTTGCGTTTTTGCAGGGGGAGGGGGTTTCCCTCTCTTTCTTCCGAGAGTCGTAACTTCTTTATTTTTCTATCAATCTTGCCATATAAGGGCTTGTTTTTTGCAAGACGAGTTGTAGTTTTAAATGGAACCATAAGTTTTACCATCTAGTGTACTGGAAAACGGCAAAGAAATTCCAAGTGCGGAAAAATTTGCAAAAAAAGTGTGATCACACAATAGTTTTTGGGATATTTTATTCCCCGTGTTCACTATATGGTAAAACTGATGTATCGTTGTGATGCCTGAGGTCGGTGCAAGTTTGTAGACACCAAACATGTATAGGTTTACTTTTATCTAAGGGGTTAAAAAAAATTCACAAGCTAGTCCAAAAAAAAGGGCGCACGTTTTGCGCCTTTTTCCGAAACCCGCAGCGTTCTCACCTTTTGGGATCTATGGCTCAGTGATGGTTAATTTTTTTGTGTCTCGAGCTGACGATTTTACCTGTATCATTTTTGCACAGATGCTACGTTTTGATTGCCTGTTATTGCATTTTGCGCAAAATGTGCGGCGACCAAAAAAACGTAATTTTGGCGTTTGGAATTGTTTTGCTGCTACGCCATTTACCAATCAGATTATATGATTTTATATTTGGATAGATTGGAATTTTCTGAACACGGCGATGCCAAATATGTGTATATTTTTTATTTTTTTAACCCTTTAATTTTCAATGGGGTGAAAGGGAGGTGATTTGAACTTTTAGGTTTTTTTATTTTTTTTTAATTTTTTAACTTTTTTAACTTTTTTTTTATTTTACTAGTCCCTCTAGGGGGCTATATGGATCAACAATCCGATCGCTCTGGCCTATCTGCAGATCTCAGCTACAGAGCTAAGATCTGCAGAAATGCTGCTTTACTTTCAATGCCGGCAGTATTCCGGCATTGAGAACAAATAACTCATGTCAGCTACAGGCGTCATCACGACCCTATGCTACCATGGCAACCACCGGAAGTCACATGATCATGTCACGTGACTTCCGATGGGGGCGGGGTAAGTCAGCATAATGGCGGCGCACAGGGGTTAATAGTCGCAGGTGGAAGCGATTCCACCCGCGACTAGCAGGCACACATGTCAGTTGTTAAAAACCCCACGACAGGAGGTGGGGATTAACCGCACACGATCCATGATGTACCCAGTACATCATGAGTTGTTAAGGGGTTAAAGTTTTTGCCAAAAAACTAAAAAAAAAATTACGTGGGATTTGCCTTTTTTTTGTATGCTAGTCAGGTACAGCAGGCAGGTATGGGCTGCCCCCAATCCTCTGCTGCCTATTTGTACCCGGCTGGGAGCCAAAAATATAGGGAAGCCCTTTTTTTTTAATTATTTCATGAATTTCATGAAATAATTAAAAAAAAAATGACATGGGCTTTGCCCCATTTTTGTGTCCAGCCAGGTATAACTAGGCAGCTAGGTATTGGAATCTGCAGCGCAGGTTGGCCCAGGCTTTCTGCCCCCCCGCCCTGCTGCAAATTGCAGTCCGCAGCCGCCCTAAAAAATGGCGCTTTCATAGAAGTGCCATCTTCTGGCGTTGTATCCAACTCTTCCAGTGGCCCTGGTGACAGGTGGCATGCTGGGTAATAAGGGGTAAATACTAGCTTTGTATTACTAGCTAGTATTAAGCCAGAGATTCTTAATGTCAGGCAAGTTTGACCCGGCCATTAAAAATCTCCAATAAAGGGTTAAAAAAAGACACCACACAGAGAAAAAATACTTTATATAATATATAAAGCTGAATGTGTGTGTGTGTGTGTGTGTGTGTGTGTGTGTGTGTGTGTGTGTGTGGGGCATCTGCACCGTCGCAGCTACAGCCACAAAATTTGCACACTCACACTTCTGGACCCCGAGAGCGTCATAGGCTATATTTTGAGGGGAAATTTTAACCCCACGATTTACAGTTATTCACCAAAAAACCTGCCTCCATTAAAGCGAATGGAGCTGGGAGCCACAGTGCAGCCATAACTTCAGAAGAATGCGCAGCCACGCCCTTAAATGGAATGTTAGCATTTCACAATGCAGCCAGGGAAAGAGACAGACACAGACAGGGAAAGAGGCAGACATAGACAGGGTAAGAAACAGACATAGACAGGGTAAGAGACAGACACAAAGAGACAGACACAGATAAAGAGACAGACTGACAGGGAAAGAGACAGACAGGGAAAGAGAGGGAAAGAGAGAGACAGGTTAAGAGACAGACACAGACAGGTAAAGAGACAGACACAGACAAAGAGACAGACACAGGGAAACAGACAGGGAAAGAGAGGGAAAGAGACAGACAGGGTAAGAGACAGACAAAGACAGGTAAAGAGACAGACAAAGAGCCAGACACAGGGAAAAAGACAGAGGGAAAGAGGGAAAGAGAGGGAAAGAGAGGGAAAGAGACAGACAGGGAAAGAGACAGACAGGGAAAGAGACAGAGATAGATAGACAGACAGGGAAAGAGAGAGACAGACAAAGAGATAGAGAGAGAGACAGAGAGATATATACAGAGGGGGAGACAGACAGAGAATGGGAGAGAAACAGAGAGACAGTTACTATCCGGGGCAGCTCCGGGTGCTACAGCTATCTCGTATATAAAGCTGAATGTGTGTATGTATGTATGTGTGTATGTCCAGGATTGGCATCTGCACCGTCGCAGCTACAGCCACAAAATTTTGCAAACTCACACATCTGGACCCCGAGAGTGTCATAGGCTATGTTGTGAAGCAAAATTTTAACCCCACGCATTCCAATTTACCAATCAATTTTGCCCCTATCTACATAATAGGGAAAAAGTGAACTGAAAAGTGTATCCGCACTGTCGCATTTAAAATCACAAAATTTTGCACAGACACCTCATGTGACCCAGGGAATGTCATAGACTATGTTTTGACAGGAATATTTAACCCCACGCTTTACAGTTACTCTCCAAAAAACATGCCTCCATTAAAGTAAATGGAGCCTGGAACTACAGGTTATTAGTAGGAGCTGTGATTGGTTGCTATAGGAACAAAAGACATTCATAGTATAAGAAGCTTATATGTGAGGTAATAAGATGTCGGTGGGGAGACGGATAGAGAGAGACAGTCAGAGAAAGGCAGAGACAAAAAGGGAAAGAGACAGAGAGATAGAGACAGAGAGGGAAAGCCAAACTGGGAGCCTTAAGCAAGCAGCAGAGACCCTGAAAGGGAAAGCGTGCAGAACCTTTTATGCTATCAGAAGACAACTGTACCACCTCAAACCACCGGTGAGAGTCTGGCTCAAGATATTCAACAGCGTCATCACCCCTATACTGCTGTATGGCAGCGAGGTATGGGGCCCATTGACCTATCCAGACCAAACAAAGTGGGATTCCAGTCCAACTGAAGTCTTCCATCTGGAATTCTGCAAATATATCCTCCAAGTCCATCGCAGCACCTCAAACATAGCCTGTCGGGCAGAGCTGGGCCGATTCCCTTTATGGCTCAGTATACGCAAGCGGGCACTATCACACCAGGCACACATACAGAACAGCAACCCCAGCTCCTACCATCATAAAGCCCTGCTGAGCCGGAGCCCAGAGCAAGCCAGGAACCCCGGCAGCCAAAGTCAGCAACACACCCTGACAAAAGGCCAAATAAAAGAGATCTCAGAGAGCTGCAAGATGCAATACATAGAGGACTGGAAGAGTGAATTAGAGAACTCCCAGAAACTCACCATCTACCGGTCACTGCGGAGGGACTACACTCTGGCCCCATATCTGCAAAGGTTACGCCACCCCAAAGACAGGCAGACACTTAGCCTGTACAGACTGAGTGCCCACAGCCTAGAGGTGGAAACAGGGCGGCACCGACAGACATACAAGCCGCGGGAGAACAGACTGTGCCAGCACTGCCAGCAGGGGGCTCTGGCGGACGAGGCGCACTTCCTGCTGCACTGTGACAAATACTCAGCAGTGAGGGCCTCCCACTTCCAGAAACTTACCGCTCATACCCCGGACTTTCCAACCATGGACGAGGAGAGAAAACTCCGCATCCTACTGGGGGAAGAGGAACCAATGGTGGAGATCGCTGCCCAATATGTCTCCACTTGTCATAAGATGAGGGGTACTAAAGACCTCCAAATGGACCATCATTCCCTAAATTGTGGCCCCAACACCCCATCCCCACAGCCCTAACCCACTCCCCTTTCACACTTCTTTTTCGCTTTGGCAATGCTAATAGTTTTTTGGTCCTGCCAATAAAGCCTATTTGATTTGATTTGATTTGATTTGAAAGAGACAGACAGAGACAGACCTGGAAAGAAACAGAACTGGAAAGAGACAGACCTGGAAAGAGACAGATGGGGAAAGAGACAGACAGACATGCAGACAGGGACAGAGACAGGCAGGCAGGGAAGGAGGAGACAGCCAGAGAGACAGACAGAGATAGATGGGGAAAAACACAGACCTTGATATAGACAGACGGGGAAAGAGACAGAGAAATAGAGACAGACAGGGAAAGAGACTGAAAGAGACAGACAGGAAAAAACACAGACAAAGAGACGGGGAGACAGTCGGGGCAAGAGACAGACCTGGGAAAGAGACATACAAAGAAAGAGACAGACAGAGACAGGCAGACGGGGAAAGAGGCAGACAGGGAAAGAGGCAGACGGGAAAAGAGGCAGACGGGGAAAGAGGCAGATGGGGAAAGAGGCAGACGAGGAAAGAGGCAGATGGGGAAAGAGACAGACGGGGAAAGAGACAGACCTGGAAAGAGACAGATGGAGCACATTACTTGGCCAATTTAGTTAAATCTGTGTGGAATATCTGTGGTGTTGAAATATATGTTGTGAAATGCTTCTATTAGCTTAGTTTTTGCCTTTTAATAATTACATTTCTATCTATTTGTTTTGTGTTTTTTGTGTACAGAATACATTTTTGTTAATACATTCTATTTTGTTAACAGCAGTTATTAACCCGGGCGAAGCCGGGTAGTACAGCTAGTGTTTATTATTAACTGTATACTTTATTTTACAGCCCCCCGCCCCATCACATAACTATAAAGTCCAAGTTAGGTGTTCGGACGCAAGTTCACGTTATATCAAAACCTGAACAGTGGCCAAGACCATACAGAGGTTTATCAGGAGAGGTTACACTCAGAACAGGCCTCAGCATGGTCGACCAAAGAAGTTTAGCGCACATTCTCAGTGCCATATTCAAAGGTTGTCGTAGACGTATGAGTGCTGACTGTATTGCTGCAGAGGTTAAAGGGGTGGTGAGACAGCCTGTTAGTGTCCAGACCATATCCTGCACACTACATCAAATTGGTCTGCATGGCTGTTGTCCCAGAAGGAAGCCTTTTCTAAAGATGATGCACAAAAAAGCCCGCAAACAATTTGCTGAACACATGCAGACTAAGGTCATAGATTACTGCAACCATGTCCTGTTGTCTGATGAGAACAAAATCAACTTATTTGGTTCAGATGGTGTCAAGTGTGTGGTGACAACCAGATGAGGAGTAGAAAGACAAGTCTGCCTTGCCTACAGTGATAAAAAGCTGGAGGGAAAAAAATGCAATAGGATCTTACCCAGTAACACAGAATAAACGAATTAAAGGAATGTGCTTACCTTATTGGGTTGTGTATCACACAACCAGATATTAAACCTGTAACCAGCTGCTGCAGAGTCCACGTGCTAAAAAAGCCAAAAAGCCACTCAGTAACACTGTTAATGTGGAGCTATTACTGCGCTGCTGAAGATACGACACACATCCATTAGCGGTATAATGCGTGGTCGTTTAATTCAACACGCTTTGAAGAGTTACCCTAGCATCATACAGAAATAATGTGTCCTTGTGCTGCCTTATAATAATTCCCCTGTATCTCCTTTAATAATAGTTCCCCCTGACCCCTTAAAATAATAACACTGTACCTCCTTATAATAATAAAAATAACACATGCTTTCTTAGAATAATAATAATGACTCCATTGCTTTTCTTATAATGTTAACGATACCCCAGTGTGCCTCTTTATAATAACATTGAAGAGGGGGGCGACCTCTAGGCCGAGGGTCCTCCTCACCCCTGCTCCATTAAAGCTATGTGTCTGTGACCTGAACTTGCTTTGGTGTGTAGCCGATACTACAGCCTTCAGAGTCACCTCCATCACACCGCTGCCTGTCCCCATTGGAGACATAGCAGGGTTATACAAGACACACAGAGTCTTTCTTATAAAACAATCAACAGGAACGGCTATATTCTTGGTACAAGTTCATCAGGACAGACATGGCCTTTATCGTTATGCTGCTGCTGTTTCCTGGGGATACTGTTCCTTCTAGGCCTTGCTCTGGGTATTAGTCGAACAGCAGCCGAGACTGCTCTGTAATTGTTCCACATTACTTATCTTTGCGGCAACCATGTCCCAAACATAACCCCAGACGGCTCTCTAGCTCCTGACCAGTACAAGTGTGGCGCCCCTGACCTGGTCAGGCACCACAGAGTATTGCACCCATGCGGGAGCAATGCTTCCAGGTAATTTCCAAAGGCCAGGATGAGGTGCACACACAAACACATAGTGACCAGGTCTCCCACACCACAAGCAGGGACCCTTGGGTAGCCAGAAGGGGTTAACTTTCAATTCCCAGCTGGGGGTGTGTTCAGGGGCTGGTTGCTAGGAAGCAGGGCAGAGAGAGAGAGGAAGAGGAGAGTCTGGAGGAAGAAGTTGAAGTGTATGGAAGGGAGCAGAGGAGCTCTCGTGTCAGACAGGTCCTGAGGAGTGCAGTAGCTGAAAGCGGGGGAGAAAGGAGTACCGTGGGTCGGCCTGAAAATCATCCAGAGAGAAGGGTGGCTGAGTACGGAGATCCCGGTATCCGAGCACACAAGGGGAACTAGGTCCCCAGTACAGGCAGCAGATCATCCAGAGCTGCTTAACCTACAGGTGGGGGGGGGTACTTCATGCCCTCATCACGACTACACAGAGCTTGAGCCAAGCAGCAATCACCAGGCCCATAAGGGGACAGGGCCAGAAGCCATCCCACCAAGGCCACGCTGCCGGCAGACGAGCCAGAGAGAGAGGGGAGCAGGGTGGTAACAGTTTCCCTGGAGGGGTCCTACCACGCTTCAAGCAAAGGATCCTCCTAAAACAGAAAGAGTGCAAGGAAGGCGAGTGGACAGCTACCCTCAGAACGGCCTCCTGGAATTCCTGGTTCAACCTGGTTATCACAGTGTCGCCCGGGCATCTCACCGTGATCTCCAAACAGTGAGTAAACACGTTGAAAGACTTCTTGGACTGTGTTTGAGTCATTCTGCGACCTGTGGTCCCACACACATACACCGGGGCCTGGGGCTTGCCTCACTCTCAGGGGGCTAATATACTGACTGCACCCACCATCAGCCCCAGGCATCCCTTAATCTGCAGTGGCGGTCCCCGCTGACCGCAATACTGAGAGTGGCGTCACGACAATCCCAAATAGAAGATTCCCTACCTGTGACCAGACTGTTCCATCCACGTGGAGTCCCTGAAGGTAATGCACAGACACATACTAGCGGGGCTTCACACAAGGACCCTTCGGTGGTGGTCTACCTTGATATCCTATCGATCCTGGGATGCTCTCTAGCCAAATCCTCAAGGCAAACCTTGAGCTCTGGACACAAGAGAGGTTTCCTCCCAGCTTCCAGACAGGCCAAAGCTACACGGTCCCTTCCGTACTTCTGGAACCACTCTGCAGAATTCCACTGACATTCTGACCTGTCTACCTAATAAAATCTCTGCTCCTCCCTCTGCCTCTAAGTGTCCTAGGATACTAACTGTACCAAACTTTAGGCCTGCCAGCTCATATCTACTGCTGTACTAACAAAGTATCTAGCACTTCACCCCCTCCTGCACTCTTGATCCCTATGTTACACTGAATCTTAACTTAAAACATTCTGTATTATTAATACCTGTTAGGTCCCTTTCACACATGAGTTTTTTCCAATCAGTCACAATCTATTTTGTGATGGATGCGACGGATCCGTCGCAGATTGTGCTAAAACTGATGCGACGGATCACTGTAAAAAAACGAGCCAAAGAAGAAAAGGATTTTGTAGTCAGTAATTTACTTAAAGTCTGGCTTAACTGTATATCAAGGCGCTCAGAATTCAAAATAAAGTCTGATACATAATCCTAAACTTCGGCACAGTTATACAGAATACAATTAAAAAAAGGATAAATTTAACAATTTAAATTGCTCTTTAATTGTGTTAAATTCAAGTCATAAACATATGGACATATGTTTCATCCAACATTTCGGCTCTAACGTGAGCCTTTCTCAAGGATATTATGTCTGTGTGTTACAAAAAAAGATAAATGTCAATATGTGTGAAAAGAGCTTACAACACATCAATATATGAGGAGATTAGTTACAAAAACAACAAAACATAGTTTATAATGTACACAAAATGCTGTATAGTTTATAATGCATACAAAAAAAGGAAAGCTACATCTACTCTCATAGTGATCTATAGCAGCATAGACAATTTGTATGTAAATTTTCCATGTAAAAATAGATTAGTGATAGACCAATCACATGGGCAGCTTCAACCTATTCTCATATTGATGTGTTGTAAGCTGATGGCCTGATGCGCCAATCGCAGTTATGTAAGAACATGCATGTCATTCTCCTTAGGATCATGATGGCAAAAATGTGTCTCCCATAACTGTAGGCTCTACGCATATCACAAAACAGAAATATTCATAACTGGCTCCGAAACGTATGGTTTCAGTCTTTTGAAGCCAGGCAGGTCTGACTCAGGAGGTGATGCATTTGTTGCTCCTCAGCTTTTGGTATTTACAGAGCCCAGTCTTCATGTCTATTATCCAGCAGATGTATCATTTCAATTACCTGTTCACACCAGGAGATCCTAGCTGAACAGGGGCAAAATAGTAGAATGCTAGTTCTTTCACTTCCGAGTCATGTTTCAATAGATTGGTCCTTTTTACCATTGCATTATGACATTGGTCATCCTACCAAAACTAGCCACTATCAGTAAGTGTAAGACGGTCAGGGTTATAGCCACCCCTGCGTAAGTGGCCGGCACACCATCGTTTAGTTTGTAACATAATAGACTGTATTTTGTGTAGTTGCCACCAGGTGGCAGTGTGGCTTAGGGATAGCAGTCCTGGCACCTGGGTGGGCAGTGTAGGGGTTAAAGAAAAGGAGGAGAGAGGGCCTATAAAAGAGACAGCAAAAGGTAGAGGGTTTAGGAGTGTCCCCAGGATTAGACAAGGAAAGGAGGAAGCCCAAACCTCCGTTTAGCCCAGATCATTGAATTAATTTGATTGACCCAAGGAAGGTCGTCCCTGCGCATATGGACCCACGGGAACTGGCACATTGGTGATTGTGTAGTCGTGGCCCCAACAGCGGGGTGTAGTCTGGATGGCAGGCAAGGTGTCCGTTTTCTGAATATGTGTACCCTACTACGCCCCCGGTGGGACTAAAGGTCAGTGGCCCCCTGTCAACTAAGGGAAGGACCCCAGAAATAGTGGAGTCGGCCACACAGGACCATGTTAGCCGAGAGAAAGAGGGGCTTGGTAGCGTCTGCAAGAGCCCAGGTGCAAGGAAAGCAGTCGGCCGACAAATTTAATAGAACAGTGGAGTTTAGTGGGAACCCTGATGGGATCAGGAATGGTGCCCGGACAGTAAAGAAGTTAGACGCTGAAGATACAGTACTGACAAGAAGGAAAATGGAGAAGTTAATTGTATTAAATGTTGAACAGACTAGTAGTGAAGTGCAGAAGATGAATGCTGTACGTGTTACTGAGAATAGAAGTAAAGCTCAGTTGTTTGAAAAACCTACTACTGTGTGCAGTTTATTGCGTCAGTGTGAGAATAGACTGCGTGGAAGACATCCTTTTAGTAACGTGGCGTCTGGGAGGCGGGGGTTACTGAGTGGCTGCACTGCAGCCTGGAAACCCCCGAATGCACCGTGTCCACACCGCTACCAGACCCCAGGCACCCATTACATAAGTGAAACGTGATAGGCCCTCATTCAATTAGTGGGATATGGATGGTGTGAGTAAGATTGTGTCATCCCTAACTGAACTATGACCTCTCTCCAAATTCACTCATAAATCCACTAAATGGCTTAACTGTGAACACCCCAATCATTAGAAAGTGGTGATGTTCAGGGAGCCCCATGTATTACTGGTGCCTAAGACTGACTAACATTCTACTTACCAACATTGTGATGCAGCAGTGTGGCGCCCTGGACTACCAAGGTCGTCACAGATAACACACAAACACCCCACCCCCAGTAGACAGGGACAACAGCCAAACACAAAACCCTTGTTTCCTCCCTCCAGGGTCTGTTGTCCACACCAGGTGGGGCGGAGCCAAGCGGTTGGCTCCACCCACCGAAGAGTTCACAGGCCTGGAGGCAGGAAAAGTGACAGAACAGTCTAGGAGGTTGAAGTGAGAGGAGTACAGTGTTGAGCAGTGAAGAGCGAGGAGTGAACACTTGGTTGTCTGGTTTTGTGGCCCAGGCACTGACAGCAAGGTTGGCAGACGGTGGTGGCCGTCTGCAGGAGTGGTGAAGCAACGCGGAACCGTAGGACCGGGGTCGGGCGATGGCCCGCCGGTACTGACTGGGAAGCGAAGTGAAGCCAGCACACACAGGCAGGGCCATCGGACCCGACCAGGCTTGAAGCCGCCGACAATAGTCAGATCTG
Organism: Anomaloglossus baeobatrachus; assembly: GCF_048569485.1. Classification (NCBI taxonomy): domain Eukaryota; kingdom Metazoa; phylum Chordata; class Amphibia; order Anura; family Aromobatidae; genus Anomaloglossus; species Anomaloglossus baeobatrachus. Next base: position 285,505,288 of record NC_134353.1, on the reverse strand, counting down.
AATGTGACTGGAACCCCAGGGGTTTCCTAACAGCAAAAGTCCCGATTGAAGGCAACCGCCCACACCGTGAGGGTATACAGCTACCGCCTAAGGCTAGAGACCCAAGGCCCAGTGCCTGCGGGCAAACGGGCTCCTCTGGTACCCATACATCGGGGAGCGGACTACCGTTGGGGATCCATAGTAGTCAACTAAGTACATCAAGGTGCAGGGAAAGACAGCCGCCATCACCTGTCCGGGGAGAGACACTGCAGCCGGCTGCGGGACCCGTCCATCCAGCCGTTTAGTTTACCGAGGACTTTGTACATTTCTTACTGAGTGAGTACACCCGTACCATCCGGCAGCGCGCCGCGCTGTCCCTGCAACCTTGCACCTCATCAACCCTGCCTCCCCGTCACATCCTTCAGCCCTGGGACCACCGACCCCTACCCACGGAGGGGGAAAACAACATCCCGGCTGTTCCCTACCATCACTCCCGGGATCCCCGTCATCAGCAGCGGTGGTGTCCATCTTCACCACGACCCGTGGGTGGCGTCACGGACTAAATCCCCCAAACCAACCACCCTTTTCACTCACGGGTGAGAAGCGCCACTCGAGTCCCCGGATCCGGCCCACCGCTCGAGCCACCAAGCAGCAGCCTCAGCAGCGCCGGACCCGAGCGTTAGCGAGAGCGCAGCAGCGGCGGCGTCCTCCCCGCCCTCGACAACTTGGCGTCACGAACAGGATTAAACCCCTCTACTTACCAGTAGAAGTGCACCTTGTGACCACCGCCGGCGGTGTCCGGCCAAAAATTTTGAAGCGCCGCCATTTTGGTGCGAAAATTTCCCGCTCGAGCAGGGAAGGCGCGAAAGCGAAGCCCTGCCCACAACAAACGGAAGTGCTGAAGAGACCAAGGGGGGACGGGAAAAAGATGTCTGCGCCCGACGGAGTTGTCGGAGGAGTGGCGGGTGCAGCTCTTGCCGCACCCGTAGTTGGAAACGGGATAGCCCCTGCTCCGGTCGCAGGAGCGGGGGGGGCGCGGGCCCAGTGTTCGCCCAGGTGATGCCATTCTCCCTGCCCTATGTGCCCGGTGCTACCTGGCTACCGCAATACGATGGGAAGCCTGATGCCCTGCAGGTGTTGCGGAAAAAGATTAGCCCAGTCCTCGATTTATATCCCTTGGCTGACAGACAACAGGCAGCGGTAGTGCTAGGGCAGCTAACCGATGCGGCTGAGCAGGAGGTGGAGACCTGGACCGACGTGGACCAGGCCTCGGTGACTACCATTTTCGAGAAACTACGAATCGCTTTTGAGACCCGCACAGAAGCGGAGCTGAGGATGCAGTTTTATCAGTGCCGACAACGGCCTGCGGACAATGTAAGAGACTATGCCCTGCGCCTGCAAACAGGCCTCCGTACACTGAAGCGGGTGGACACTATTAATGATGCGGACAGTAATAAGATGCTAGTAGAGCAATTCCTGCAGGGGCTGGGGTCCGTGGAAGACCGCACACAGCTGCAGTTGTGGGCCTTAGAACACCCCAATCTGGACTTTGCAGTACTGAAAGAGCGGGCCATCAAGGCCCTGCAGGACCCAACTCCAGATGCTCCTGAGGCGGCCCCGTGGCCGGCTGAGACTGCTCCTATCACGGTGGCACCTCCACCCCCGGCTCTACCGGCTCCTGCAGCGCCCATCGGGATGATGGAGGAATTAGCGGCCCAGGTCCGCCGCATGGATGGAGACCTAGCCAAGATCCTCGCCGCACTCCAGCTTCCGACGAGAGTCAAGCCCCCAGATGGAATCCAGCTCGCCGACAGCCTGGAGGACGTCCCCTGGATGCAGCGGAGAAGGACCAATGACTCACGGTATGGGCCTCCTATCTGTTACTGATGCAGCAAGCCTGGCCACTACTCGTTAAACGAGCAACCCCTGGGGCCAAGGGCCAATCCTCAGAAGTAGACACCAACGGCACCCCTGATTGGCGAGAGAGACCGGTACGTCGGAGCTCGCCCCATCATCCACCTGGCAGTGGACGGCGTCCCGCTCATGGCTCTCTTGGACACAGGATCACAGGTAACCACTATACCATATACACTGTACCAGCAGTATTGGGGCACTGACGAACTTGCCCCCTCTGATGATAGCCTGACCCTGATTGCAGCCAATGGACTCCCACTAACCCAGGTGGGATACAAGCAAGTGACCCTGACTGTGGGACGTGCGGAGTTAAAGAATCAAGGGATGATTGTGGTAATGAATGAACCCAGTGATCATACCCTGAAAGTAATCTTGGGGACAAACGTAATGGAGCATTGTATGAGTGAAGTGCTGAATCTGTTGCAGCAGTTGGCCGCCACAGCAGGAGGAGGCCGACAGAGGGCTGTACAGCGTGAGATCCGGGCCCTGCTGTATCGGCAGCAAGTGAGCTCGACTGGCGGAGAGATTGGTGGAGTGAGGGTGATGGATGTGGCCCCCTTAGTAGTGCCACCCCGAAGTGAAATGATGATCTGGTGCAGGGCAGCAGTAGGCCCCCAGGGGCGCGACTTCCCGGCGATGGTGGAACCCACACCTTCTGAACACTGGCCCACGGTGATGGCGGCCAGAGGGGTGGTTGACGTCAAAAAGGGGAGAGTGCCTGTAAGAGTGCTGAATTGTGGAGAGGACGAAGTTAGGCTTTCCCGTTAGGCTACCCTTGCCAAATTACTTACCCTAGACCCTCACACCATTCACGAAGCCGCCCCTCCTACCTCAGCATCCCCTGCCAGTAACCATACACCCCCTGAATAGTTAGGGGAGTGGTGCCAGGAACTACATGTAGGTACTGAAACCACACCCACGCATCACAAAGAAGGGGTATGCAGGGTAGTGCAAGAGTATGAACAGGCTTTCAGGAAGCACTCATTAGATTTCGGGAGGATTAAGGGGATTCAACACCATATCCCTACAGGCCTACACCCACCCATCAAAGAGCGGTATAGGCCCATTCCGCCAGCACACTATCAATGCACTAAAGACACGTTGAGGAACATGAAGAAGGCAGGGGTCATTCGGGATAGTTGTAGTCCCTGGGCAGCCCCACTGGTGCTGGTAAAGAAGAAGGACGGCACCATGAGAATGTGTGTGGATTACTGGAAGATCAACCAGATCACGCACAAAGATGCCTATCCTCTCCCCCGTATCGAAGAGTCGCTAGCTGCACTGAGAACTGCTAACTTCTTCTCTACCCTTGACCTCACTAGCGGGTACTGGCAGGTAGCGGTCGCGCCAGAGGACCGCAAGAAGAAGGCATTCGCCACCCCCATGGGACCCTGCGAGTTTAACAGCATGCCGTTCGGGCTGTGCAATACCCCTGGGACCTTCCAACGGCTCATGGAGTGCTGCCTGAGACATCTCAACTTCGAAATGGTCCTACTGTACCTGGACGATGTGATCGTGTACTCCCAGACGTACGAGGCCCATCTGGAACATCTGGCCGAAGTATTCGCGTCCCTAGCCAAATATGGGATGAAATTGAAGCCCTCTAAGTGCCACCTACTGAAACCCAGGGTACAGTACCTCGGACATGTGGTGGGCGCGGAAGGCGTCGCCCCAGATCCTGAGAAGATCACTGCCATTCAGGACTGGCCGAGGCCGACCACGGTGAGGGAGGTGAGACAGTTCCTGGGCCTGGTGGGCTACTATCGTCGCTTCATTAAGGGGTACACGAAGATGGCCGCTCCCATGCAAGACCTCCTCGTGGGACAGACCAAGGGTGGCAGGCCCTCTGGAACCCCATTGGCATGGGAAGAGAAGCACGAAGAGTCCTTTCGCGAGCTGAAGACGGCCTTGACCGGGGAAGGAATCCTGGCATACCCCGACTATAATCTCTCATTCATCCTCTACACCGATGCCAGTAATGTAGGCTTGGGAGCCGTCCTGTCCCAGGTCCAGAATGGAAGGGAAAAAGTGATCGCCTATGCCAGCAGAAAACTCCGGCCCACCAAAAGGAACCCTGAGAATTACAGCTCCTTCAAGCTTGAGTTCTTAGCCCTGGTGTGGGCCATCACCGAGCGATTCCGCCATTACCTCGCAGCAGCTAAGTTCACCGCCTATACGGACAATAATCCGTTAACCCATTTGGACACGGCCAAGCTGGGCGCGTTGGAGCAGCGGTGGGTGGCCAGGCTGTCTAATTATGACTTCACGATCAAATACTGAGCCGGCCGCAAGAACAACAACGCGGATGCACTATCCCGGATGCCCCACCTATCGGATGAGGAGTCGGAAGGCGATGATCTTGAAGAAATCGAGCTGCCCGCATTTCACCGGCCACCAGTCGAGAAGTTGTGTGTCCAGCAGCAACAGGCGAGCCTGGACTCGCTACCCAGTCAGGGATGGCAAAAAGCCAAAGACCAGGCGCCTGCCGTCCAAGTGGTCAAGACCATGATTGAACAAGGTTCCACTAGAATGGACCCTGCTTCTCCCTCCGAGGCCCAATGGCTGTGGAAAGAACGAGCCCGGCTGCATCTGGACCAAGGGAAACTGTATCGGGAACTGATCAACCCGAAGACCCATGAGAAGGTTCGTCAGCTGGTGATTCCTCAGGCTAGTGTGCCCACAGTTCTACGGGCTTACCATGACGGTGCCGGACACTTTGGGTGGAAGAAGCTGGAGATGCTGTTGAGAGAGCGGTTCTATTGGAGTGGGATGCGGGAGTCTGTGGAGGCCTGGTGCCGAGAGTGTAGTCCCTGTGCACTGCGAAGAAGGGACGAGGCCAGCCAGAAGGCCCCTCTACGCCCAATCATCACCCACCAGCCGCTGGAGTTGGTCGCCCTAGACCACGTCAAACTCACCCCTAGCCGAAGTGGGTACACCTACGCCCTAAACATCATAGACCACTACTCGAGATTCATGGTGGTTGTCCCAGTCAAGGACCTGACCGGTTGTACTGCTGCTAGAGCCTTCCAGGCCTACTTTTGCCGACCGCACGGGTACCTGGAGAGGGTGCTTACCGACCGGGGCCCGGCCTTTGAGGCGGAGGTGTTTCCAGAATTCTGCCAGTTGTACGGCTGCAAGAAGATTCGGACCACGCCTTACCATGCCCAGACTAATGGCATGTGTGAAAAGATGAACCATTTGGTCCTGGGACTCCTCAAGACGTTACCGCTAGAAGAGCGGAACCTGTGGCCAGAAAAGCTGCCTGACCTAGTCGATATGAACAATAACATCCCTTCCAGCTCTACCAAATGTACGCCAGCGTATTTGATGAGAGCTCGGCCAGGCCGGTTGCCGGTGGACCTAGAAATGGGCTTGGAAGCTCCAGAAGCCCTCCCTTCGACTGCTGGACGGGACACTCAGCGGAGAGCACAGTACCGACAGGTCCAGGAGTACGTAGAGAGGAACCTGGGTCAGAGCCGGGAACAGCAGGAACAGTACTTCAACAAGCGGGCTCCAGCTGGCCCCTTTAAACCTGGAGATGTAGTGCTGAAACGAAAAAGAAGAACCCATAAGCTTGATGACCAGTGGGAAAAGACCCCGTATGTTATACAACCCACTGAATGGGAGAATGAGAAGGCCTACCAGATTAGTCGTGACCAGGGGAAGACTTCGGCCACGGTGTCCAGGGACCACCTGAAGAGGTGCCCATCGCCATTGAAGGTGGCAGCTGAAGTTCCAACCCCCAGACCAACCGGGGAGAAAGAGAAAGAGGTGATCCACACAGTAATGGGTGATTTTTCAGTGGACTGGCCTACACAGAATGGCGCGGTGCTTATTCCGGTAATAATGTTCCCACAACCCGTGGAGGAAAAGGAGACGGAAGTAACCGCCAGTGAACCAGTGCCCAGGGCTGCACCTGTACCCAGTCCCCCCGAGTCTCCGCCGGCCCCACACAGTAGACGGGAAGAGGAGCTGACTGTCTCTTCTGTCCCCTTGTCCTCCACTGATAGCATTGGGCCCAGAAGGTCAACACGCCCCAACCTAGGCCAACCCCCGCTTAGGTACAGGGAAACTACCATTTAGGGGTGTCATATGTTAAGTGTGTAAATATGTGATTGAATGACATTAATGAACCGTGATTCTCATCTGATTGTCTACCTGATTATCCCGGCCGTTGCCAGCAAGTTGTCCCCGGAGGGACTTTATGTGTTTGTACCGCCTGCATGAGAGACTACTCATGGACATGGCCGAGAACTGGCAGGCCACCCACGAACTGCTGGGCATGTAAATAATTTTTTGGGATGGAAGCCGTTGCCGCCTTAGGAGAGGCAGGTTGGAGGAAGGGCCCGCAGCAGAGCAGGCTGGGGCCCGGCCACCACCAGGACCAGTGGCCATCCTCTGGGGGTCAGGGGTCCCCCAAGGACGTGGGGTCCCCTGAAATGACAGCCGGGTGCGAGTAACCGTACCCGTTCCCACTCGGGCAGCCTGAACCTGGACTGGGGTCAAGGGGTGCTGCCCACTTCTTAGGGGCAGCATCAGGGCTAGGTTCCTTGGGTGGGAGAGCGGAAGACATCCGTCCGTCCGTCATTAAAAATGTTTTTGTTTTATATGTGCAACGTTTAAGTGTCCTCACAAAAATGCTTATATGTTCAAAATGTTTACATGTTAATTTATATCTTTACAGTTTTGAAAAAAAAAATAAAACTGGTGATGGACGGGCATCCCGCGGACGGTCTGCATTTCACCAAGGGGGAATGTGGCGCCCTGGACTAGCCAGGTCGTCACAGATAACATACAAACACTCCCACCCCCAGTAGACAGGGACAACAGCCAAACACAAAACCCTTGTTGCCTCCCTCCAGGGTCTGATGTCCACACCAGGTGGGGCGGAGCCAAGCGGTTGGCTCCACCCACCGAAGAGTTCACAGGCCTGGAGGCAGGAAAAGTGACAGAACAGTCTAGGAGGTTGAAGTGAGAGGAGTAGAGTGTTGAGCAGTGAAGAGTGAGGAGTGAACACTTGGGTGTCTGGGTTTGTGGCCCAGGCACTGACAGCAAGGTTGGCAGACGGTGGTGGCCGTCTGCAGGAGTGGTGAAGCAACGCGGAACCGTAGGACCGGGGTCGGGCGACGGCCCGCCGGTACCAACCGGGGAGCGAAGTGAAGCCAGCACACACAGGCAGGGCCATCGGACCCCGACCAGGCTTGGAGCCGCCGACAATAGTCAGATCCGAATGTGACTGGAACTCCAGGGGGTTCTTAACAGCAAAAGTTCCGATTGAAGGCAACTGCCCACACCGTGAGGGTATACAGCTACCAGCTAAGACTAGAGACCCAAGGGCCAGCGCCTGCAGGCAAACGGGCTCCTCCGGTACCCATACACCAGGGAGCGGACTACCGGTGGGGATCCATAGTAGTCAACTATTGGGATTGGAGAAGCAGGAAGCTCATTTGCATATTTCCAGTGCATTCTGGGAAGAGGAGAAGAGTCGCCGTAAGCTGATCGATTGCTGGGACTTGCCGGGTCTCGCTGTTTGAGGACATCGCAAAACCACACACCGTCATACGCTACATCAGCAATATGGAAGAGAAGAAAATCCACATGGTCACCTGCAACACATGCTACATGTTTACGGATCTGCCGCACAAAAAATCCAACTTCACCTGTCAAAAGTGCAAACTTGTTGCCCTCTTAGAGGAAAAGGTGCAGGGACTGGAAGAAAGAATAGCAACTTTAAAGCTAATTAAAGAACATGAGGACTTCTTGGACGAGGCAGAAGCAACCATTCAGGATATTGAAAGTGAGAAAAGCTTCAGAACACATACAGAGGCTGAAAAGTGGACACATGTGACCAAAAGAAGCCAATGTATCAAGTGGTCGTCACCACCCACACAGCTTAGCAACCAAAATGAAGCCCTTCTGCTGGGGAACGAAAATGGCACACCTCAGGATGATACCATATCTACAGGAGAAGACACAGTATCATCAAAAGAAGTTACTTTGTCAACAAAAGCAGAAACAAAAGACACTCAAAAACACTCAGGAGCAACAAGCTCCAGAAAGAAAAGAAGAGTGGTAGTCATGGGCGACTCACTACTAAGAGGCACGGAGGCAACTATCTGCAGGCCGGACATAACCGCACGAGAAGTATGCTGCCTCCCGGGAGCAAAAATCAAGGATGTGGCCAACAGGATACCAACTATCCTCGGATCCAAGGACGAATACCCGTTCCATTCCGTTAGATTGATACATGTAGGAACAAACGACACGGCAAGAAATGATCTACCAACTATTTGTGAAGACTTTGAAATTCTGGGGAAGAAAATAAAGGAACGGAACGTACAGGTTGTTTTCTCATCAATCCTCCCAGTCGATGGCCATGGTGTCAGAAGATGGAATAGGATACTAGATTTGAACAACTGGCTATGACGATGGTGCAGGCAGCAAGGATTTGGATTCTTGGACCATGGAGTGAATTACCTCTACGATGGACTTCTCGCAAGAGATGGGATACACCTCACAAAACCTGGGAAACACACGTTCGCCAGAAGGCTTGCCACACTCATCAGGAGGGCTTTAAACTAGAAGATGAGGGGATGGGAGAAAAAACAGCAGACAAGAACATGCAGCAGAAGGACAAACTAATCAAGGATAATAGATGCCGTAAAGAGGACCCAAGACAGGGTACTAAGAAGGAAGCTAAGAAAAGGGGAGCAAAACTTCTTTCCTGCATGCTGACCAATGCAAGAAGCCTGACCAATAAGATGGAAGAACTGGAGATGGTAATGTATGAGGAAAAATATGACATAGTAGAAATAACTGTATGGGCTGTGATGGGCAGTAAAGGATCACCTAAATAGCAATGAAAGGCAATTGTGCCCTGACAGCAGGTTTACAATACACATAAGGAAAACCATATCAGAGTAAAAGGTTTTACATATAAGGTATATAGCCATGCATATAATGCCACACCGAAGGATACCTATGAGGACATGTGACCATAGGGTGGAAAGGAGCCTGAGCCGATGACAGCCAAAAATAAACACATATAATACAATACTGTCGGCTCGGCCCCACACCCAAGAACGGCCAATTACCCAATATACCCTTATGTGTATTGTAAACCTGCTGTCAGGGCACAATTGCCTTTCATTGCTATTTAGGTGATCCTTTACTGCCCATCACAGCCCATATAGGTCACTGTTCAAACAGGGGCATGCAGACCTATCTGTCTTTGGCAATATACATTTAAACTGTATGGTTATTTATTCCTTGATGATGTCTGTGGGTGCTAGGTTGTTGCTTTTGCACTTTTCATGTTTTTAAATGGTTTTATTGTGTATAAGTGCACTAATAAAGGTGTTTTGATATTACAAATAGGCTGTGCGGACATGTGCAATGTCTTTTCTCTTCTGTGGTTATTCTTAAATTCCATTGCATTTCCAGCACTCCTTTTCTTTATATATTTGTATATGCTGCTGTGGTGCACTCCTTTCTCCGCTTTTTGAAACATAGTAGAAATAACTGAGACATGGTTAGATGACAGCTATGACTGGGCGGCTAACCTGCAAGGATATGAACTGTTTAGGAGGGATCATAAAAAAAGGAAAGGGGGGGAATCTGTCTATATATAAAGTCCAGTTTAAAGCCCAGACTAAGAGAAGATATTCAAGAGGGATATGAAGAGGTGGAGTCTGTATGGGTGGAGATACAAGGAGGGAAAACTGATAAAATCCTCATAGGGGTTTGTTATAAGCCACCAAAAAATAACAGAAACTACTGAAAATGTATTATTGAAACAAATAGACAAAGCAGCAAATCACAATGAGGTGATTATTATGGGGGACTTCAACTACCCCGATATAGACTGTGAAACTGAAACCTGCGTATCTCAGAAAGGAAACCGGTTTCTGTCAGTAACCAAGGATAATTATCTGTCCCAACTTGTGCCGGGCCCAACTAGAGGGGCAGCCTTTCTGGACTTAATTTTAAGCAACAGGCCAGATAGAATAACAGATGTACGAGTGGATGGGCACCTAGGGAATAGTGACCACAATATAATACAATTCCACTTGTCCTTCAGTAAGGTGCCTTAGAGGGGGGTTACCAAAACGCTGAATTTCAGGAAAGCAAAGTTTGATCAGCTTAGAGAAGACCTTCGCCAAATTGATTGGGACAATGCCCTCAAAAATGGGAGCACAGAAAATAAGTGGGAAATTTTTAAATCGGTATTAAACACCCACTGCGAGCGAGCCATACCATACGGAAATAAAAGGGCTAGGAACAGGAGAAAACCAATGTGGCTAAATAAGGATGTAAAAGGGGCAATGAATAATAAGAAAAAGGCATTTAAAAAGCTAAAACAAGAAGGCAGCGAAGAAGCATTAAAAATATATAGAGAAAAAAATAAAATGTGTAAAAAACAAATACATTTAGCAAAAGTAGAAACTGAGAAACTCATTGCTAAGGAAAGCAAAACAAATCCCAAACTATTCTTTAATTATATAAACAGAAAAAAGATTAAAATTGATGGTGTTGGCCCTTTAAAGAATAATGAGGGTAAAATCATAGAAAGCGATGTGGGAAAAGCAAATGTTTTAAATACTTTTTTCTCAACTGTGTTCACACAGGAAAAGGATTTGCCAGGGGAAATGCAGAGTGATCATGTAAATGCCCCATTAAGTATGACCTGCCTAACCCAGGAAAAAGTGCAGAACCGACTTTGTAACATTAAAATTGACAAATCACCAGGCCCTGATGGCATTCACCCTCGGGAATTAAGGGAGTTAAGTAATGTGATAGACAGGCCTCTATTCCTTATATTTAAAGACTCTGTAGAAACTGGGTCTGTTCCACTGGATTGGCGGCTAGCAAATGTGGTACCAATATTCAAAAAAGGGTGTAAAAGGGAACCTGGAAACTATAGGCCGGTAAGCTTAACATCTGTTGTGGGTAAAATGTTTGAAGGGTTTTTAAGGGATACTATTATGGAATGTCTCAATGTTAATAATTGTTTAACTCCATATCAACATGGATTTATGAAGGATCGCTCCTGTCAAACTAACCTGATCAGCTTCTATGAGGATGTAAGCTCTCACATGGACCGAGGAGAATCATTGGATGTCATTTATCTCAACTTCGGTAAAGCATTTGACACTGTCCCACATAAAAGACTGCTAAGTAAAATGAGAAAGCTTGGGCTCGGGGAAAATGTGTGTAGATGGGTAGGTAGCTGGCTTAGTGGTAGAAAACAAAGAGTGGTTATTAATGGCGCATATTCAGATTGGGCCAGGGTTACTAGTGGGGTGCCACAGGGGTCTGTATTGGGCCCCCTACTATTTAATATATTTATTAATGATCTGGTGGATGGCTTACAGAGTAAAATATCAGTATTTGCAGATGATACTAAACTATCTAAGGTAGTTAACACAAAGGAGGATAGTTTGCAACTACAGATGGATTTGAGTAAATTGGAGAATTGGGCTGAAAAATGGCAAATGAGGTTTAACACAGATAAGTGTAAGGTTATGCACATGGGAAGGAGAAACAGATGCTACGATTACTTACTAAATGGGAAACTGCTGGGGAAATCAGACATGGAAAAAGACTTAGGCATCTTAAGGTCCAGTCACACTAAGCAACTTACCAGCAATCCCAACAACGATAGGGATCGCTGGTAAGTTGCTAGGAGGTTGCTGGTGAGATGTCACACTGCGACGCTCCAGCGATCCCACCAGCAACCTGACCTGGCAGGGATCGCTGGAGCGTCTCTACACGAGTTGATGGTGAGCTCACCAGCAACCAATGACCAGCCCCCAGCGCCGCGTGGAAGATGCTGCGCTTGGTAACTAAGGTAAATATCGGGTAACCAACCCGATATTTACCTTGGTTACCAGCGCACGGAGCTACACATGCAGAGAGCAGGGAGCAGCGCACACTGAGCGCTGGCTCCCTGCTCTCCTAGTTACAGCACACATCGGGTTAATTAACCCGATGTGTGCTGCAGCTACATGTGCACAGAGCAGGAGCCGGCACTGACAGTGAGAGCGGCGGAGGCTGGTAACAAAGGTAAATATCGGGTAACCAAGGACAGGGCTTCTTGGTTACCCGATGTTTACTGTGGTTACCAGCCTCCGCAGAAGCCGGCTCCTGCTGCCTGCACATTTAGTTGTTGCTCTGTCGCTGTCACACACAGCGATGTGTGCTTCACAGCGGGACAGCAACAGCTAAAAAATGGCCCAGGACAATCAGCAACAACCAACGACCTCACAGCAGGGGCCAGGTTGTTGCTGGATGTCACACACAGCAACATCACTAGCAACATCGCTGCTACGTCACAAAAGTTGTTCGTTAGCAGCGATGTTGCTAGCGATGTTGCTTAGTGTGATGGGGCCTTTAGTCAATAAGAAGCTAAATTGGAGTGCCCAGTGTCAGGCAGCAGCCACCAAAGCAAATAGGGTGATGGGATGCATTAGAAGAGGTCTGGGGGCACGAGATGAAAACATCATTCTCCCTCTGTACAAATCACTCGTCAGACCACACTTGGAGTATTGAGTGCAATTTTGGGTGCCGGTGCTCAAGAAAGACATTACTGAACTTGAAAGGGTTCAGAGGCGGGCAACTAAAATAATAAGTGGAGTGGGTGCATTACAATACACGGAAAGGTTATCAAAATTAGGTCTATTTACTCTAGAAAAGAGAAGACTTAGGGGAGACCTTATAAACATGTACAAATATATCATAGGGCCATATAGAGATCTCTCCCATGATCTGTTTGTACCAAGGACTATGACAAGAACAAGGGGGCATTCTCTTCGATTGGAGGAAAGAAAATTCCTACATCAGCATAGAAGAGGGTTCTTCACGGTAAGAGCAGTGAGGCTCTGGAACTCTCTTCCTGAGGAAGTGGTGATGGCCAACTCACTGAATGAATTTAAGAGAGGAATGGATGCTTTTCTTGATAGCAAAAGTATAGAAGGTTATAAATAGCATAATCTTACAGGTAGATAGAAGAGCGACCAAGATTATTAGAGGAATGGGTGGGCTGCAACACCAAGACAGGTTATTAAACTTGGGGGTTATTTAGTTTGGAAAAACAAAGGCTTAGGGGGGATCTAATCACAATGTAGAAACATATGAGGGGACAGTACAGAGACCTTTCCAAAGATCCCTTTACACCTAGGCCTGCGACTGGAACACGGGAGCATCTGCTACGTCTCGAGGAAAGAAGGTTTAATCATAATCACAGACGAGGATTCTTTACTGTACGAGCAGTGAGACTAAGGAACTCTCTGCCGCATGATGTTGTAATAAGTGATTGACTACTAACATTTAAGCAGAGCCTGGATGCCTTTCTTGAAAAATATAATATTACCAGTTATGTATATTGGATTTTATGACAGGGTGTTGATCCAGGGAACTAGTCTGATTGCCGTATGTGGAGTCAGGAAGGAATTTTTTTCCCCATTGGAGCTTATTTGACACATTGGGATTTTTTTGCCTTCCTCTGGATCAACATGTTAGGCTACGGGTTGAACTAGATGGACTAAGGGGCGATGCCGAGCGCGATAGTACCCACCCCCGTCGCAGCAGCGATTTCCTTGTGATAGCTGCCGTAGCGAACATTATCGCTACGGCAACTTCACATGGACTCACCTGTCCTGCGACCGTTGCTCTGGCCGGCGACCCGCCTCCTTGTTAAGGGGGCGTGTCGTGCGGCGTCATAGCGACGTCACCTGCCAGGCGGCCAATCGGAGCGGAGGGGCGGAGATGCGTGGGATGTAAACATCCCGCCCATCTCCTTCCTTCCGCATATCCTACGGAAGCCGCAGTGACGCCGGTAGGAGATGTTCCTCGCTCTTGCGGCTTCATACACAGCGATGTGTGCTGCCGCAGGAGCGAGGAACAACATCGGACTGTCGCGTCAGCGTAATCATGGATTACGCCGACGCTGCACCGATGATACGATTACGACGCTTTTGCGCTCGTTAATCGTATCATCGAGCCTTTACACACTACGATGTCGCATGCGATGCCGGAAGTGCGTCATTTTCAATTTGACCCCACCGACATCGCACCTGCGATGTCGTAGTGTGCAAAGCCCGCCTTAGAGTCTCCCTTCAACGTTAAAAACTATGAAACTAAGTACATCAAGGTGCAGGGAAAGACAGCCGGCATCACCTGTCCGGGATGAGACATTGCAGCCGGCTGCGGGACCCGTCCATCCAGCCGTTTGGTTTACCGAGGACTTTGTACATTTCTTACTGAGTGAGTACACCCGTGCCATCCGGCACCGCGCCGCGCTGTCCCTGCAACCCTGCACCTCACCAACCTTGCCTCCCCGTGACATCATCGGGCCCCGGGACCACCGACCCCTACACACGGAGGGGGAACACAACATCTCAGCTGCTCCCTACCATCGCTCCCGGGATCCCCGTCATCAGCAGCGGTGGTGCCCATCTTCACCACGACCCGTGGGTGGCGTCACGGACTAAATCCCACAAACCAACCACCCCTTTCACTCATGGGCGAGGAGCGCCGCTCGAGTCCCCGGATCCGGCCCAATGCTCGAGCCTTAGCGTGACCCAGCGTTAGCGAGAGCGCAGCAGCGGCGGAGTCCTCCCCGCCCGCGACAGCAGGAGCCTTCTTGTATTTCCCTCGTGCAGTAGTGTAGTCCATCAATCACAGCACAGTTCCTGACCTAAGCTGTGCTATTTAGATAGAGGTGGTGGAGCCAGAGAGGAAATACAACCCTAACACTGGTTGGCTTGTTGCAGTGTCAGGCTGAATAATAGCAGCACACTGCTCTCCAGGTTTTACAACTCGGGAAAGAGCGCTGATAGCAATAAGATGACCAGACCAGGGAGAAACCTAGTTTCAAGTAATCTGCAGCTGTTCAGGTTTTATAAATACAACAGCACTCTCCTGGGTTATCTAGAGAAAAACAGTAACGATATCTGAAAACTGACCAGCAGCTTCAATAAGTGTGAACAGGCGCCAACTGAAAAAACAACATAACTACAAAAGCATATCCAGTGGCACTCAATAATATAAGAATAGTTTGACAGTTATGTTGATTTTTTCAGGTGGCGCCTGTTCACACTTATCGATGCGGCTGGTCAGTTTTCTGATATAGTTGTAATACATTTGTTCTGACCAAGCACTCTGTACTATAGCCAGGGTATGTACACCATCTTATGTAGCCACAGATTTTTAATCGCACATAGAGACACTTAAAGTGAACCTGTCAGGTGCAATATGCACCCATAACCATGAGCAGTTCTGGGTGTATATTGTTAATCCCTGCCTAACTGTCCCTGTATACACTAGCATAGATAAAGGGATCTTTAGAAAAAGTATTTCTAAAGATTCTTTATACTATGCTAATGAGGCCAGGGACTAGTCATAAGGGCGTTAGTTCCACTGACTAGTGAGCCCACATAGGATGTTAGTACGCCCACAGAGGCATGCTAACATGCCATGCAATGCAGCATCACCAGGGGTGATGTGCATAACTGTGTCAGCGGCAGGGACTGGCTGGCACATTTTAGACAGGGGCCGGTTATACCTGCAGAGGGGTAAGCTGTGCAGAGGACTGATCAATCCCAAGACGCATGAGAGGATCTGCCAGATCGTAGTACCTCAAGCATACATACCGGTGGTCCTGGAAGCCTATCATGATGGAGCTGGACACTGCGGCTGGAAGAAATTGGAGATGCTACTACGGGAACGCTTCTACTGGGCTGGAATGAGAGAATCCATTGAAGTATGATGTCGGGATTGTGGTCCCTAAGAAGAAGGGATGGAACCAGTCAGAGGGCCCCGTTGCAGCCGATCATCACCACCCAGCCATTGGAACTTCTTGCTCTGGACCACGTCAAGCTCACACCGAGTAGGAGCGGGTATACGTATGCCGTCACAATGGTGGACCACTACTCAAGATTTACGGTCGTGGTACCCGTCAAGGATCTAACAGACCGCACTGCAGCGAGGTTTTTTCAGGAGCACTTCTGCCGACCACATGGCTACCCACAGAGGGTACTTACAGATCAAGGCCCTGCCTTTGAAGCGGAGATCTTCAAGGAGTTCTGCAATCTATACGGATGCAGAAAGATCCGTACCACACCATACCATGCCCAAACCAATGATATGTGTGAAAAGATGAACCACTTGGTTATTAACCTGCTTAAAGGGCCCGTTACACGCTATGATATATCTAACGATATGTCGTCGGGGTCACGTCGTTAGTGACACACATCCGGCATCATTTGACATATCGTAGCGTGTGACAGCTACGAGCGACTGTGAACGAGCTAAAATACTCACCTTGTCGTTGCTCGTTGACACATCACTCATTTTAAAAAAATCGATCATCCTTCTGCACGCCGATTGTTCATTGTTCCCTAGGCAGCACACATCGCTCCATGTGACACCCCGGGAACGATGAACTGCAGCTTACCTGCGGCCGCCGGCAATGTGGAAGGAAGGATGTGAGCGGGACGTTACGCCCCGCTCATCTCCGCCCCTCTGCTTCTATTGGGCGCTTGCCGTGTGACGTTGCTGTGACAACACACAAACCGCCCCCTTAGAAAGGAGGCGGTTTGCCGGCCAGAGCGACGTCGCAGGGAAGGTAAGTCCGTGTGACAGATGTAAGCGATGTTGTGCGCCACGGGCAACGATTTGCCCATGTCGCACAACCGACGGGGGCGGGTACCATCGCTTGAGATCTCGCTAGCGAGATCACAGCATGTAAAGTACTTTTTAGACTTTGCCCCTTGAAGAGCGGAACCAGTGGACTGAGAGACTGCCTGATCTAGTGGATATGTATAACAACATCCCTGTCACTTCTACTAAGTGTACACCTGCTTATCTCATGAGAGTGAGGCCTGGAAGATTACAGTAGACTTGGACATGGATATTGAGGTGCCCGAGACCATCTCCCCAACTATGGTTTGGAATTCCAAACGTCAGATGCAGTACAAACAAATTCAGGAGTATGTAGAAAAGAACCTGAACCGGAGCAGAGAAAAGTAAGAGCAGTATTTTAACAAACAGGCAAAAGCTGCCCCTTTTGCACCAGGGGATGTGGTGCTGAAAAGAAAAAGAAGACTGCATGAATTGGATGACCAGTGGGAGAGGTTCCCCTATGTTATACAACCCTCTGACTCGGGTAATCAGAAAACCTATCTTGTCAGCAGAGACTGAGGAAAAACTATGGCTACAGTCTCTAGAGACCACTTGAAGAAGTGCCCGGAACCCCTGAAAATCGTAGAAGAAGTTCCTACTCCAGCCCCAGGCGTGGAAAGAAGGAAGGAGGTGATCCCCACTATCCTACGTGATATCCCAGCAGATTGGCCTATGCAGAATGGAGCAGTGATTGTTCCCGTCCTAACGTTCCCACAACTCGTGGAAGACCCAGAACCAGAGAGGCCCATTGACACTACACCAGTACATACACCTAGGGATGCACCTGCACCTATGTCATGCCCCTGTAGGTCTCTACCTACTGTACCCGTCACTAGGAGTGAGGAACCCGTAGATAATTCTAGCCTACAGAGCCTAGGAGAAAATTTAGGGTTGAGGAGGTCTACACGCCCTAACCTAGGTCAGCCACCACTCAGATACAGGGAATGAGTGGAGCTTGTATGTTCTTGTATATAGCAATGTATATATAGAAATAAATGCTAATTAACCGTGTATTTTACCTGATTTTTTGAAAAAGAGTAAGGTAGCGGATCCCGGCTACCCTTTCCCCAGTTAACCTGTTTTCCCTGTTTTAAAGTTATAATAGACCATGGCCTCTGGACTGGAAGAGGCCACCCAAAAACTTTCTTGGGCCTTGTATATAACCGCCATCTACCTTCTTGTTACCCCACCACCAGGACTGTAACACCTCTGGAGACGTTGGTTGGAGGAAGGGCCTGCGGTGGAGTTGGCTGAGGCCCAGTCACTAGCAAAATCGGTGGCTAACCTCCAGGCCAAGGGTTCCGGACCATGGAACTCTTGGGGTGGACTGGTGGGTAAGGAACTTTTACCCGGACACTATGGACACCCACAGGAACTTGGGGCAGTGTGACACCTGTGCTAGCGGTGGCACCGAGGGTGGGTTCAGGTGTTTTGGGTGGCGGGTGAAAGGGAAGAAGGAGATAATGTTTTGTAACGTTTAAGAGATGTGTCTCCCTAAAGGGATGAAAAGTTTTTGAAATGTTTAAAATGTTTTATATGTTATATTTTTTCAAATTGCAGAAGCAGAAAAATAAACATCAGTGGCCGGACAGCCCGAGGATGGGCTGTATTCCACCAAGGGGGAGTGTGATGCCCTGGCAAAACCAGGTAGTCACAGAGGTTGTACAAATCTCTCAAGTACAATGCTCTATCCTCCTTGGTACACCACCAGAAAACCCGGTTCCTCTTCCCGTATATCGTGTGGGGCAGGCGGAGACCCAGGGGGACTAGGTACAGGTACAGCCCTGGGCACTGGTTCACTGGCGGTTACTTCCGTCTCCTTTTCCTCCACGGGTTGTGGGAACATTATTACCGGAATAATCACTGCGCCGTTCTGCATAGGCCAGTCCGCTGGTAAATCACCCATCACTGTGTGGATCCCCTCTTTTTCTTTCTCCCCGGTTGGTCTGGGGGCCGGGACCTCAGCTGCCACCCTCAATGGAGGTGGACACCTCTTCAGGTGGTCCCTGGAAACCGTGGCGGAAGTCTTCCCCTGGTCACGACTAATCTGGTAGGCCTTCTCATTCTCCCATTCAGTGGGTTGTATGACATACCGGGTTTTCTCCCACTGGTCATCAAGATTATGGGTTCTTCTTTTCCCTTTTAGCACTAAATCCCCAGGCTTAAAGGGACCAGCTGGAGCCCGCCTGTTGAAGCACTGTTCTTGCTGTTCCCGGCTCCGACACAGGTTCCTTTCCACGTACTCCTGGACCTGTCGGTACTGCGCTCTCCGCCGGGTGTCCCAGTCAGCAGTCAAAGGAAGGGCCTCTGGAGCTTCCAAGTCCATTTCCAGGTCCACCGGCAACCGGCCCGGTCGGGCTCTCATCAGATACGCTGGTGTGCATTTGGTAGAGCTACAGGGAATGTTATTGTACATGTCTATCAGATCAGGCAGCTTTTCTGGCCACAGGTTCTGCTCTTCCAATGGTATCACCTTGAGGAGATCCAGGACCAGGTGGTTCATCTTCTCACACATCCCATTAGTCTGGGCATGGTATGGGGTGGTCCTGATCTTCTTACAACCATACAATTGGCAGAATTCTTGAAACATCTCTTCTTCAAAGGCTGAACCCTGGTCCGTAAGTACCCTCTCTGGGTATCCGTGCGGTCGGCAAAAGTAGGCCTGGAATGCTCTAGCTGCGGTACGGCCGGTCAGATCTTTGACTGGGACGACCACCATGAATCTTGAATAGTGATCTACGATGGTCAGGGCGTAGGTGTACCCACTTTGGCTAGGGGTGAACTTGACGTGGTCCAGAGCGACCAACTTCAGCGGTTGATGGGTAATGATTGGTCGTAGAGGGGCCTTCTGGCTGGCTTCGTCCCTTCTTCTCAGTGGACAGGGACCACACTCTCGGCACCAAGCCTCTACAGACTCCCGCATCCCACTCCAATAGAACCATTCTCTCAATAGCATCTCCAGCTTCTTCCACCCAAAGTGCCCGGAACCGTCATGGTAAGCTTGTAGAACTGCGGGCACGTTAGCCTGAGGAACCACCAGCTGGCGAACCTTCTCATGAGTCTTCGGGTTGATCAGTTCCCGACACAGCTTCCCCTGGGACAGGTGCAGCCGGGCTCGTTCCTTCCACAGCCGTTGGGCCTCGGGAGGAGCGGCAGGGTCCATTCCAGCAGAGCCTTGATCAATCATGGTCTTGACCAATTGGACGGCAGGCGCTTGGTCTTGGGCTTCCCGCCATCCCTGACTGGGTAGTGGGTCCAAGCTCACCTGTTGCTGCTTGACATGCAACTTCTTGACTGGTGGTCGGTGGAACGTGGGCAACTCGATTTCTTCGAGGTCATCGTCTTCTGACCCCTCATCCGGCAAGTAGGGCATCCGGGATAGCGCGTCCACGTTGGTGTTCTTGTGACCGGCTCGGTACTTGATAGTGAAGTCATAGTTAGACAGCCTGGCCACCCACCGCTGCTCCAATGCGCCCAGCTTGGCCGTGTCCAGATGGGTTAACGGATTATTGTCCGTAAAGGCGGTGAACTTTGCTGCTGCAAGGTAATGGCGGAACCGCTCGGTAATGGCCCACACCAGTGCTAGGAACTCAAGCTTGTAGGAGCTGTAATTCTCAGGGTTCCTTTTGGTGGGCCGGAGTTTTCTGCTGGCGTAGGCGATCACCTTTTCTCTTCCGTTCTGGACATGGGACAGGACTGCTCCCAAGCCTACATTACTGGCATCGGTGTAGAGGATGCATGGGAGGCTGTAGTCGGGGTACGCCAGGATTTCTTCCCCGGTCAAGGCCGTCTTCAGCTGGCGGAAGGATTCTTCATGCTTCCCTTCCCACACCAACGGGGGTCCTGGGGCTCTGCCGCCCTTGGTCTGTCCCACGAGGAGGTCTTGCATAGTTTAGCCATCTTCGTGTATCCCTTAATGATAGTAGCCCACCAGGCCCAGGAACTGTCTCACCTCTCTCACCGTGGTCGGCCTCGGCCAGTCCTGAATGGCCGTGATCTTCTCGTCGGGATCTGGGGCAACACCTCCAGCGCTCACCACATGTCCGAGGTACTGTACCCTAGGCTTCAGTAGATGGCACTTGGAGGGCTTTTGCTTCATCCCGTATTTGGCAAGGGACGCCAACACTTCGGTCAGGTGCTCCAGGTGGGCCTCGTACGTCTGGGAGTACACGATCACATCATCCAGATACAGGAAGACGGTTTCGAAATTGAGATGTCCCAGGCAACACTCCATGAGCCGTTGGAAGGTCCCAGGGGCATTGCACAGCCCGAATGGCATGCTGTTAAACTCGCAGACTCCCATGGGAGTGGCGAATGCAGTCTTCTCACGGTCCTCTGGTGTGACCGCTACCTGCCAGTACCCGCTAGTAAGGTCAAGGGTAGAGAAGAAGTTAGCGGTTCTCAGCGCAGCTAGTGACTCTTCGATACGGGGGGAGAGGATAGGCATCTTTATGCGTGATCTGGTTGATCTTCCAGTAATCCACACACATTCTCATGGTGCCGTCCTTCTTCTTTACCAGCACCAGTGGGGCTGCCCAGGGACTACAACTATCCCGAATGACCCCTGCCTCTTTCATGTTCCTCTACATGTCTTTGGCGCATTGATAGTGTGCTGGCGGGATGGGCCTATATCTTTCTTTAATGGGTGGATGGATGCCGGTAGGTATATGGTGTTGAACCCCTTTAACCCTCCCGTTAATCCAATGGGTGCTTGCTGAAAACCTGTTCATACTCTTGCACTACCCTGTATACCCCTTCTTTGTGATGCGTGGGTGTGGTTTCAGTGCCTACGTGTAGTTCCTGGCACCACTCCCCTAACTGTTCAGGGGGAGTATGGTTGCTGGCAGGGGATGCTGAGGTAGGAGGGGCGGCTTCGTGAATGGTGTGAGGGTCTAGGGTAAGTCCTCTCCACAATTCAGCACTCTTACAGGCACTCTCCCCTTTTTGACGTCAACCACCCCTCTGGCCGCCATCACCGTGGGCCAGTGCTCAGAAGGCGTGTTTTCCACCATCACCGGGTAGTCGCGCCCCTGGGGGCCTACTGCTGCCCTGCACCAAATCATCATCTCGCTTCGAGGTGGCACTACCAAGGGGGCCACATCCATCACCCTTACTCCACCAATCTCTCCACCAGTTGAATTCACTTGTTGCCAATATAGGAGGGCCCGGATCTCAAGCTGCACAGCCCTCTGTCGGCCTCCCCCTGCTGTGGCGGCCAACTGCTGCAACAGGCTCAGCACCTCACTCATACAATGCTCCATCACATTGGTCCCTAGGATTACTTTTGGGTTATGGTCACTGGGTTCATTCATCACCACAATCATCCCTTGGTTTTTTAACTCCGCACGTCCCACGGTCAGGGTCACTTGTTTGTATCACATTTGGGTTAGAGGGAGTCCATTGGCTGCGACAAGGGTCAGGCTATCATCAGAGGGGGCAAGTTCGTCAGTACCCCAATACTGCTGGTACAGTTTATATGGTATAGTGGTTACCTGTGATCCTGTGTCCAAGAGGACCATGAGCAGGATGCCGTCCACTGCCAGAGGGATGATGGGGCGAGCTCCGACGTACCGGTCTCGCCAATCGGGGGGGCCGTTGGTGTCTACTCCTGAGGATTGGCCCTTGGCCCCAGGGGTTGCTCGTTTAACTAGAGTAGTGGCCCGGCTTGCTGCACCTGTAACAAATAGGAGGCCCATACCGTGAGTCATTGGTCCTTCTCCGCTGCATCCAGGGAATGTCCTCCGGGCTGTCGGCGAGCTGGATCCTCCCTGGGGGCTTGACTCTCGTCGGAAGCTGGAGTGCGGCGAGGATCTTGGCTAGGTCTCCATCCATGCGGCGGACCTGGGCAGCTAGCTCCTCCATCATCCCGATGGGCGCTGCAGGGGCCGGTAGAGCCGGGAGAGGAAGAGCCACCGTGATGGGAGCGGTTTCAGCCGGCCATGGGGCTGCCTCAGGAGCGTCTGGCGTTGGGGCCTGCAGGGCCTTGATGGCTCGCTCCTTCAATACTGCAAAGTCCAGATTGGGGTGTTCTAGGGCCCACAGCCGTAGCTGCTTGCGGTCTTCCGCAGACTCCAGCCCTTGCAGGAATTGTTCCACTAGCATCTTATTGCTATCCGCATCATTAATAGTGTCCACCCGCTTCAGCGTACGGAGGGCGGTTTGCAGGTGCAGGGCATAGTCTCTTATATTGTCCGTAGGCCGCTGTCGACACTGATAAAACTGCATCCGCAATTCCGCTTCCGTGTGGGTCTCAAAAGCGATTTGTAGTTTCTCGAAAATGGTAGTCACTGAGGCCCGGTCCGCGTCGGTCCAGGTCTCCGTCTCCTGCTCAGCCGCGCCGGTTAGCTGTCCTAGCACGACCACTGCCCATTGCCTATCAGTCAAGGGATATAAATCGAGGACCGGACTAATCTTTTTCCGGAAACACCTGCAAAGCATCAGGCTTCCCATCGTACTACGGTAGCCAGGTAGCACCGGGCACATAGGGCAGGGAGAACGGCATCACCTGGGCGACCGCTGGGCCCGCGGCCTCCCCCGCTCTTGTGGCCGGAGCATGGGCTATCCCGTTTCCATCTACGGGCGCTGCTACGGCTGCGACCGCCACTCCTCCGACGGCTCCGTCGGGCGCAGACATCTTTTTCCCGTCCACCCTTGGTTCTCTTTAGCACTTCCGCTTGTTGGGGTGGGGCTTTGCTTTCACGCCTTCCCTGCTTGGCGAAGACGCTTGAGCGGGAAATCTTCATGCCAAAGATGGCGGTGCTTCAAATTTTTCGGCCGGACGCCGCCGGCGGGGACTGAAATGCGCACTTCTACTGGTAAGTAGATCGGTTCAATCCTGTTCGTGACGCCAAGTTGTCACGGGCAGCGAGGCACTGCGCTCGCTAACGCTCGGGTCCAGCGCTGCTGCTGCTGCTGCTCGGTGGCTCGAGCGGTGGGCCGGATCCAGGGACTCGAGCGGCGCTCCTAGCCCGTGAGTGAAAAGGGGGTGGTTTGTTTGGGGATTTAGTCCGTGATGCCACCCACGGGTTGTGGTGAAGATGGGCACCACCGCTGCTGGTGACGGGAATCCCGGGAGCGATGGTAGGGAGCAGCTGGGATGTTGTTTCCCCCCTCTGTGGGTAGGGGTTGGTGGTCCCGGGGCCCGGTGGTGTGACGGGGAGGCAGGGTCGGTGAGGTGCAGGGTTGCAGGGACAGCGTGGCGCGGTGCCAGATGGCACTGGTGTACTCACTCAGCAACAGACGCACAAAGTCTCCGGTAAACCAAACGGCTGGATGGACGGGTCCCGCAGCCGGCTGCAGTGTCTCTCCCCGGACAGGTGATGGTAGCTGTCTTTCCCTGCACCTTTGTGTACTGTGTTGACTCCGATGGCTTCCCAACGGTAGTCCGCTCCCCGGCGTATAGGTTCGGAGGAGCCCGTTTTGCCCGCAGGCACTGGCCCTTGGATCTCTAGCCTGTGGCGGTGGCTGTATATCCTCATGGTGCGGACGGTTTCTTTCTGACGGGACTTGGGTAATTAGGAAACCCCTGAGTTCCCTGTCACACTCGGGTTTGACTATTGTCGGTGGCTCCAAGCCTGGTCGGGGTCCGATGGCCCTGCCTGTGTGCTTAGCTTCACTCCGCTCCCCGGTTTGGTACTGGTGGGCCAACGACCAACCCCGGTCCTACGGTTCCACAGAGTTCCGCTAACTCCTGCAGATGGCCACCACCGTCTACCAACCTTGCTGTCAGTGCCTGGGTTCCAACCCAGACACCCGCAGTACGTGACCTCTCACTTTCACCTCCTAGACTGATCTACTGCTTTTCCCGCCTCCAGGTCTGTGAACTCCTCGGTGGGTGGGGCCAACCGCCTGGCTCCGCCCCATCTGGTGTGGACATCAGACCCTGGAGGGAGGCAACAAGGGTTTTGTGTCTGACTAATGTAACTGTCTGGGGGGTGGGGGTGTGTGTGTTCTATCTGTGGCTACCTGGCTAGTCCAGGGCGCCACACAATGTCTATGTCTTTTACTCATTTTCACATTAGCTATGTATTTATCCCTTATTTTCTAATATTCATACAGCAGTAATGCAATATCACACTATCCTTATATTATTGAGTGCCACTGGATTTTCTTTTGAAGTAAAAACAGTGAGCAGGTAGCAGTAAGTGAACTGCTGCAATGCAGTGCCTGCATGGGTCAATCAGAGGGTCCTCCAGTGCGCCAGCCCAACACTGCCTCTGAATATAAAGTATCTGTTTTTTCTTGTAGTTTCTGCACACATTATCTTGATCCTGTGGTGGTTTTACCTGGTTGTATTTTCTTTTGCCACTAAAGCTGGTGTCACACATAACGACGACGACAACGACGTCGCTGCTACGTCACCATTTTCTGTGACGTTGCAGCGACGTCCCGTCGCTGTCGCTGTGTGTGACATCCAGCAACGACCTGGCCCCTGCTGTGAGGTCGCCGGTCGTTGCTGAATGTCCAGCTTCATTTTTTGGTCGTCACTCTCCCGCTGTGACACACACATCGCTGTGTGTGACAGCGAGAGAGCGACGAAATGAAGCGATCAGGAGCCGGCACTGGCAGCTGCGGTAAGCTGTAACCAGCATAAACATCGGGTAACCAAGGGAAGACCTTTCCCTGGTTACCCAATGTTTACGCTGGTTACCGGCCTCCGCTCTTGCTGCCAGTGCCGGCTCCTGCACTGTGACATGTGGCTGCAGTATGCATCGGGTAATTAACCCGATGTATACTGTAGCAAGGAGAGCAAGGAGCCAGCGCTAAGCAGTGCGCGCGGCTCCTTGCTCTCTGCACTGTGACATGTAGCTGCAGCACACATCGGGTTAATTAACCCGATGTGTACTGTACCTAGGAGAGCAAGGAGCCAGCGCTAAGCGCGGCTCCCTGCTCTCTGCACTGTGACATGTAGCTGCAGCACACATCGGGTTAATTAACCCGATGTGTACTGTAGCAAGGAGAGCAAGGAGCCAGCGCTAAGCGCGGCTCCCTGCTCTCTGCACATGTAGCACAGCGATGTTATGATCGCTGCTTCTGCTGTGTTTGACAGCTAAGCAGCGATCATAACAGCGACTTACAAGGTCGCTGTTACGTCACCGAAAATGGTGACGTAACAGCGACGTCGTTGTCGCTGTCGCTTAGTGTGACACCAGCTTAAGGGTCTTTTTAACAGTTGTAAAGAATGCAATTGCATGTGAGGTCGCAGTTGAGAGGTATCACACGGGTCAAAGGATGTGATTAGTGTGAGAATAAAGTCAAACTGTGGAAAGAAGAGAGACCTTGGAAAGAGTTTATCCTAAGGGCTGACTGAAGATATTCCACATTTTTGTGGTCAATATAGATGGTCACTAAAAACTTAGCCATAACATTTGCCCTTGAGAAATGGTGACACATACTTGAAGGAGCCAAGAGGTCACCTTTCCAATGAAGTAACTCTGTTCTGCTGGAGAATTTTTCTAGGAGAAAAATCCACAGCTATAATTTGTAGAATCAGAGGAATTTTGTGGGAAAAAAAGCTGCTCCTACCCCAATAGCAGATAGATTCACTTCAAGGAAGAACAGTCTGTTGACATCAGGTTGGTGTAGGACAGGACCAGTGGAAAAATATTTATGTTCTTGAAAGGCTTGAACAGCAGAATTCAACAAGTTCTAAGAATTAGCATACTTTAAAGTTAGGGCCATAAGAAGAGAAATAGCTTAAAAGTAGTTTTTAAAGAATCAGCAGTAATAACTTGCAAAGGCAATGAATCTTTTGAGGGCAGTGGCCATAGAGTAAAGGGTACTTTACACGCTGCAATATCGATACCGATATCGCTAGCGAGTGTACCCGCCCCCGTCGGTTGTGCGACACGGGCAAATCGCTGCCTGTGGCGCACAACTTCGCTAACACCCGTCACATGGACTTATCTTCCCTGCGACGTCGCTCTGGCCGGCGATCTGCCTCCATTCTAAGGGGGCGGGTCGTGCGGCGTCACAGCGACGTCACACAGCAGCCGTCCAATAGAAGAGGAGGGGCGGAGATGAGCGGGACGTAACATCCCGCCCACCTCCTTCCTTCTGCATTGCCAGTGGACGCAGGTAAGAAGATGTTTGTCGCTACTGCGGTGTCACACATAGTGATGTGTGCTGCCGCAGGAACGACAAATAACATCATACCTGTCGCAGCAGCGATATTAAGGAAATGAGCGATGTGTCAACGAGCAACGATTTTTCACGTTTTTGTGTTCGTTGATCATCGCTCATTTGCATTACACACTGCGATGTCGGTCACGGCACCGGATATGCGTCACTAACGACATGACCCTGAAGATATATCGTTACCGATATCGCAGTGTGTAAAGCCCCTTTAAATGAACGGAGCCCAGCCCATGCGTACAGGTATCTAATGTCATCTGTGCTTTGAAAGCAATTTTCATCTCTAGTCAATTTTCAGTTTTTACCATCATTAGTGATTTTTCGCTACTGAAAAAAATAAACTGCAAAGCTTCTCCTAAACACAATTCCAGCTGAAATAGTCACTGGCATTGGCGGACCCCCTTCCTGAACGGGCCTGGTTGTGGTCGCAATTGTTACGCCTCTGCTGCAGAGCCATTGCCAACACCGCTGGAACAGTACCAGTGTAGGAAGTATAAGAATTTTATTTTACTTGGAGAACTGTAGAAATTAGGAAAGGTTTGTTCAAGTAATAGACAACCCCTTTAAGGATTTGAGGAAATCAAGCAGTCGGTGGTTAATTTTCTAAGCATATTTGGCATTTATGAGCAGTCTCTGTATTAGTCTGTTCATTTTATGTGTTCATACACGTGGGAATATTTCTCATATATTTCGGTCCTATCTAATATATTCTATAAAAATAGCTTTTTTATTATTGCAAGTTGGTTCCTGTCAGGCTGATCACAGAAGTGTTTACCCCTCCTCAACACAGCCAACACCTCTGCAAAGCCTGCAATGAATTACGCAGTAATGCTCTTTATGTTCTGACGATCTGAGATAATCAAATACGACACATTACAATCCCCCACATTCCATTTCTGGTCGGTAACCTATACTGCTTGTAATCCGTCAGCTGTCATATATACATAATGCATCAACGAGCAGTATCGTGAGTGTAGGACTTTAACATTTCATACATTTAAACTTATGATCGCAGAGGTGCCACAGGTGAAACACTGAAATAGAATGATGGACATTTTTTTAACCAGCTGTGTGGGAAGAAGGGTACAACGCCATCAAAGAAACTTGTCAAATATGAGCATCCAAGTCTCTCCTACATACAGTACCGGTAAAATGTTAAAAGCATAGTCCATTCATTTTAGTAAACTGGTCACAGCATGTCCAGCACTCAGATGTATCTGTGAACGCTAGAAATGAGCGAATTGAATTGATTCAAATCTCATGGTGTGCTAGAAAACCACTGTATGGTTAAAAACGACCTTGCAATATGATTCTCCTTATCAATATGATTACGGCAATACCAAATATGTTCAGTGTCTTATTACTTCAGTAGTGGAAAAAAATCAGAAGGTTTTAAAAAAAACCTGTGGTAGTGTTGCCATTTTTCAAGGCCTGTAACATTTTCATTTTTTGATCCAAGGAATGTGTGATGGCTCATTTTTTTATCCCAGAAATGTGTGATGGCACATTTTTTGTGGGGTGAGATGACGATTCTATTGATACCATTTGTTCAAAAATATAACATTTTGATTGCTTGTTATAGCATTTTTTGGTAGTATTGCAGTGACCAAAAAAATGTAATTTTGGTTTTGTTCTTGAATTTTTTCAATCTTTGGTGTTACCAATCAAGTTAATTATTTTTATATCTTAATAAAGCGGTGTATTTTTTTAAATTATTATTATTATCTTATTTTTAATGGGAGAAAATGGGGGTTATTTGATCTTTTTGTTTCTTCATATTTTTAAAAACATTTTTTTACTTTTCACTGTATTTATTAGGGAACTATAATATGCGACCGACTGATTGCTTGTGCTATATACAACAATGCCAAAGCATTGCTCTATATAGCAAAACTCACGATCTTTGGAATCCAGCCACAGGCAGAGTTAGAAGGGAGCTCTGTAATGACAACCACAGAGGTCTTCAACAGACGCTTGGATGTCATAAAAACCCATTGGCGGCCCACGATCATGTCACCGATGATGAGCGCATAGAAGGACTCACCCCCATGCCGGCACACTGTTAATGTCGCTGTCAGAGTTTATACCCTCAATTGTTAGCAGCAGGTCCTGGCTCTAACATACAGCCATCACCTGCCGAATATGGAGTGAGCTCACCCCGTGAGCCTGCTTTATACACCCGCTTCCGACTTGAGCCGTACATGAACTAGACGTCATGACGGAGTTAATAAGGTTGTGTTTAAATTAAAGAACGTAAAATGATGTGTGTACAGTTCCAGGAGACCTCAAAGTATTAAACATATTTAAGACAATTAAAGTACTTGCGACTTGCCAATGATTTTTCCGAAGTATTCAGCAAATCTGGTGAGAACCCAGGAGAAATTCCAGATTATCAGTGCTAACACTGTAATAGGTGGGCAATGCCCTATGATTTAAATATGCTATGTTTTATGTGCATGCTGGTGAATAGTATAAATGCGTGTGTTTGTGAAACCAAGAGGATACAGGAGGTCACGAACGAGGAACGAGACCAGACTAGGTTTAAACATAAACTACTGGATATAGGTAGGTAAAGGCCGCTTTACACGCAGCGATATCGCTAAAGCACTGTCATTGGGGTCACTGAATTCATGACGCACATCCGGCCACGTTAGCGTTGTCGTTGTGTGTGACACATACGTGCAATCGACAATCGTCGCCAACATGTGCAAAATCGTTAGTTGTTGATATGCTCCCCTATTCCCAATTATCGTTGCTGCTGCAGGTATGATGTTGTTTGTCGTTCCTGCGGCAGCACACATCGCTATATGTGACACCGCAGGAACGAGGAACATCTCCTTACTTGTGGCCGCCGGCAATGAGGAAGGAAGTAGGTGGGCGGGATGTTCGTCCCGCTCATCTCCGCCCCTCCGCTTCGATTTGGTGGCCGCTTAGTGACGTTGCTGTGACACCGAACGAACCGCCCTCCCTTAGAAAGGAGGCGGTTCGCTGGTCACAGTGACGTCGCTAGGCAGGTAAGTACGTGTGACGGGTGTAAGGGATGTTGTGCGCCACGGGCATCGATTTGCCCATGACGCACAAACTATGGGGGCGGGTACGCACGCTAGTGATCTTGCTAGTCAGATCGCAGCGTGTAAAGCGGCCTTAAGTATAGGGAGAAACCTTGAGAAGTTAAGTTTTGGAGAGATTCAGTTCCAGGTAGAGGAAGAACCTGGTATTTTGAAAAAGGTTTGAATAAAGGTGGGTGATGATATCAGGATAAGAGGTGTATAACTGGGGGTCATTAGCTTATAGAAACAAAATTTGCTAGTGGTTTGTCTAAAAGGGGCAGCGTATAAAGAGAAGAGGAAGGGAAAAGGATTGAACCTTGATGAACCCCAACAGTAAGGAGAAGAGTAGAGATATGGCAAACAATGCAATGAAGAAGTGGTCAGAGAGGTAAGGAGAAGAACCAAGAGAGAGCAGTTTGTGTAAGGCTGCTGAGAGAGCGGCGCTTAGTGAGGAGGAGCTGGTGATCCACAGTGTCAAATGCAGCAGAGCGATCCAGCAGTTTAGTGATGAAGGGAAGATTAGAGACCAGTCTGTAGTTAGCTGTTCCATCAGCTCAGTCCGTATTATCTTGTCCAAGGGTTGCAGTGTGATTCCTGTTATTGTTCACACTAGGCTAGCCAATAGTGGTATTGCCCAATATTTCTCCCATGCAATCATTTTCTACAAATGTATCACTTTAGGATTATTATAAAACGTACTATGAAAGAAAAGTGAAACTGTCATACAGTGTAGACAAAGCTGTCAAGATTACATAAAATAGAAAAATGAAAGTGAATTTGGCAGAGAGTTTTTTTTTACTTTGTGTCATATTGATCTTCTAAATACAGAAATTATCTAACTGTGAGAGTAAATAAATTGGTGAAATATACAACTATATTATAACACAATCTTGTATGATTTTGTATGTAACAAAAATACTGTATTATTAAAAATTAAATTGAAATAAGAAAGGTTTAATTGACAATTACTGGCTGCCTCTGGAATTGCAAAATGCGAGTTTCATTATTTTGTGAATATGAAATAGAGCTTTTGCTTAGGAAAAAATCACAGCCACCAATTAAAGCACCACTCCAGCGTTTTTGTTTTTTTCCCACCTCTGGAGTGGTGCTTTTACAGTCCCTGTCCTCAGTCTTAAGGGTGCTTTACATGCTACGACATCGCTAACGATATATCGCCGCGGTCACGGTGTTAGTGATGCACATCCGGCGCCATTAGCGACATCGCAGCATGTGACACCAAGGAGTGATGATCAACGATCGCAAAAACGTCCAAAATCGTTGATCGTTGACACATCGCTCCTTTCCTTAATATTGTTGCTGCTGCAGATACGATGTTGTTCGTCGTTCCTGTGGCACCACACATCGCTGTGTGTGACACCGCAGGAACGACGAACATCTCCTACCTGCATCCACATGAAAAGAAGGAAGGAAGGAGGTGGGCGGGATCTTCCACCCACTCATCTCCGCCCCTCCGCTTCTATTGGACGGCTGCCGTGTGACGTTGCTGTGATGCCGCACAAATCGCCCCCTTAGAAAGGAGGCGGTTTGCCGGCCAGAGCGACATCGCAGGGAAGGTATGTCCGTGTGACGGGTGTAAGCGATGTTGTGCACCACGGGCAGCGATTTGCCCATGTCCCACAACCGACGGGAGCGGGTATGCTCGCTAGCGATATCGGTACCGATATTGCAGCATGTAAAGTACCCTTTACACTTACTCTCCAGCGTTTTCCCCTTTAATGGGCAGCTCTCCCATCGGTCTCAGACTTGCTTTGAAGAGTGACCTCCAGCTCGCTTCATGTAACACAAGGCAGGTCACAAACTGTCTGCGACCGATGGGAGTGCTGCCCATTAAAGGGGAAAACGCTGGAGAGTAAGTATAAAGGGTACTTTACATGCTGCAATATCGGTACCGATATCGCTAGCGAGCATACTCGCTCCCGTCGGTTGTGCGACATGGGCAAATCGCTGCCCGTGGTGCACAACATCGCTTACACCCGTCACACGTACTTACCTTCCCTGCGACGGGTGTAAGCGATGTTGTACACCACGGGCAGCGATTTGCCCATGTCGCACAACCGACGGGAGCGGGTATGCTCGCTAGCGATATTGGTACCGATATTGCAGCATGTAAAGTACCCTTTATACTTACTCTCCAGCGTTTTCCTCTTTAATGGGCAGCACTCCCATCGGTCTCAGACAGTTTGTGACCTGCCGGGTGTTACATGAAGCGAGCTGGAGGTCACTCTTCAAAGCAAGTCTATGACAACCTCTCTCTGGCTCTCATAGACTTGTATTGAAATCTTGTGACGTAACGTCTGACTTCTGGCCACTTAGTAGTTGCAGTGACAAGAAGGCACAGATAAAAGTTGAAAACACTGGAGGGTAAGTATAAAATCGGAGGGTAAGTATAAAATCGGGGGCTGTGACCTTAGATTAACCCCTTCATGACCTTGGACGTACCTGTATTTTTAAAGTCGTGTGCCTCCCTTTGATCAGGACTCACATGGCAAGCCCACATGTTTCCCTGCACATGATGGCTGATCTGATCAGCCAACATGTGTAGCTAACAGGCACCTATTAACTAATTAAATCCCACTGTCAATCTCTGGCAGCAGGATTTAACGCACGTCGGCGGGGAGCGCGTCATTTTGCGACCCAGTGACGTGATGGGTTGTCATGATAGCTGGGGGTCTGCTGATGACCCCTGTCACTGTCATGATGCAGTTTGTGTGAATGCCAGCTGAGAGCTAGCATTCTTAGGAGATCAGCATTTGTGCTATATACAGCTGTATACAGCACCAGTGATTAGAGTATCACAGCTTCAAGTCCCAGGTGACCAGAAAAACAATAAAAAGTGTAGAAAAAAGTTTTAAAAAATTGGAAAAAAAACAAACAAAAAACACAAAAGTTCAAATCACCCCTCTTTTGCCTAGTAAAAATAAAACAGTACTAAAAAATACACTTATTTAAAAAAATAGACATATTGCCACATTCAGAAATGCCCGATCTATCAAAATATTAAATGAAACAGTCTGATAAGTAAAAGGCGTAACATAGCCTCCCTATTTAGAGGCACACATCCCATTTGCACACATACATATATTTGTACACAGTGCCGAGTAAAAGGGTAACAATGTTGTGAACTTTTGACTTTCAGGCTCTATATCACACCACCCACTACAGCTTTGAGCATGGGATTACCTTCATTTTCCTTGGCTATCTCATACGTAAATTTGACAACTATTTAACATATGATTAGTTATGCAGATTCTTGTCATGTCATTGCATTGTTACTGTTTTGCTCCTAAAAATCTAAATTTTAATTATTTTGTTAGTACTTTGTAAGTCCACCTTTTGGCTTTCAACACTGCCTGAATCCTTCTGGGCATACTCTTCATCTCTTTCTTCATTTCTACCCACAAGTGTTTGATTGGGTTAAGGTCAGTAGCCTGTGGGGGCCAATCCAGCACTTCTATTTCATTGTACTTGAACCATTTCTACTCAAATCTTGACATATGCTTTGGGTCGTTGTCCTGCTGGAACACTATGTTGTCCTTTTTATACCCATAGTACTCGATTCTATGAAGTAGCTCATCTTGTAGGAACTCACCTATAGCTCAGCATTGAGACCATCATCGATGCTGGTGAAATATCCAATGCCTTTGGCTGTGAAACATTCTAATATTATAAGACTTTCTCCATCGCACTTGACAGTTGTCTCAAGCTCTTAATCTATTAGCCCTAGGGATGAGTGAGCATGCTCATCGCTACTCAGTGCTCGCCCGAGCATCTCCGTGCTCGGTATACTCGGCGAGCTCCAAGTACCGGCAAGATGCTCGGACAGATGCTCGGCTTCCCCTCCCTGCATGTGGGCAGTATTTACAGAGTCAGTCCACATGCAGAGATTGGCTGTCACACACTGTAATGCCACAAGCAACATGGTTGTGGCATTACAGTGATTGGCTGGCCGGACAGTGTCATCAGCTCTATATGACACCTGACGGAGCTGTGCTCGGCAGTGTGATCCACAGTCAGCTAGCGTAGGGGGAGGTGCTGCTGAGGTAGGGACAGATTTAGTGTGTAGGTAGTGTAGGTACTAGGAGACGTAACGTCACCGCTGCCACCGTTGCCATAGTAACCTATCAAGCGGGTTACTATAGCATCAGTGATCTCCGATCACCTGATTACCGGGTCCGCTATGCACTGGCTCCTGCAGGAGCCGCAGGAGTTAACTCCCTGTTTACCGGCGCCGCTTATGCAGGAGCCGCTGAATAGTGGCGCTGGGAATCAGCTGATCGGAGATCACTGTTGCTGTAGTACCCCGCTCAGTAGGTTACTATGGCAACAGTGGCAGCGGTGATGTCACCGCCTCTGCTCAATTACACAGCACGGGGAGGAGCAGCGTTCTTCCTCCCTGTGCTGTGTGATATAGCAGAGCTGTATGGGTAGAACAAAACCGAAGACCAGGATCGTGGATGGGTAAGAGGGAGTAATAAAGATGGAGTTCCTAAATATAAAAATATTTTTTCTCTGTGTGGTGTCTTTTTTTAACCCTTTATTGGAGATTCTTAATGGCCTGGTCAAACTTGGCCTGACTGTTGTGAATGTCAGTTTATGCTTTTGCTGCTGTGAGGCTCCCTCTTGTGGCCAGGAATGGTTTGGTCAGAGACCAGGTGTGTTGAGCAGTGGGTGTTTCCATTGCTAACTCTCTGCTTATTTAAACCCTGGTCTGATAGCAGGCTATGCTGGATGTCAGTTGTTCTTTGTACACCAGCCTGCTTCATCCTGCTCCAGACCACATCTACTCCAGATAAGTGCTTGGCTCTTTATTTGTTGTTTGGTACTTTTTGCTCTTATCTGAGTTTGTCATTTGCTGTGATTGGTTTCAGTTTATTTGCATGCAGGGATCTTCCCTCGCAGTTGCTTAGCAGTGAAGTTCCCTGCAGCTATGTTTGGAGTATTCCTCCTATTAGTCCATGTGTTTGTTGCTTCTTGAATTTGTAATGATTCCTGCTTTCTGTTCATTGGTATGACAAGAGCGCCTGGTATAGGACGGAGTTCAGATCTAGAGATCTGAGGGCTTTTTGTACTATCTGGTTTTTGGATTTTTGCAGGGTTTTTCTCTGGCCACCATCAGTCTCTTTCCTATCCTGTCCTATTTAGTCAGTAGGGCCTCACCTTTTGCTAATCCTATCATCTATCTGTGTATTGTGTTTTCCTATATCACCGCAGTCTTTGAATGTGGGGGGCTTGCTATTATTTATCTATTTTCTGAGGCAGAGAGTTATTCATCTTTCCTTCCTTTAGGATAGCTAGTTCTTCGGCTGGGTTCGCGGTGCACAGGATGTTAGTTCACCCCTCGGCTACTTCTAGTGTTGATGGTTAGTAAGGGGATGGCGGCCAGATTAGTTGCCAATGCTCTTGTCACCAGTTACCAATGATTTATGTTGGTCTTCCATGGTTCCGGATCATAACACCTAACATTAAGAATCTCAGGCTTAATACCAGCTGGTTAAACAAAGCTGGTATTAACCCTTTATTACCCAGCATGCCATATGAAAGCGCCATTTTTTGGGGCGGCTGAGGACTGTAATTCACATAGGGGGAGCCCAGAAAGCTTGGGCCAACCTGCGCTGAGGATTCCAATCCCCAGCTGCCTAGTTGTACCTGGCTGGATACAAAAATTTGGTGAAGCCCACGTCATTATTGTTTTTTTAATTATTTCATGAAATTCATGAAATAATTAAAAAAGGGCTTCCCTATATTTTTAGTTCCCAGCTGGGTACAAATAGGCAGCTGGGGTTTGGGGACAGCCTGTTCCTACCTGCTGTACCTGGCTAGCATACAAAAATATGGTGAAGCCCACAGCATTTTTTTTTTTTTTAGTTTTTTGAAAATAAAACTTAAAAAAGGGCTTCCCTGGATATTTCATTGCCAGTGAAGATAACACCAAGCAGTGGGGGTTAACAACCATTAGCTTCTTGGATTACTCTTAGCTAGCAATAGAAAATGCAGCGGTAGCCCACACATTTTTTTTTTACCCCTAACCCTTGGGTTAGGATTATGTGTTTAGGTTTTTTCTTATATTTTTTAATGATTTAAAAAAAAAATCAACATGGGCTTTGCCATATTTTTGTATGCCAGCCAGGTACAGCAGGCAGGTACGGGCTGCCCTCAACCACCAGCTGCCTATTTGTACCCAGCTGGGAACCAAAAATATAGGGAAGCCCTTTTTTTAAATTATTTCATGAAATAATTAAAAAAAAACTATGTAAGCTTCGCCCAATTTTTGTGTCCAGCCTGTTACAACTAGGCAGCTTGGGATTGGAATCCGCAGCGCAGGTTGGCCAAAGTTTCTGGGCCTCCCCTGCTGCGAATTGCAGTCTGCAGCCACCCCGAAAATGGCGCATTCATAGAAGCTCCATCTTCTGGCTCTGTATCCAACTCTTCCAGTGGCCCTTGTGCCGGGTGGCTGGCTGGGTAATAATGGGGTTAGGGCTACCTGTGTATTATCAGCTGGCCCTAAGCCCGAAATTAATGGTGTCATGCCAATATTAGGCATGGCCACCATGAATTTCTGGTAAAGATAAAAAAAATAACACAACACAGAGAAAAATATTTTTATTAGAAATGAAACACAACACAATTAGTGATTCCATTTTCATTGAACTAAAGAACCCCCCCTCCGCTGTAGTCCTGGGTTGAGGGTCCTGCGATGTCCAATCCGGATCCAATGTCATCTGATCGATTTGCCGATTTTGGTACCGACTTGCACGTGCCCCTGCCACCCACACTCTGCCCCACAAGCAACACCCCTGTTTCAACAGTGACGGCCGGGCCGGGGGTCAGCCTGCCGCCCCCTGGGCGGGAGATCGTGACTACACCCCCTGAGGCGCCTTCCCCCGTTACATATATTTTCATCAATTTTCTTATTGCACAGTGTAATCTTTTTAAGGCATCTTTCACACAACACACGTTTTTCACAGACATGTTAAAGACGCATATGTCCCTCCATGTACCATGATTTTGGCACATGTGTGTTCTATGTGTGCTATCCGTGATAGTGTACCGCCCTGCGCTCGGCTACAGCCGAGCCGCTCGGATCCGGGCTTGTTTGGTGGGTGACTCGAGCGCCTCCGGACCCGGGGGTCACGTCGCTCTGCAAGGGGGTTGTTGACGATCTAGATGGGGGGTGATTAGG
Source organism: Anomaloglossus baeobatrachus (assembly GCF_048569485.1). Classification (NCBI taxonomy): domain Eukaryota; kingdom Metazoa; phylum Chordata; class Amphibia; order Anura; family Aromobatidae; genus Anomaloglossus; species Anomaloglossus baeobatrachus. The sequence goes on along the minus strand of NC_134353.1, from coordinate 285,468,328 downwards.
TAAGTGTACGGCCGGAGCCGTGTTTGAGCTCATGACACCACCCACGGGACGTGGTGAAAGTGTAGACACCACCGCTGCAGTTACCGGGGCACCCGGGGGAGATAGTCATGCAGCAAGATGATAACCCCTCCGTGGGCAGGGATGGTGGCCCCGGGACCTGTTTGGGGAGAGAAGTGGCTGGGTGGTGCAGGGCGGCGTGCGGTCGAATGGCACTGTTGTACTCACGATTATTGACACACACAAGTCTCTGGTAACCAAAGTTGATGGTGGTCGGTGCCCGCAGCCGGCTGCGTCTGGTCCCCCACCCGGGTTGGTGGTCTTGGCCTTTCTCCTGCACCATGTTGTGTTTGTGTAGACTGCCGGTGTCTTAGCAACGGGAATCCGCTCCCCGGCTATGTATGTGTCGGTGGAGTCTGTTTGCCCGCAGACGCTGGCCTGTGGGATCTCTCTGTCTGTGTGGTGGCTTTCTATCCCCCTTGGTGGACTGTTGTCTTCAGTCGGGACTTGGGATGGGAATGGACCTAAAGTCCAGACCTCAATCAGTAAATTCGACGTGGTCCAGTAGCTTCTGGGCCTCGTTCCGGGTCTGAGTACTCCCCTGGTGCTCTGGTTTCCAGTCGGTTCCCCGGTTCGGTACTGGCGGGCCACTACCCTGTCCCGGTCCCTTATGGTTCCACCTGGCCGTCTTCCCAGCTCCTGCAGGCTAAGGCCACTGCCTGCCTCCTAGCCAAGGTGTGCGGGCTACGACCCTCACACCTGTCAGTTTCCGCTGCAGACCTGTCACCACAGGCCTGCTGCACTCTACTCCTCTCCTCTCAACTCCAACTGACCACTTTCAACTGTCAATTTTCGACTAACAACTGACAACTGCTGTTTTTCCTGCCTCAGGCCCTCTGGACTCCTCGGTGGGTGTGGCCAACCGCCTGGCTGCGCCCCCTGGTGTGACCATTAAGCTCTGAGGGAGGTGACTAGGTTTTAATGTGGTTGGCTGTTGTTACCTTTTTAGGGGACAGGTGTTGTGCGGGGCCTATCTGTGACTACCTGGCTAGTCCAGGGCATCACAATAGCACATGGAGATCAGGCACTCCTATACTCACCAGTTCTCGGCGCTACTCTTCATGGTGCTGATGTCTCCAGCTCTGCTATCTCCGGCAACCGTTTTCTCCCCTCTGCTGTTACTTCCATGTTGCGGTGCAGTGAATATTCATAAGCATAATTAGCCAGCCTGGAAGCAGGAGACAGCAGCTGTCAGAGACAACATCACTGGAGACAGGTGAGTATAAAAATCATTTTATTTCAAAGATACGTCTTTTCTCTGGTACGTGTCACACGGATCACACCACTGTGTGGTTCATGTGACATCAATGATACCAGAAAAAAACGGGCTTGTCTCCGTGCGGAACACAGGGACAAACATGTACGCCGCACGGAAACACGGTCAGTGGAAAGCACTGATCTCTGCGCAGACTCATTAATTTAATGAGTCTGCGTATGTCCGTGATTCCAGTACATACAAAATCAGCAACATACATACCACAATCACTGACGTGTGAAGAAGGCCAAAAGTATAGCTGTTATTTCAAGAGAACTTGCAGCAGAATAGCTGTTTGTCTCTATATCCTCCCTCCTGCATAGAGCTCTATGAGAACGAACAACCATCTCCTATCTCAGTAATAGGACTTTAATGAATACAGATTTTAGCCAGATATTTAAAATAATGAGAATGAAAGATTAGTGCAGGAGGGGAAAGAAGCTGATTTCTCTGATAAAATATAGTGGGTACAGATAGTATTCAGACCCCTTTAAATTTTTCACTCCTTGTTCCATTGCAGACATTTGGTAAATTCAAAAAAAGTTCATTTTTTTCTCATTAATGTACACTCTTCACCCCATCATGATAGAAGAAAACAGAAATGTAAAAATTTTTGCTAATTTTTTAAACAAGAAAAACTGAAATATCACGTGGTATTCAGACCCTTTGCTCAGACACTCATATTTAAGTCACATGCTGTCCATTTCCTTTTGATTCTCCTTGAGATGGTTTTACTCCTTCATTGGAGTTCAGCCGTGTAGTTTAATTAAACTGATAGGGCTTGATTTGGAAAGGCACACACCTGTCTATATAAGACCTCACAGCTCACAGTGGATGTCACACCATATGAGAATCGTGAGGTCAAAGGAACTGCCCTAGGAGCTCAGAGACAGAATTTTGGCAAGCTTACAAAAGAATTTCTGCAGTACTCAAGGTCCCTAAGAGCACAGTGGCCTCCATAATTCTTTAATGAAAGAAGTTTGGGTCCACCAGAACTCTTCCTTAACCTGGCCGTCCAAATAAAATGAGCAATTGTGGGAGAAGAGCCTTGGTGAGAGAGGTAAAGAAGAACCCCAAGAGGACTGTGGCTGAGCTCCAGAGATGCAGTAGGGAGATGGGAGAAAGTTGCACAAAGTCAACTATCACTGCAGCCCTCCACCAGTTGGGGCTTTATAGCAGTGTGGCCAACGAAAGCCTCTCTTCAGTGCAAGACATATGAAAGCCCGCATAGAGTTTGCAAAAAAACACATAAATGACTCCCAGACTGTGAGAAATAAGATTTTCTGGCCTGATGAGACAAAGATAGAACTTTTTGCTGATAATTCTAAGCAGTATGTTTGGAGAAAACTAGGTACCTTATCACAGTGAAACATGGTGGTGGCAGCATCATGCCATGGGGGTATTTTTCAGCTACAGGGACAGGACAACTGGTTTCAATTGAAGGAAAGATGAATGTGGCCAAGTATAGAGATATCCTGGAAGAAAAATTCTCCAGAGTGCTCTGGACCTCAGACTTGGCCGAAGGTTCACCTTCCAACAAGACAATGACCCTAAGCACACAGCTAAAATAACAAAGGAGTGGCTTCAGAACAATTCTGTGACCATTCTTGACTGGCCCAGCCAGAGCTCTGACCTAAACCCAATTGAGCATCATGTCTGTCCACCAACGTTCACCATTCAACCTGACGGAACTCGAGAGGATCTGCAAGGAAGAATGGTAGAGGACCCCCATTTCCAGGTGTGAAAACTTGTTGCATCATTCCCAAGAAGACTCATGGCGGTACTAGCTCAAAAGGGTGCTTTTACTCAATACTAAGCAAAGGGTCTGAATATTTATGACCATGTGATATGTCAGTTTTTCTTTTTTATAAAATTTGCAAAATGGGGTGCAGAGTATACATTAATGACAAAAAAATGAACTTTTTTGAATTTACTAAATGTCTGCAATGAAACAAAGAGTGCAAAACTTAAAGGGGTCTGAATACTTTCCGTACCCACTGTATATGACAAAATTTAGTTTTTGGGGATTTTTGTGTGTACTAATGACCTATGGGGACAAAAAAAAAATGAAACGCCAGTCACTCTAAAGAAATCATTTCCAAATAATTATGTGTCTTTATTGGAAGGTCAAATAACAAACCATCTTTTCTCATATGAAACAGAAAATTAGAATAAGTACTAAAGGGAAACTGTTATCACTGTGTGAATTCTTTGGTACATCTGTATTATTTAGACTACTTTCTATTTTACTTGCACTTTCAATTATTGCTCATTTCTGCTCTGTGTATGAGCACACAGTTACTAATGTTATCATTGTAGACTTTCACTGTACTGAACTAATGAACAATGAATAACAAAATTGTACCACTGTGCATACATATTCCTATAATATTTCTATATTCCCCAAGGAAAACTGACAGCATTTTATCCACCAAGGGAACTAGATACAGTCAATCTTGGAGGTTTAAAAAAAAAAAAAAAAAAGTGCATAAGCACTAAATGGCAGGTGGTTGCTACCTACCACCATGGCATGCAAAAGTTTGGGCACCCTTGGTCAAAATTACTGTTATTGTGAACAGTTAAATGTAAGGTGTTGCTTTTATTTATTTTTGTATTAATAATAGTGATTATGGAATCAAGTATTTTGAATACAAAATTAAACTCACTGTTTATTTTGTTTTTATTTCACTCTATTTTTACTGAAGCACTGGGGGCTGCTATCTTGGATCTGCTGTCTGTAACGACAATTACTCACCTAATTTATGGCAGCCCTCTGTGCATTGACTCTGATAGTCGAGCTCCAAACCTATTCTCTAACACAGAGACAGCGTCTGCTCTAAACTAGACATGCCCCCTGGGTTGTCCAGCTTACAGTGTGGCGCCCCTGACCTGGTCAGGCACCACTGAGTACTGCACCCGTGCTGGGGACAGTACAACACAGGTAATCCAGAAGGCTGACCGAGGTGTGACTACACAGGCGCATAGTGATCAGGTCTCACACATGTACCTTTGAGAGGACCCCTGGGGATCCCAGGAGGGGGCGAAGCCTCCACCTCCACCCGAGGGGTGGAGGGGGCGAAGCCTCCATCTCCACTCAAGGGGTGTGGTAGAGAGCCTGGTTGCTAGGTGGCATAGGCAGGCACAAGAGGGAAAAGAGGAGGAGGAGAGGAAGAGTCTGAAGCAGAGTGTGGAGGAGTGAGGAGCATGGAAGTGGAGCTCAGACAGGAGCAGCAGTGCAGGTCCCACGAGTGAGCCGGTTTAGTGTGCAGCTCAGGGAAAGCAGACGTGAGGAGCAGACCCTGGAGCTGTGGCAGTCTAACAGCGTCCGCGCAGTGACTACCGATGGGGGAGAACGGTCACCTGGGAGAGCTGCCCAAAATCCACACACAGCTAAAGAGAGAGCAACGGAGTGGAAAGTAAGGAGACTGTCAGGGAGAACCAGGCCCAAACGGGTAGCAGGTCCCAGTGCAGGGATAGATTCACCTTTCCTTTGCCAAACCTGCATGAGGGGGCACTTTACACCCCCAAGACAACACCACAGAGTCCGCAGCCACGTAGCCACAGTGAGGGCCCATAGCTCACAGGAGGCAAGCAGCCGGAGTGACCTGGTCCAGGCTACAAGCAAACGGGCCAAAACGAAGGGGAGAGAGGCACCAGCAACTTCCCTGGGCGACCCCAGCAGGGCTTCAAGCAGGGGTTACCCCAAAACACAACGGGCTAAGGAAGGCGAGTTGGTAGTCACCCTCATCAGTCAGCCTGAAGGACACCTGGTTCCAGCCTGGTTCATCCCAGCTACGCCCGGGTTACTCACCCTGCCACCTTCCGTGAGTAAAACCCCTGAAAGACATCCTGCTTGTGTTGAGTTATTCTGCGCCTTGTGGTTCTACACACCTACACGGGACCCTGGGGCATGCCTCACTCTCAGGAGGCTACTACAACTGACTGCACCTACCATCAGCCCCAGGCACCCCTAACCTGCAGTGGCGGTCTCCACTGACCGCAATTCTGAGAGTGGCGTCACGACAATCCTAGAAGAAGGTTCCCTACCTGTGACCAGACTGTTCCATCCATGTGGAGTCCCTGAAGGTAATGCACCGACACAACACTTGTGGGGCTTCACATCTGGCGTCACGAACAGGATAAGGACTAGACCTGTCCAGACAGGTGACCATGTGCCTGGGCGGTCCGCTTGGAAAATTGGAAGCGCCGCCATATTGCCACCATGAAAAGCGCGCTGAAAAACAACAGCAGCCCGCGCTGGGAGAAGTTACCGCCCACGAAGAGGTGTGGCTACCCAGAGATCCCCTGCAGAGTCCTGACCTCGCAAGTGATGAGAGCGGAGGCGTTCAGAGACGTCGGGACAGAAAGGGGGCCATAAGCCTGCTGCTGGGAAAGGAGTTGCAGGAAGTGAAGGAATTGGCACTTCGGCTGCAAGAAGAAGTCAGAAGTCTGCTGCTGAGAGAAGACCTGGAGAGCAGCGACGACGCGGTGAAGATGGCGTCTGAAGATAGGAGCCCAGAGCCGGGTTCCGCTGCCTGGTGGGCCCGGGAGCTTGCCCAGTTCAGTGACCGACTGGAGGCGAGGATCGTGCAGCAGATCAGAGAGGGACGCACGGAGCTTCTGGAGATGGCTGCAGCGGTTCAGGCCTACGAGGGGAGAGCCACGCGACGAGTGCCAGACCGAGCGGCGACGACTCAGACCCCGATGATGCCACCGATGGGTGAGTCCAGTGTTGCCCCTGCCAGCGCGAGTGCCCCGACCTCTGCTGCCACGCCCGCGGTCCCTGAAGAGGCGCCCGGCGCGGCGACGCTGAATCAGGCCGCAGCCACGCCAGGTGCGGCCCGCCAAGCCCAGGCCGCCGCAACGATGCCCTGCCCGGCCCGCAAAGATCCGGCTGCCGCCGCGACCCTCATCCACGCCGCAGGTGTGACGCTGACCCAGGCCGCCGCCATGCTAGGCCCGGCCCGCCAAGACCCCACCGCAGCAGCGACGCTCGTCCGCGCCGCAAGTGAGGTGCTGAACCAGGCCGCAGCCACGTCAGGTGCGGCCCGCCAAGCCCAGATCGCTACAGCGACGCCCAGCCCAGCCTGCACAGATCCCATCGCAGCTGCGACGCCAATTCAGGCCGCCGCAGCGAGGCCCGGCCCGCCAAGAACCGGCCACAGTAGCGATGCCCGCTAAGACTCCAGCTGCGACCCTGATTGAGACTGCGACAGCGACGCTGATCCAGGCCGCCGCCATGCAGGGCGCGGCCCGCCAAGACCAGGCCGCCGCCATGTCAGGCGCGGCCCGCCAAGACCAGGCCGCCGCCATGTCAGGCGCGGCCCGCCAAGACAAGACTGTACCACTGTTTACCCCGGCCTGCAAGGCCAGAGCAGACACCGCTCCCCAGTCTAAGGAAGTCCCTGCTAGGAAGTCCCTGCTGGGGGAGGACCCCGAATACTGGAAGCTGAAGGCTGACCTAGAGGCCCAGTTCCCACAGGAGATGGTGGACCGGTATCTGCTCCCTCCGCACACCCCCAGGAGGATTCCGGCAATATCCACGCCAAAAAGTCCATTGCCCTGGCCGGCTGATGAACACCCATCCCCAGCGCTGCCACAACAGGAGTGCTCAGAAGAACTAAGGGGGAGAGGAGGACAGAAGGCTGAGGAGCTGACCCCGGAGCCATCAGCAGGGGATCCATGCCCAGAGCCAGAGATGTTGCCATATTCCCGCTGGGATGAAGAGAGCCCGACACCCTCCGCTGAGGAAGATTTGCCCAGATACCACACCTGGGAGCCTGCAAGCAGTGAAGTAGCAGCCCAGCAGAATCCAGCCCGCAAGACACGGCGCCGCAGCAGGACAAGGGATCCACCTGCACAGCAATCTCCAGATAGAAAAGACGAAGTAACAGCCAGAGACTTGGAAGAGAAGCAGTCATTAAGGAGAGCTAAATCCCAGGTCAGAGGCCCACTTTGTCGTGGAGTAGTGGAAGACTTTAGTTTAAAATCAGGATATGGCTTTATAGTTGTACCTGGAATGAAAGAAGGCATCTTTGTGAACAGAAGGGATGTTAGAGCACATTTACCCAGAGGACATCCAGGAAGAAACCTACGGGTAGGAGACTCAGTAGAATTCACAAAACATCAAGGAGAACGCGGATGGTACGCACTAGATGTCAGACCATGTACCAGCAATCCCTACAGTAAACCTGCTGTCTCAACACTACAAGATAAAGAAAGAGAAAAGGAAACAGACACAGAAGAAGAGGAAAGAAAAGACAAAGAACCCATTGATGAGACCACTACAGATGATGACAGAGATGGAGAAAGCAACAGGTGCCACAGCCCTACAGGCAAAAGCCCTGGTAAGGAGGAAGAAGGAGCAAAGTTCATGTAAAGTAAAGTAAAGTACAGAAGTTACAAGTTTTGACAAGTTTTGCAACGTTTACATGTTCAAGAAATGTGCCCACATGAACTAATGTGAGAAACCTCTTTTTGCACTTTAACCAATGAACCTTAAGGCTATGAACTGGCTATAGCCACAAACTCTCGCAGTGTAAATAGTTACCCCAGAGGTACCACCACCAGAGCCAGCCTGTTTATGGGGCCTGGCTCTCCACCACAAACAGGGTACCTGGTCAGCACCAACTGTGGAGGCCGCCTCTACATCCTGCCAGAAGAGGCTGAAGGCGCGGCTCCATCAGGCCAGGTATACCCTGAAAACCACCAGACCATGAAAGCCGCCTCTACATCCTGCCAGAAGTGGCTGAAGGCGCGGCCAACGGGAGAGGCAGATGGTTACCAAAGGAAACCGGTGACCTGCCGCCTGAGAGGGTTTAGGGTGGGTTAACGGACTTGTGGGTGGAGGGTGGTGATGTATGGTACCTGGTAGTTTTAAAATGTTTTACCATGTTTTACTGTTTTATGCATTTTAAAATGTTGTCTTGCAGCCCGAGGACGTGCTGGTGATAACTAAGGGGGAATGTGGCGCCCCTGACCTGGTCAGGCACCACTGAGTACTGCACCCATGCTGGGGACAGTACAACACAGGTAATCCAGAAGGCTGACCGAGGTGTGACTACACAGGCGCATAGTGATCAGGTCTCACACATGTACCTTTGAGAGGACCCCTGGGGATCCCAGGAGGGGGCGAAGCCTCCACCTCCACCCGAGGGGTGGAGGGGGCGAAGCCTCCATCTCCACTCAAGGGGTGTGGTAGAGAGCCTGGTTGCTAGGTGGCGTAGGCAGGCACAAGAGGGAAAAGAGGAGGAGGAGAGGAAGAGTCTGAAGCAGAGTGTGGAGGAGTGAGGAGCATGGAAGTGGAGCTCAGACAGGAGCAGCAGTGCAGGTCCCACGAGTGAGCCGGTTTAGTGTGCAGCTCAGGGAAAGCAGACGTGAGGAGCAGACCCTGGAGCTGTGGCAGTCTAACAGCGTCCGCGCAGTGACTACCGAGGGGGGAGAACGGTCACCTGGGAGTGCTGCCCGAAATCCACACATAGCTAAAGAGAGAGCAACGGAGTGGAAAGTAAGGAGACTGTCAGGGAGAACCAGGCCCAAACGGGTAGCAGGTCCCAGTGCAGGGATAGATTCACCTTTCCTTTGCCAAACCTGCATGAGGGGGCACTTTACACCCCCAAGACAACACCACAGAGTCCGCAGCCACGTAGCCACAGTGAGGGCCCATAGCTCACAGGAGGCAAGCAGCCGGAGTGACCTGGTCCAGGCTACAAGCAAACGGGCCAAAACGAAGGGGAGAGAGGCACCAGCAACTTCCCTGGGCGACCCCAGCAGGGCTTCAAGCAGGGGTTACCCCAAAACACAACGGGCTAAGGAAGGCGAGTTGGTAGTCACCCTCATCAGTCAGCCTGAAGGACACCTGGTTCCAGCCTGGTTCATCCCAGCTACGCCCGGGTTACTCACCCTGCCACCTTCCGTGAGTAAAACCCCTGAAAGACATCCTGCTTGTGTTGAGTTATTCTGCGCCTTGTGGTTCTACACACCTACACGGGACCCTGGGGCATGCCTCACTCTCAGGAGGCTACTACAACTGACTGCACCTACCATCAGCCCCAGGCACCCCTAACCTGCAGTGGCGGTCTCCACTGACCGCAATTCTGAGAGTGGCGTCACGACAATCCTAGAAGAAGGTTCCCTACCTGTGACCAGACTGTTCCATCCATGTGGAGTCCCTGAAGGTAATGCACCGACACAACACTTGTGGGGCTTCACAACAGCAGAGGGAGGAGATCACCGCCATCTTTTTGGAGCTCACAGCATATGCTGTGTGCTGCACTTTCCCTCTGTTACCCGCCGGGATGTGTGAGTACCAGTGCCGGACAGCGGTGATTGCATTGTAACTGATCCTGGCATGCTGCCCCCCTCCCTCTCCGCTCATCACCCCCCCCTCTGCTCACAACCCCCCCTCCGGCTTACCCCCTGCCCCTCTGCTCACCCCACCTCCCCCTCCGCTCACCCCCCTCTCTACCGCTCACCCTACCTCCCCGCATGTGCTCACCTCGGGCCTCCGCTCCTCTGTACTGTGATCTCTGACAGGACATACTGCCAGGGGCGGAGGTCTGAAGTGAGTGCATGCGGCTTGAATTGGTGATCGCGGCGTGACATCTGTAGTGCAGATCACCCCTCCTTGCCGAATGTCACCTCGGACCTCCGATCGCGGCCGGCAGCACAATATATGGGGGCGCGGGATACAGTGCGATGCGGGATACAGTGAAGGATACAGTGTGGCGCGGAATACAGTGCAGTGCAAGATACAGTGTGGTACAGGCTACAGTGCGGCGTGGGATACAGTGCAGCACGAGATACAGTGCAGCACAAGATACAGTGCTGTGCAGGATAAAAGCGCGAGATAACCGGGGACTTCATTCAGCTGATGTGCTTTGACAGCTCAAATCACCACTGATCCCTCGTGGCTCACTTCACTTGCGGCCTGACCGTCACAGCAAGCAGTCATGTTCTATGGCCGCTCGCTCTGATTGTCAGATGTAGCAGAGCTGGATGCTTCGTGGGATCTCGTGTGGATTATGTCAGACCTGGAGCGGTGTTTTAGGTGGTGAAAGAGGGTGATTTTTTTGTGTTTTATTACAAATAATGAATTTTTTGGATGATTGAGTTTATTTACTTTCACTTACAGCTTAGTAAAGGGGAGGTGTCTCATAGATGCCTGCCATAACTAAGCTAGGACTTAGAGGCAGCTATGGGCTGCTGTCATTAACTCCTTATTACATCGATTGCCACCGCATCAGGGCAATTGGGATGAGCCAGGAAAGTCCCGGGACTGTCGTATCTAATGGATGCGGCAATTCTGAGCGGCTGATGGCTGATATTTTTAGGCTGGGGGGGCTCCCAATAACGTCTCCCCAGCTTGAGAATGCCAGCCCCCAGCTGTGAGACTTTATCTTGGCTGGTTATCAAAATTGGGGGGACCGCACATCATTTTTTTAACATTATTTATTTATTTAATTTACTGTACGATATAGATGCTCCCACTGGTATCTGTGATTGGCTGTAGTCAGACAGCTGTCACTCAGGGTGGGGGCGGGTCTGCCTGCAACCAATCACAGCCACTGGTGACCAGGGAAGGAGTGAATATGTTATGATTCTAATGATCGGCCGGCTCTGGAAGATGAAAGAGCTGCTGCGGCAGCAGTGTGACAGCCGACTGGTGATCGGTGAGTATGAAGCACTTGCTCCTACCCCTTTGCGCCCGATTCTGGTCCCCATAGACTTTATATGGAGAACAGTATCTGGCCAAATACCCGCGATCAATCCCCGCCGACCCGGAGTCTAGTCAGAAAAAAGCACCAAAATGCATGTAAAATAACAACTTGCGTTTTTCATTGCAGTTTTCCACACCTCATTGAATCCAATGGGTGAAAAACACAGTGAGAAAAAACAAAATAATTGACATGCTGCAACTTTGTGGTCACCACAAACACACAGCCAAAAAACCTGCAATGTGTGGGCAGCAAAAATGAAATCTCATAGACTTTGCTGGGGAAGGAAATTCATGCAGTTTTGAGACCAAAACTGCACCCAAAAAATGCGCAAAAATGCTGCAAAAACCGCAGCGTACACATATAGCCTAAAAAACTGATCAGGAGACAGGCTGGTATGCAGGACTGGAATTAAAGGGCAAGGGAGAGCAAACTGTGCAATTTCACAGGGCGTCTATTTTTCTAGGGGGCCCAGCATTGATGATAATGGGGAGATAAGGTATGCACACCAGTGACTATGGAAGGGGAATACATGGAATAGCAGAAACTGCTGTGTGAATACTGACATGAAAAATTCAATAGCTATTTGTAAGAATGAAATGTGAAAAATGGAACCTGCATTACTGCCATGAATATATGAATAAAGAGAAATTTAGCTACTGAATTGATCAATGCAGAAGAGCCCCAACACTACGCCAAAGTATTTCTCTACGTTGGGGTCCCTAGCTTGTGTGTGTCCTCTCATGCAGTTAAAAAACTTACCGTGTATGGGACGCTGAGACCCAGGCTATATATGCGTATAATGTGGATTGGCAATAGGTGTGTATGGGGAGGGTTCACAAACGAAAAACTACTAACATTAAGGAATAACGTTTGGAACTCCATTCTATGTCTGAACTGGGTGCAAAAAACCTAAAAAACATCACTATGGGGAGATAAGGTATGCACACCAGTGACTATGGAAGGGGAATACATGGAATAGCAGAAACTGCTGTGTGAATACTGACATGAAAAATTCAATAGCTATTTGTAAGAATGAAATGTGAAAAATGGAACCTGCATTACTGCCATGAATATATGAATAAAGAGAAATTTAGCTACTGAATTGATCAATGCAGAAGAGCCCCAACACTACGCCAAAGTATTTCTCTACGTTGGGGTCCCTAGCTTGTGTGTGTCCTCTCATGCAGTTAAAAAACTTACCGTGTATGGGACGCTGAGACCCAGGCTATATATGCGTATAATGTGGATTGGCAATAGGTGTGTATGGGGAGGGTTCACAAACGAAAAACTACTAACATTAAGGAATAACGTTTGGAACTCCATTCTATGTCTGAACTGGGTGCAAAAAACCTAAAAAACATCACTATGGGGAGATAAGGTATGCACACCAGTGACTATGGAAGGGGAATACATGGAATAGCAGAAACTGCTGTGTGAATACTGACATGAAAAATTCAATAGCTATTTGTAAGAATGAAATGTGAAAAATGGAACCTGCATTACTGCCATGAATATATTACCCGATGTGTACTGCAGCTAAATGTGCACAGAGCAGGGAGCAGCGCACAATGCTTAGCGCTGGCTCCCTGCTCTCCTAGTTACAGCACACATCGGGTTAATTAACCCGATGTGTGCTGCAGCTACATGTGCACAGAGCAGGAGCCGGCACTGACAGTGAGAGCGGAGGAGGCTGGTATCAAAGGTAAATATCGGGTAACCAAGGACAGGGCTTCTTGGTTACCCGATGTTTACCGTGGTTACCAGCCTCCGCAGAAGCCGGCTCCTGCTGCCTGCACATTTAGTTGTTGCTGTCTCGCTGTCACACACAGCGATCTGTGCTTCACAGCAGGACAGCAACAACTAAAAAATGGCCCAGGACATTCAGCAACAACCAACGACCTCACAGCAGGGGCCAGGTTGTTGCTGGATGTCACACACAGCAACATCGCTAGCAACGTCACAAAAGTTGTTCGTTAGCAGCGATGTTGCTAGCGATGTTGCTTAGTGTGACGGGGCCTTTAAAGCTCAAAGTACTATCGTCTTTACCAACTTCCTGATTAGTGATGTCATATTTTATCTGATAATGAAAGTCTATAAGAGTTCTGAACAGATTGTATGATACCATTCTGTAAATCTATTTAGCAACAAAGTGTAACTTGACAAGAAATTAGACCTAAGGCGGAAGGAAATGGAGTGTGGTTGACTGTCAAGCTGAAGAGATGGTTGTTGTTTCTTAACTGCAGCTTAAGGTGACCAGCCAAGCATAAATCAAGGCTGTTTTTTTAATGTTTGGTGTTTTTTTACACCTGTTTTAAATATAAAATATAATTTCAGGGGTTTTTTTACATTGTGCCTCTATATTTTTTCCAATAATGTATAAACAGTGCAGTGGTTATAAAAAAATGTTGTGCTTAAAGGGAACCTGACATTAAAAAAAAGACATTGTTAACCTGCTGATACGGGGTTATCCGCAGACTAATAGAGGTCTGAAGCAGTGGGACCACCGCACTGAAAGACCTGTTGCCGGGGGTAAATAAATTGTATTCCTTCAGGCCTATTTGGGCTTTCAGTCACCCAGTGCATAGGCAGAAAGCTGCTAATAGTGGTGGGGGCAAGGTTATCAGCGCTAATGAATATGAAGGACTACAGGGCAGTGGGCTTACTAGTACTCTAGTGATAAACTCAACTAATAAAATAGTGATCTTATCAAAACTACAGCAAGTAACTCAAGAAGTAGATATTGCTACAACAAGGGTCTCAGTCTCTACATTATGCTTCATTTACATTAGATGGCAAAAAACCTAATGTTCAGATTGTATTTAAATATAATTCCAAAATGCAACACAATGAAAAATAATAAAAAAAAACCGCAAATAATAATAGTCATAGAGTAACCAAATAACACTGTAAAAGTAACAAGCATAATCACTATACTGTTCCTTAATATACCACAGTATATGAAGACCAAAATAACAAATAATAAAAGGGCAAAAAATATTGCCGTACCATGACCATATATTACTCTGAGAGAACAGTGTCACTACAATCATCATTAGCAAAACAAGACAATGATTACCACCATACAGTGACATTTTATGTTATGGTACTTGTATACAGGTAAATCCAGTGATTCACAGGTTACAGTCTCTCTCATCACTTCATTGTCGTAGAACCAACCATATTGCCCCATCTATACTCTGAACAGTATTAATATCTACTCTGTGCCTCCATATAGTAATAATAATAACCCCACTAAGCCACCATACAGTAATAATGTCCATCTCTGTGCCTCCACATAGCAAGAATACCCCCACTATGAAATCACAGTAATGATTATGCCTGCATTGTCACGCTGTATAGTAATAGTTCTCCATTGTGCCTCGGACTAGTAGCAATGCCTGAACACAGTAATATTGCCCTGACTGTACCTACATATACAAGTGCATCTCAGTAAATTAGAATATTAAAAAAAGTTAATTTATTTCAGTAATTCAATACAATATGGGAAACACATATGTTATATAACGTCATTACTAGAGATGAGCAAGCCTCTAGAGGTTCGAGTTCGGTTCGTTGAACGGAGGCCGCGTTCAAGTTCGGTTCATCGAGCCGTTCGATGAACCTCTCGAACCCCATTGAAAACAATGGGAGGCAATCACAAACACAAAAAAAACACATAGAAAACACCTTCAAAGGAGTCCAAAAGGTGACAAACAACTCCCAAGACAACACAAACACATGGTAAAGTGACAAGGACATATACTCATGTCAAAACAAAACAGCTGGACGAGGAAAAAGAGGAGGAGACACACATATAGGCATGTCATGCCCTTCTAAAATCATGTAAAACACAGCAAGGGGACTCCAAGCAGAGTCTCCCTTTTTTCCAAAAATTGGGCCCCACAGACACCACTTCAGTGGCATCACTTGTGCCCTAGTTGCAAACTGGATGTTTGGATTTGCATCAAGCACATTCAAAAATATGCCAGCCTTAACTGTCCCCAGGCTGACACCGGGGTAGGTAGCAAAGTCTTTGCTGATCCATGATTTGTTCATCTTGGATCATTTTTAACAGCACTGCAAGCAAGTGGACTCCAAGCAGAGTCTCCATTTTTTCCAAAAATTGGGCCCCACAGACACCCCTTCAGTGGCATCACTTGTGCCCCAGTTGCAAACTGGACAGGTAGATTTGCATCAAGCACATTCAAAAATATGCTAGCCTTAACTGTCCCCAGGCTGACACCGGGGTAGGTAGCAAAGTCTTTGCTGATCCATGATTTGTTCATCTTGGATCATTTTTAAAAGCACTGCAAGCAAGGGTTACTCCAAGCAGAGTCTCCATTTTTTCCAAAAATTGGGCCCCACAGACACCACTTCAGTGGCATCACTTGTGCCCCAGTTGCAAACTGGATGTTTGGATTTGCATCAAGCACATTCAAAAATATGCTAGCCTTAACTGTCCCCAGGCTGACACCGGGGTAGGTAGCAAAGTCTTTGCTGATCCATGATTTGTTCATCTTGGATCATTTTTAAAAGCACTGCAAGCAAGCGGACTCCAAGCAGAGTCTCCATTTTTTCCAAAAATTGGGCCCCACAGACACCCCATCAGTGGCATCACTTGTGCCCCAGTTGCAAACTGGACAGGTAGATTTGCATCAAGCACATTCAAAAATACGCTAGCCTTAACTGTCCCTAGGATGACACTGGGGTAGGTAGCAAAGTCCTTGCTGAACCATGACTTGTTCATCTTGGTTCATTTTTAAAAACACAGCAAGGGGACTCCCAGCAGAGTCTCCCTTTTTTTCCAAAAATTGGGCCACACAGACACCACTTCAGTGGCATCACTTGTGTCCCAGTTGCAAACTTGACAGGTAAATTTGCATGAAGCACATTCCAAAATACGCCAGCCTTTACTCTCCCCAGGATGACACAGGGGTAGTAAAGTCCTTGCAGATCCATGACTTGTTCATCTTGATGAACGTTAGTCTGTCCACATTGTCACTGGACAAACGCATGCGCTTATCTGTCAGCACACACCCAGCAGCACTGAAGACACTTTCAGAGACAAAGCTGGTTGCGGGACACGACAAGATCTCCAAGGCGTAAGTGGCGAGCTCAGGCCATTTTTCAAGATTTGAAGCCCAAAATGAGCAAGGCTCCAGTTGCAAAGTCATGGCATCGATGTTCATTTGGAGATACTCCTGTATCATCCTCTCCAGCCGTTGACTATGTGTGAGACTTCTTGTCTCTTGTGGCCTTGCATTGGATGGTCTAAAAAAATTATGAAACAATTCCATAAAATTGCTGTTACCAGCACTAGATACGGTGTTGCTGGTACGGTTTGACTGATAATGACGAGACAGTCCCATGCTTGTCAAGTTACAACTGGGAGATTCACACATGCACCACTGGTGTTTGATGGAAAAGCCAAGCTAAGATTGAGTAACAGCTTCTGCTGATACTCCTGCATACGTGCGTCCCTTTCTATGGCTGGAATTATTTCGCCAAATTTGGACTTGTACCGGGGATCTAATAGTGTGGCAACCCTGTAGTCATCATTACTTCTAATTTTGACAATCCGAGGGTCATGTTGGAGGTAGTGCAGCAAGAAGGCGCTGATGTGTCTTGCGCATCCATGCGGACCAAGTCCTCGCTGTGTTTGTGGCGGCGAGGTGATAACCGTGCTTTCTTCCTCTGACATCTCCCCCCAACCTCGTTCAACCGAAATTTGACCAGGGTCTCCCTCATCTGCTGAGTCTTCTATGTCCATCGAGAATCCGTCCTCCATTTCTTCCTGGTCTCCTGCACCTTCCTCAACATTTTGGCTGCTACCATGCGCCCTTGTTAATCCCTCTCTCCCACCGTCCCATGCCTACCGCCTTGGTGGTGCTGATCGTCTGGACCTTGTAGATGTTGGTATCCCTTGCGCATATGAATCCTCCTGTACTTCCTCCCCTTCTTCTTGTCCCACCCTCTGACTCCGAATAGTGTTTAGTGTGTGCTCCAGCATGTAAATGACTGGAATTGTCATGCTGATAATGGCATTGTCAGCGCTAAACATATTATTCGCCATGTCGAAACTGTGCAGAAGGCAGAAGGCCGAAAGACTTCTGGAGCGATGCAAGTCGGTCAGCTGCGGCGGTTGAACGGCGGAAGTGAGCAGAGAGTGACTGTGCCCTGTGCAGAAGCCCATCTAGGCAGGGATAGTGGGTTAAAAATTGCTGGAAAACAAGGTTCAACACGTGAGCCATACAAGGCACGTGTGTCACCTTGTGCCGGCGAAGGGCCGCACCCAGGTTTGCAGCATTGTTGCACACGGCTTTCCCTGGCTGCAGGTTGAGTGGAGACAACCATTTACAAAACTCGCAAATAGCCAATGGGTAAGTTTCAAAAATTTCAAACAATGATAGCAAATTTCAGAATAGCAGCTCTCTTTGTGCACAAAAAAATTTCTTTTAAAAATTAACCTTTAATAATTCCACTAAAAATGGTCAAATAACCACAGACAAACAACACTGAAAGGTAGGTTTAGCCCCTCCTGTCACTTAGGAGATATGCATAAACCAGAACTATAGTTGAACCACAATACTAGATTGGACCCATCTCATCAAATCATGGGTGCCATTGAAGTCAACTAGTAATAATAAATTGGATTTATCTCACCAAATTTATACAGGTGCCACTCTTCAAGAAGGATGTTGGGGTCCAATTCATTCCACAATGGAGCCCTTAAAATATTATCTCCCGACGCGTTTCATTCAAAATTTACTCTTCAGGGGAGTCAAAAATCCATCCCAGGTCTCATTCAATATGTACCTGTAACCTGCATAACATGCCAGAATAAATATGTAAATAACAATAAATAGCGGCAAGTCAGCAAACCCAGGTTTAAATTCATATCCAAAGAAAACACTCACCAGTCAGCCTAGACTCATCAAGGAGTCATAGATACGGCGGACACAATCCTAGTCCCATAATACATGGACCAATTACCCAAATGACACGCTGAGAAAAAATCACAGTATAACAAAGCATCAGCAATTCAGCGGTCATCATATATCTCAGACACATGTATATAGGTAGAAGGGGAACTTACCATGTGGCAGGAGCGGCCGTGACTCTCGCTCTCTCAAGGAGCCGCCGCATAATGCCAGATTTTAAAGGTTCCCCCTCACCGGGACATGTGACGCTGTTTCCGCCCATTCAGTCACATGACAACGGCCGGATGTGCCGCGTCATGTTGTTTACACGATTGCTAAGGCAACAAGTGCCGTCCTCTCACTGCCGGGTCATGTGAGCACCACGTCACACAAGCCAAGCATAGAGATTCATTATCTCAAACCGGAGGCAGTATTCTGTATTATCACGTCACGGTCACGGCCGCTCCTGCCACATGGTAAGTTCCCCTTCTACCTATATACATGTGTCTGAGATATATGATGACCGCTGAATTGCTGATGCTTTGTTATACTGTGATTTTTTCTCAGCGTGTCATTTGGGTAATTGCTCCATGTATTATGGGACTAGGATTGTGTCCGCCGTATCTATGACTCCTTGATGAGTCTAGGCTGACTGGTGAGTGTTTTCTTTGGATATGAATTTAAACCTGGGTTTGCTGACTTGCCGCTATTTATTGTTATTTACATATTTATTCTGGCATGTTATGCAGGTTACAGGTACATATTGAATGAGACCTGGGATGGATTTTTGACTCCCCTGAAGAGTAAATTTTGAATGAAATGCGTCGGGAGATAATATTTTAAGGGCTCCATTGTGGAATGAATTGGACCCCAACATCCTTTTTGAAGAGTGGCACCTGTATAAATTTGGTGAGATAAATCCAATTTATTATTACTAGTTGACTTCAATGGCACCCATGATTTGATGAGATGGGTCCAATCTAGTATTGTGGTTCAACTATAGTTCTGGTTTATGCATATCCCCTAAGTGACAGGAGGGGCTAAACCTACCTTTCAGTGTTGTTTGTCTGTGGTTATTTGACCATTTTTAGTGGAATTATTAAAGGTTAATTTTTAAAAGAAATTTTTTTGTGCACAAAGAGAGCTGCTATTCTGAAATTTGCTATCATCATTTACAAAACTCACTCGCAAGAGCTGACCACAACTCCTCCGCTGTGTGACTCTTATTTCCAAGACATTTCAAGGTAAAGACCGCCTGATGCCGTTGAGCTCTGCTGCCAGCATAGTAAGGAGGTGTGCGGGATTCCTTGTGTGCAGTTACAACGCGGGTGGCCTGACCAGGCAGGCTTGGGGTGGAGGTGCAGGACCCAGACGAGGTGAGGAGACAGAAGCAGTGGAGGAACTTCGACATACAGAGGATTAACGCACAAGTCTTGGGGATGGCAAGGCTTGTTCAGCAGACCCTTCTCCATCTATCACCATAGTTACCCAGTGCCCAGTCAGCGACATGTAACGCCCCTGTCCATGCTTACTGGTCCAAGTATCGGTGGTGAAATGCATCCGTTCACACACAGAGTTTCTCAAGGAAGCGGTGATGTTGTGTGCGACATGCTGGTGTAGCGCAGGCACACCTTTCTTGGAGAAGTAGTGGCGACTGGGCATCTGGTACTGGGGCACTGCAACGGACATAAGGTCTTGAAAATCCACTCTGTCCATTAGGCGGAAAGGCAGCATTTCGGTAGCCAAGAGCTTACAGAGGGTTAAAGTCAACCTCTTAGCTTGGTCATGGCTTGGAGGAAATGGCCTTTTATTTGTCCACATCTGAGGGACCGAGATCTGGTTGCTGTGTGGAGACGGTGGGGAGTAGGGTGTCCCTGGAAAACTGCAGGTCTGTGAGGAAAGTGCAGACGGAAACATGATGTTGCCTTCATCCAAAGTTGGTGCTCTCGATGTCTGAGAGAGCTCTACAGCAGCACTTGTTTCCCCTTTCAAACCAACTGACGACCTGCCAAGCAAACTGCCTGTTGCGGTTAAAGTGGTGGAAGGTTTGCGTGGAAAAACAGGTGTGACAGCTGTCCACACAGTCATAGAAGATGAAGAGCGCGCGGTGGAACTTGAAGGGGCAGACAGTGTTTGGCCCACTCCGCTGGACCGTATTGCAGCAGGGTGAGCTTCCCACTGGGACTTATGCTTGTTATTCATGTGACGATTCATGAAAGAAGTTGTCAAACTGATGAGGTTTTGGCCTCTACTTATAGATTGCTGACAAATTTTACAGATCACGTGATTTGGGAGATCCTTTGCAAGGTCAAAAAAAGACCAGGCTAGGCAAGGCTAAGAGGCCATGCAACCTGCAGAGCCACCCCGACTTGTGCTCAGACGCAGAGTTGTGGCTGAGGATGCAGTTGTAGACGTGCCTCCAGTACTCCGACTCTGTCCAGGAAGGCGCAAGGTAACTTTGTCGTCAGTTGCATCCTCCTCCACCGCATCTGGTGACCTCCTTGAGTGCCTTACTGTGGGTTGACAGTAAGTGGGATCTAGAACTTCATCATCAAGCTTTGTGTTTGCACTCCCCTCGCCCTCAGACCTATCCTCTTCCTGCCCTGACTGAATAGTTAAGTTGTCATCCCAATCAGGTATCTGCGTCTCATCGTCATCAGTATGTTCCTCATTGTCTCCACCAACAGGTGTTACAGTTTGGGAATGAGGGTCTACATTATGCTCAGAAACTTGGTCATCAGGGCCAGAATCTGAGTCACAAAGCTTCTGGGCATCACTGCAGACCATTTTCTGGTCTGTACTCACTGTAGCTTGGGAGCAGACCTCTGATATCCAGGCTATAGTGTGACTGAACAGCTCTGCAGACTCAGACATCTCTGTTACACTAAACTGTGCAGGGCTGGTGGAGACTTGAGAGCTGGGAGAAAGGAAGTGTGATTGGGATGACAACTCAGAGGACTGTTGTTTTTTGGATGTTGAAGTTGAGGTGGAGGAGAGTGCACTTGTTGGAGCACTTGAGATCCATTCAAGCATATTCTTTTTTTGTGCATCATCTACCTTTGCTACAGTTGTTCAGGTCCGTAAAAAAGGGAGCACATCGGATTGTCCACGGAAAGTAGTAGACATCTTACTTTTGCTGGAAGATGGCCTATCTTCAGCAAATGTTAATGTAGCTTTCCCACCTTCCCCACGGACACAAACTTTTTTTCCTTTTCCAACACGCCTGTTTCCCTTTCCACCAGCATCTGTCCTTTTGCCACTCATTTTGTTAGCGACAAGATTGGTCACTTAAAATGTGGTAGCAAAAATTGAGAGGTGGTGTAGATTGCAGAGGTGGTCTATGGTATAGACAGCTGAAGAACCAACACTGACTATCACAGACAATTTTAGTATGCCCCTAACAGTGGCAGCACAGTTTGCAATTAGAATTGCGTATCAAAAATGGACAGGTGTGTACAATGCCGAGGTGGTCTAGCTTTATAGACAGCTGAAGAACCAACACTGACTATCACAGACAATTTTAGTATGCCCCTAACAGTGGCAGCACAGTTTGCAATTAGAATTGCGTATCAAGAATGGACAGGTGTGTACAATGCAGAGGTGGTTTAGCTTTATTGACAGCTGAAGAACCAACACTGACTATCACAGACAATTTTTGTATGGCCCTAACAGTGGCAGCACAGTTTGCAAATAAAATAGTGTGGCAAAACTGGGCAAGTGGGTACAGTGCCCGTGTTCTGTGGGTCAGTGGACAGGAAAGGAACACTAACGTAGTATTCCAGACACTTTTAGGATGGCAGAAAAAGTGTCAGCTCTTTGGGCAAATAAAATAGCGTGACAAAAATGAGAAGGTGGGTACAGTGCCCGGGTTCTGTGGGTCAGTGGACAGGAAAGGAACATTAAGTTAGTATTCTAGACACTTTTAGGATGGCAGAAAAAGTGTCAGCTCTTTAGGCAAATAAAATAGCGTGGCAAAAATGAGCAGGTGGGTACAGTGCCCGGGTTCTGTGGTTCAGTGGACAGTAAAGGAACATTAACTTAGTATTCTAGACACTTTTAGGATGGCAGAAAAAGTGTCAGCTCTTTAGGCAAATAAAATAGCGTGGCAAAAATGAGAAGGTGGGTACAGTGCCCGGGTTCTGTGGGTCAGTGGACAGGAAAGGAACACTAACTTAGTATTCCAGACACTTTTAGGATGGCAGGAAAAGTGTCAGCTCTTTGGGCAAATAAAATAGCGTGGAAAAACTGGGCAGGTGGGTAGAGTGTCCGGGTTCTGTGGGTACCAGGACAGGAAAGGAACACTAACTTAGTATTCCAGACACTTTTAGGATGGCAGAAAAATTGTCAGCTCTTTGGGCAAATAAAATAGCGTGGCAAAAATGGGCAGGTGGGTAGAGTGGCCGTGTTCTTTGGGTACCAGGACAGGAAAGGAAGCCTCACTTTCTATCCCTGCTAATGATAAAATGCAGCAAGGAATTTCCTGAGCTGAGGTACACAGACGCTGTTATCTAAAGCTGTACACAGCATTTGCACGGACCTGCCTAGCAGCTATGGCTATGAACGCCTGGAAATCAGCCCTGAAAAGGGCTGAAATAACCAGCAGTCCCTAATCCCTACAGCACGGTGTAGATTGCACTATGTCTATAGCGCACACAGCAGTAGCGGGAGCAGCAGCGTGAGCGGCAGATAATGGCGGCGACGGGGAAAATGGCTGTATCTTATAAGGTAAGGACATGTGACATGCACAGCCTATGACACATGCCCTTGCTTGTCTGGCAAAAATCCACTTAGCTGTGTGTGTGTCTGTGATTGGCTGACATCCTTGCCTGCCCCACTGCACGCGCGGTTAGGAAAAAAAAAATGGCGATCGGCATTCTATCAGCACTCAGCAGCAGCACAAATCTAAACCGCGTCCACCCCCGCACACTATACGCTGCAATTTGATAATAGCGTGAATCACAGTGACTCACACTATTACAGTGAAAAGCCAGCTAGTAACTAGCTAGGCTTTTTGTTGATCGAACCGTTCTCGAACGTAACTCGAACTGTCGAGCTTTTAGCAAAAAGCTCGAGTTTGATCTCGAGCACCCCCCAAAATCACTCGAACATGAAATTGGCGAACCTCGAACATCGTTTTTTTCTGGTAATGTTGTTGATTATGGCTTACAGCTAATGAAAACCCAAAAGTAATTATCTCAGAAAATTAGAATAATTACCAAAAAACTCCTGCAAAGGCTTCCTAAGCATTTAAAACGGTTGCTTAGTCTAGTTCAGTAGGCTTATCATGGGGAAGACTGCTGACTTGACAGATGTCCAGAAGGCAGTCATTGACACACTCCCCAAGGAGGGTAAGTCACAAAAGGTCACTGCTAAAGAAGCTGGCTGGTCACAGAGTGCTGTATCCAAGCATAATAATGGAAAGTTGAGTGGAACGAAATAGTGTGACATAAAAAGGTGCACAAGCAACCGACATAATCGCAGCGTTGATAGGTTTGTTAAGAAAAGACCATTCAAAAATTTGGGGGAGATTCATAAGAAGTGGACTGCTGCTGGAGTCAGTGCTTCAAGAGCCACCACATATAGACATATCCAGGACATGAGCTAAACTGTCGCATTCCTTGTGTCAAGCCACTCATGATCAATAGACAACGTCATAAGTATCTTACCTGGGCCAAGAAGAAAAAGAACTGGAATGTTCCTCAGTGGTCCAAGGTGTTGTTTTCAGATGAAAGTAATTGTTGCATTTCATTTGGAAGGTCCCAGAGTCGGAAGGAAGAGAGGAGAGGCCACAATCCAAGCTGCTTGAGGTCTAGTCTGAAGTTTTCACAATCAGTGATGGTTTAGGGAGCCATGACATCTGCTGGTGTAGGTCCACTGTGTTTTATTAAGACAAAAGTCAGTGCAGCCGTCTACCAGGAACTTTTAGAGCACTTCATGCTTCCCTCTGCTGACAAACCTTTTGAAGATGGAAATTTCATTTTCCAGCAGGACTTGGCACCTATCCACACTGCTGAAAGTATCAATACCTGGTTTAATAACCACAGTATGACTGAGCTTGATTGGCCAGCAAACTCGGTTGACCTCAACCCCATAGAGAATCCATGGGGTATTGTCAAGAGGAAGATGATAGACACCAGACCCAACAATGCAGACGAGCTGAAGGCTGCTATCCAAGCAACCTGGGCTTCCATAACACCTCAGCAGTGCCACAGGCTGATCGCCTCCATGCCACACCGCATTGATGCAGTAATTCAAGCAAAAGGAACCCCAACCAAGTATTGAGTGCATTTACTGTACATACTTTTCAGTAGGCACCAACATTTCTGAGTTTAAAATAATTTTTTCAGTTGGTCTTATATAATATTCTAATTTTCTGAGATAATGACTTTTGGATTTTCAGTGGCTGTAAGCCATAATCATCAACATTATAGAACAACAGAACAGAAATAAACACTTGAAATAGATAACTCTTTGTGTAATGACTCTATATAATATATGTATTTTTTATACTTATTGTATTGAATAACTGAAAAAAATTAACTTTTTGATGATATTCTAATTTACTGAGATGCACCCGTAGAAATTATTCTCCCTCTTCACCTCCATCTAGTAACAGTGTCCCTATTGTGCCTTCATATACTTCTAATGTCCCTACTGTGCCTTTACATAGTAACTATTCTATCTTTTTGCTTCCAACAAAGTAAATGTGAACCCTCTACTGCCCCCTATTGATAGTAATAATTCCTTTGAATCCTTCTATTTCCTGGCAATGAAAACAAAATAATCTGAAACTCACCTCATCTCACTCGCTGCAACTTGTGGCTTAGAATGTGTGGCAGAGCAGGGAGCTATTGCTCCCTCCTCTGCCATAGATTTTAACAGTATCTGCATCCTGATCACTTAAAATCGATGCCGATCGATGCAACCCACTGTCATCAGTTGGACTGTCCATCTGGCAATCTCTTTCTTCTGGACCTGTATGTTTAGGAAACTTGCACAGGCTGGCTCAATGAAGACTGCTGATGGATATTACCTCAGCACATCAGACTCTCACCTACCGTGGAAAGCTTCAAGAGGAACCTCAAGACCCACGTCTTCCAACAAGCCTACAACCTACAATAGCCCTCAGTCGAGTAGACCACTGCGCATCCAGCTCTGTCCTCACCTATTGTACCATCACCCATTACCTGTAGACTGTGAGCCCTCGCGGGCAGGGTCCTCTCTCCTCCTATACCAGTCTGTTTTGTACTGTTAATGATTGTTGTACGTATACCCTCTTTCACTTGTAAAGCGCCATGGAATAAATGGCACTATAATAATAAATAATAATAATAATAATAATAATCTCATGCCCCTCCATATGTAGACATATTTTTTGGACATAGGCATTCTTGATTTGGGAAATTTCATTCAACTATATTAGCAAGTTGCCTACACTTAGTTTTCCCACAAATTTATTTTCAGGGGTACTGGTTCTGCTTGAAGATTTATGATGACTTATGCAAATTAGCTCTTCTCCAAGAAAATACTCACAGTAGTCAAATCATACACCTATAGTTAGACAGGTGTAGAATAAAGTGGTATGCTATGCAGTCCACTGGACAGAAGAGGTGCATCATACCGGTGATAGGTGGGGCAGGTTGACACATATTGGGAATACAGGCTTATAGAGTACAGCATGGATTAGGACTATCAGTACTCAACTGGAATAAGTATTTCCCCAATGTGAGGGTGATGGCTACACAGGACAATAGTTAAGAAAGAGCAAGAAAGTTATCCATATTGGACTGTAAATGGGAATAACTATTGTTGGTAGCAGATGGATTCAGGTCTGCCACTGTCAGGAAGGAAGCTAAGTATGATGTGATTATTACATTCAGCCTCCTTCAAAGTACGCCACAAAACATCACTGAAGCCTTAAAAGATAAGTAAACCATACATGACCCCTCTTTTACTTTAGACCTCAACAAATTACAATGAACAAAGCTAATATTAAATTAATAGGTCATAAAATATGAAAATATTGGCATTATGTTATACAATACTTTACAATAGGACAAGAGTACATTTCAGAGTTTGTTAAACAGGCACAAGATAAATGTGATCTTATGTATGGGTCAACTACATAACAACTTAATACATGGTACAATGACTGTAGTATGTATCAGCCTACAGATGAACAACTGGTGTGGAATGTATGGCTGACTGTCACATGCATTGCCAAACAGCACAATGGTATTATCCTTTGGCAGGAGCAGTGAGTGTGTAGGCAGACTTCTATCAGTCATGCCCTCCATGTATCTGTGGCATGTTTGCTCTGAATTCCAGAGTCTGTATGCAGCGCCAGCTAAACTTAAAGGGGTAATCTAAAGACTGAAATAGAGAATAACTTTTCACTCGCTGAGGACCTACTGCTGGGACCTAATTGGAACTGCTGGAGATAGCAAAGCGCTGGGCTCAGCTGGTCTTCGGCACTCCCATAAGAAGTGCAATGTGCATGATCAATCTCCGTTCCACACAGGATGGGCCGGGGTTCCAGCGATAGGGTCTCCAGCAATTGGGAAGATATCCCCTATTCCATGAATAGGGAATAACTTACAAACTTGAAAATAACTCTTTAAAGTGAGTCTGTCGTATCAAAAACACTATATAAACTACTTTAACTACATGGTCAAAAAGGAGACTTAACCCCCCAACTTTTAATACCTTTAGTGTGATAAATATTTCTTTTGATAAAAAGCAATTAGTATTATATGCAAATTAGTATCAGTTCACCCGCTGCATAACCACTGCAAACAGTGTTCCGCCTCTCCATTACAATGCCTAGACGCCTCCCCTGTACATGGGTGACACTCACTCTTGCTAAGTGAGTGCTTCCTGAAAAGAAGGCTGCAGTGAGCAAGAAGCAGGGAGCACAGCTCTATCTTATTTCTGCTGCAGCCACTCCCTACACTAGTACAATGATCAGTGTAATGAGTGGCCACAGCAGAGATGAGTAACATGGTGTGTTTGTGTCTGTAGCCTTCTTTTCAAGCAACTCTCACTCCGTCTCTATGACTAGCTACATAGAGAAAAACGGGCAAAATGGTGAACTAAGTGCTCGTAGCCAGGCCAAGAAAGCACCGAACACCCTCATTCAGACTAACTGCTTTTTATGCACAACAAAGACAATGTTTATTACAGCTAAGGTTTGATTTTTATAGGGACTAAGTCACCTACAGTATTTAATCATGTAGTTACTTTAAATAGTGATTATTAGGTGAAAAACTAAAGGGGTTTTCCAGGCCATGTTTCAACCTCGGGAAGGAGTGTGTATTATTATTATTATTATTATTATTATTATTATTATTATCATTATTATTATTTATTCTAGTGCCATTCATTTCATGGTGCTTTACATGTGAAAATGGAGTATACTGTATATAATAAAAACGTACAATATTCATGACCAATACAAATAACCAACTGGTACAAGAGGAGAGAGGACCCCACTTTCTAGGGCTCACAGTGGATTATACTCTATTTCACACTCTTGGAACTTGTCTTGTGACTGCTCACATGAGACTTGCTTACTTGTAATCATGGTGTAAGGGGTAGTCGGACCCCTGGTAGTGAAGGAACGTTTCTTCCCCCTGAAGACGCCACATAGTATGGTGGCAAATGTTAAATGTTAATGGTAAAATGTTACCTGTTGTTGTAGTGATTAAACAGTTTCCCCACTAGGTGCCAGTGTAGAGCAGTGGTTCCCCTGGTAACGGTGGCAGGGAATGAAGGGGGCAGGGCAGCCTAGGTGGGGAAGGGAGGTCTCTGAATGCAGAGTCCACTAGTCCGGTGTGCAGAGAGATGTGACTGGAGAAAGATGTCTGAGGTGACGGGGCAGAGTGTGGAAGTGGTGCAGTGGCAGAAGAAGTGGAAGAGTCAAGACTAGTCCCAAAGCCGGTGGTGTGTACTACAGTGCAGTGCAGCTATCAGGGGGATAACAAGTGGCCCCTGCAAGCAAAGGAAAGTGCCCGTAGAGGAAGAGGAAACCGTCAGCAAGAAGTGTAACCTGTAAACCGATGCGACTTGATGCTGAAAGGTGTAAAGAGGTGTGGGAACTCATCCGGAACCGGTAGTGTGTGCTAGATCTGCCCTGCAGTAATTCAGGGTTCAGAGTACAGCTACTAGGGGGTTAACAAGTGTCCCCTGCAGGTGAAGGAGAGTGACCGTCAGCAAAAAGGGGAAACCATCAGGAAGGAACGTAATCTGTAACGTTAAAGTGAAGTACTGAAGTAACTTGCTGCTGAGAAGTGTAACAGAAAATGGAAGCCTCGTTCAATAAAATGTTTCTTAGTTTACCAGCTGCCTGTCGGTGGCTCTTTTCTGTAACTGATGAAGGGGCTGGCGAGCCGAGGGAAAACGGCGTAACGGAGAACTCAGGTACCGGCACGAATGCGTCCCTGCCACCCACACTCTGCCCCACAAACAACACCCCTGTTTTAATAGTGACGGCCGGGCCGGGGGTCAGCCTGTGGCCCAAAGGGGCCACGACTCCACCCCCTGAGGCGCCCCCTGCCCCCGTTACAAACTGGCGTAGTCGGCAGGATCAAGCCTGCATGCAAGAAACCCCGACCAGAGACTGTGAGGAAGATCAAGTGGTGCCTGACGTGCTGAACAGGCCACAAGATGGCGGCAAGATGGCGGCCGTCCTCCTGGACTCAGCAGAGGCGCGAAAAGTTGGCGCCAAATGAAAAACGCTGGGCTGGCCTGGGAGGAAGAAGCCCAGAGTGCACCGCCCAAAGAGGGGAGGTACCTGCCCCAAGAAGCTGCAGAGGTCTAGAGACGTGGGCGGCGCCGCAAGAAAGAAAAGGCGTCATCAACGCTATGCAGACCTGGTGGGTGAAGCCGGGGGCGGAGTGTGTGCTAAAGCTGGAAAAGAAGAACCGCCTCCACCTTCCCCGGCGCCATTGCAATCCCAGCAGCAGAAGCAACAGTTCCAGTTACCTGCGCTAAACAGAATGGAGGCCAGGACAGACAAGCAAGCCGTAGCGGGCGCGCTGGTGCCCGTAGGACGCAGAAGAGAACGTCCGATGGAGAGCTCGGTGGGAGAGTTACCCACCATCACGTTGCCGGCAAGCAAGATACCGGCCGTGACTGGAGTCTCGGAGAAACCAGCAAAGGTCACGTTTTTTACCTCATGGGATGCCGTTACCGTGGAAACGACGACGGAAGTCTGGGCCACCTACAAGTCCCGGCTGACTCTGGGGAGCGGGCCACCAGGAGCATCCGTACAGATTCCGGAGGCGCCCGCGTCTGTTAAGGTAGGCCCTCTGCCCCCCTCAGGAGTTAAGGCCCCGTACTGGCAAGATATCCCAGAACCAGAGGTAATCGTCCGGAAGAGAGTGATTTGTTTGCCGTTGAAAACCAGTACTGTTGAAAGCCGGTGAATGTTTTCAGTTACAGTAACGTTAAAAGTACTGAACCCGGGAGGAGCTTAATGCAGAGCTGTGCGTGGACTCCTTCCGTGACTGTTAAGAAGGAATCTTGTTGTCTTGTTGTTTTCTGCCCACCCAAAGACCGGGAGCGCTTGGAAATAGCCTCCGGGCAGAAGGTCAGCTAAGACCGGGAGCGCCTGAGGAGGGCCTCCGGGCAGATGTGCGACTAAGACCGGGCACCAAACTTGTGTGCCAGTCTGTGTGTTTTAAGTATTGTGTTTTCCTACATGTGTTGTTTTGCAGGTACGAACCTCGCCAGGAGGCTGAGGTTAAAGAGGGGAGGAATGTAAGGGGTAGTCGGACCCCTGGTAGTGAAGGAACGTTTTCCCCCCCTGAAGACGCCACATAGTATGGTGGCAAATGTTAAATGTTAATGGTAAAATGTTACCTGTTGTTGTAGTGATTAAACAGTTTCCCCACTAGGTGCCAGTGTAGAGCAGTGGTTCCCCTGGTAACGGTGGCAGGGAATGAAGGGGGCAGGGCAGCCTAGGTGGGGAAGGGAGGTCTCTGAATGCAGAGTCCACTAGTCCGGTGTGCAGAGAGATGTGACTGGAGAAAGATGTCTGAGGTGACGGGGCAGAGTGTGGAAGTGGTGCAGTGGCAGAAGAAGTGGAAGAGTCAAGACTAGTCCCAAAGCCGGTGGTGTGTACTACAGTGCAGTGCAGCTATCAGGGGGATAACAAGTGGCCCCTGCAAGCAAAGGAAAGTGCCCGTAGAGGAAGAGGAAACCGTCAGCAAGAAGTGTAACCTGTAAACCGATGCGACTTGATGCTGAAAGGTGTAAAGAGGAGTGGGAACTCATCCGGAACCGGTAGTGTGTGCTAGATCTGCCCTGCAGTAATTCAGGGTTCAGAGTACAGCTACTAGGGGGTTAACAAGTGTCCCCTGCAGGTGAAGGAGAGTGACCGTCAGCAAAAAGGGGAAACCGTCAGGAAGGAACGTAATCTGTAACGTTAAAGTGGAGTACTGAAGTAACTTGCTGCTGAGAAGTGTAACAGAAAATGGAAGCCTCGTTCAATAAAATGTTTCTTAGTTTACCAGCTGCCTGTCGGTGGCTCTTTTCTGTAACTGATGAAGGGGCTGGCGAGCCGAGGGAAAACGGCGTAACGGAGAACTCAGGTACCGGCACGAACGCGTCCCTGCCACCCACACTCTGCCCCACAAACAACACCCCTGTTTTAATAGTGACGGCCGGGCCGGGGGTCAGCCTGTGGCCCAAAGGGGCCACGACTCCACCCCCTGAGGCGCCCCCTGCCCCCGTTACAATGGTCAACTGCTTTATCTTCCACGTGTCTCAATGATTCCAATATAGTGGGAAACAAAGTGAAATCTTAACAGTGAGTGAGTATATTACACATATTTAGGAACCATTATGTTACACTCCCTCCCTAGTATTAATTATGGCCAAGAAAACTTCTTTCCCAAACTTATGTAAATACATTCACTGTATAAATGAGAAGTTTGGTAACTTTCTAATATATATAACAGGAAAAAGATTCCAGCGAAGAATCACATTGAAATATATGATAAAAATTCCCCTTTTATTATAAATATAATTAAAAAACAAAAGTACTGAAATAATCCTGGCAATATGTTAAATGTAGTCCATAATGAAATAATCAGATAATGTGTTTCTGCTTAAAGAGCCTTCATCACGATCTTTAAGGTGAAACGCGTCATCTGATTTTTCCACCATGGACTAAATTTAACGTATTGCCAGGATTACTTTGGTAATTTTGTTTCTAAATTATATGTATAACTAGCTGCAGTACCCGGGCGTTGCCCGGGATAGTAACTGTCTCTTTGTCTCTCTCCCAGTCTCTTTCTGTGTGTCTTTGCCTGTTTGTCTCTCTGTCTGTGTCTTTCTTTGTCTGTCTGTGTCTATGTCTCTGTCTGTTTCTATCTCTCTGTCTGTATTTGTTTCTGTCTATCTGTCTCCATCTCTGTGTCTGTCTGTTTCTCTCTATCTCTGTCTGTCTCTATATGTGTCTGTCTGTCTCTATATGTGTGTCTGTCTGTCTGTCTCTTTGCCCGGCTGTCTCTTTGCCTGGCTGTCTCTTTGCCCGGCTGTCTCTTTCCCGGTCTTTCTCTTTGCCCGTCTGTCTCTTTCCAGGGCTGTCTCTTTCCAGGGCTGTCTCTTTCCAGGTCTATCTCTTTATCCATCTGTCTCTTTCCCCCTCTGTCTCTTTCCCCCTCTGTCTCTTTCCCCGTCTGTCTCTTTCCCCATCTGTCTCTTTCCAGGGCTGTCTCTTTCCAGGGCTGTCTCTTTGCCCATCTGTCTCTTTCCAGGGCTGCCTCTTTCCAGGCCTGTCTCTTCCAGGTCTGTCTCTTCCAGGGCTGTCTCTTTCCAGGGCTGTCTCTTTGCCTGTCTGTCTCTTTCCAGGGCTGTCTCTTTCACGGGCTGTTTCTCTCCAGGGCTGTCTCTTTCCAGGGCTGTCTCTTTGCCCGTCTGTCTCTTTGCAGGGCTGTCTCTTTGCCGTCTGTCTCTTTCCAGGGCTGTCTCTTTCCAGGGCTGTCTCTTTGCCCGTCTGTCTCTTTGCAGGGCTGTCTCTTTGCCTGTTTGTCTCTTTCCAGGGCTGTCTCTTTCCAGGGCTGTCTCTTTGCCCGTCTGTCTCTTTGCAGGGCTGTCTCTTTGCCCGGCTGTCTCTTTCCAGGGCTGTCTCTTTCCCGGGCTGTTTCTCTCCAGGGCTGTCTCTTTCCAGGGCTGTCTCTTTGCCCGCCTGTCTCTTTGCAGGGCTGTCTCTTTGCCGTCTGACTCTTTCCAGGGCTGTCTCTTTCCAGGGCTGTCTCTTTGCCCGTCTGTCTCTTTGCAGGGCTGTCTCTTTGCCCGTTTGTCTCTTTCCAGGGCTGTCTCTTTCCAGGGCTGTCTCTTTGCCCGTCTGTCTCTTTGCCCGTCTGTCTCTTTGCAGAGCTGTCTCTTTGCCCGTCTGTCTCTGTCTGTCTCTTTCCACGTCTGTCTCTCTCTATCCGTCTCCCCACCAACATTATATTACTTCACACATAAATTTCGTGATTGTAAATGCGACGGTGTGGATTCCCTTAGCGGACATACACACATACACTCAGCTTTATATACTAGATAAAAGGTGAATTTTTATGTTATACTTCAATGTAATCCTTTGCTGGAATCTTTTTCCTGTTACATTTTCACTGCTGTGTGGTGGCCCCTGCCTCTTTCGAGCGTGGAATGCTAAAGACTAGTGTTGATCTCTCTCTCTCTCTCCATATATGGGGCTGAACTCCGGATTGGATCCGGACTTCGTTCTCAAACCGCCGGGTAGCCGCCGGACCCGGATTTACCACTATCCGCTCAACTCTACTAAAGACTGATTTCCATCCAAGCGACTGAAATGGTGAGCTGAATATATTTTTCTGTTTATTTTTAATATAAACAGTATCTTGGCCCAGATTCAATAACATTGTCATGTATCACTCCAGTTTTAATGTAGAGTAAAGTAAGATGCTCCATATGCAATTAGGTGTAGACTACTTAATACATTATGCACATCTTAAAAGTGCCACGTCGACTCTACCAGGAATGTACATTAGTCTCTCACTGGAGTACACTTCTTGTACAATTTACTACACTTTTGGCGTGCATTTTCACAAATCACACGGGCAGACTTAGCCATATACAAAGTAAAAAACTAGTAACAGAAATACTTTCATAAATTGAGACCTTTTGTTTCACGTCCTCACTAAAACTTAAATGGATCCTGACAGTGGATATATGTTGCCCAAACCATGGGCAGTATGTATCAGACTGTTGCTGCATGATATCAGCCAGGTATGTTTGACTCTGAAACGGTACGGCACTTCAAGGAAGAATATATTACTAAAGCTGCCAAGTCGCACGGGAGACTAGTCGGACAGGCGGGTCCCCGGTGGCTTCTTCCCACCCACTGCACTGGAGTGACAGGTCTGTCCCTGTGAGAGTGTTTGGGATGAGACCTGTCACTCCAGGGCAGCACAAGGAAAGAAGCTGCTGGTGATCCACCTTTCCGATATGTCGTTCAAGTTTCTAATGTTTTTCTGAGAGTCAAACTTACCTGACAGGGATAATACAGTGCATGATACGTGCTGCCCACGTCTCAGGCAGCATGTATCCGCTGTCAGGTTCACTTTAAGCATTGTAGCCTGTGATTTGTATAGCTTCTGCTGGATTAATTAGTTCCCACATCATTGTCACTGACAAGATACAACTGTATTCATTTCACAGCTGAGAAGAACTAGGTACAGTATGCAATGGTTTGCTGTCTCTAAGTGTGACTGACTTGTCATTTAACGATAGCAAATTATAAAGACAGAACATTCCATACATTTTTATGTACACAGTGGTAAAGATTTATTTACATAAAACCATACAAAAGAATGGGAGAAATTCAAATAGAGGAACATTTATGTCTTATATCAGAAGGAATTGCTTAGAAATGCAAATGTAAAGAATAAAAGGTTCCATTCTAGCATCCATTTCCCTCAAATTAACATATATACTGTATATGGGCTACCATGCAAATCTTTAGTGTCTGCAGAAAGTGAACTATCAGGTAGTGGTGGCGATAGGTTCCCTTAAAAAGGAACCCTGTAATGGAAAAAAATGCTATTATCCTGCAGATATGGGGATAATCTGCAGGTTAATAATGTTCTAAAACTGCCCTGGTGCAGCACTGAAATCCTGGCTATCAGGAAGAAATGTACTTAATTCTTCCTGGCAGCCTTGGGCTTTCAGTCATAAAGGTGCTGCCAAGTAGTTTTAGTCACCGCTCAGTACAAAATGAGAGATGGCTAAAACCGTGCCCCGGCAATAGCTGATATCCAGCTCTTCATTGCACTAATACAGGGCCTGCTGTCAGTCAGCACTAGGGCGCAGCTGCCGCTCACTATATATTGAGTGGTGACAAGCCACACTTGTATAACTAAAAGCTGCAGGGAGGAATACAGGCTTTCAGTGCAGCTCTGGGCAGATTTAGAACATTATTAACCTGCAGCTTAACCCCCATATTTGCTGTTTTTTTACATGCTACATTTCCTTTAAGTGCATAATAAGTAGGCAAAGATGAGAATGGATCACTGTTAAGGAATAAGTCTGAAAACTCGTGAAATGTGTTAACCTCAGTAACTCAAGAGTGACAAACCTTGGGTTTAAAGGTGGATGAGCTTGAGACTTAAGGCCGATTTACACACTACGATTTATCTGACGATACGTCGTCGGGGTCACGGTTTTCGTGACACGCTTCTGTCATCATTAGCGACGTCGTTGCGTGTGACACCTACGTGCGACTCCGAACGATCGCAAATAGGGTGAAAATCATTGATCGTTGACACGTCGTTCAGTTTCAAAATATTGTTCGTCGTTTGGAATGCAACAGACATATTGCTACGTTTGACACCCTGCCAACGACAAACAACATCCACACGAACGCCTTGGTCAAACAATATATCGCTGAACGATGTAGCGTCGTTTGTGAGATGTGTACGTGTGACCGCTAATAAACGACCCATGAGCGATCTCGGCAAATCTTAACAACGATCTGGGCGTGTCACATCGCTAACGAGATCGCTAGCGATATCGTGTGTAAAGCAGCCTTTAGGCAATGCTAAATAAACTAACCATATTCTTTGGTAATATGATAACAAGTGTATTCCAGTGATAGACTTTAAATGTCATTTTTTGTAAAATAAATACAAAAATAAAAAAATATAAATAATACAAAAAAGTATTTTTGGAGCAATGGATACAGGTTGTGACACTATGTACCCCTGAGAGCTGTAGGTGCCAATAATCCAATTAGGTGCCAAATATACATGTATATACAAGTGCATCTTAATAAATTAGAAAATCATCGAAAAGTTCATGAAAAAAAACGTAACAATTTTTCAGTCAATAAAGCTGTATGATGGATTATTTTTTGGTGGGGTGAGATGACATTTTTAGTGATACCATGTTGGAATAGACGTGACTCTTTAATCACTTGTTACAGCATTGTGGTATTACAGCGACCAAAAGAACATAATTTTGGCATTCTTGAAATTGTTTTGTTCAAAGTGTTCATGTATCGGGTTCCTTATTTTATATTTTGATAAATCGAACTTTTCTGAGCAGGGCCATACCAATTATGTGTAATTTTTATTGTTATTATTATCTTTATATGTTATGGTGCAATAGTGGGTAATTTGAACTTTTATGGGGGGGGGGTTTCATATTTTTTTAAAACTTTATTTTAGATTTTTCACTGTTTCCAATAGAGCCATTACCTGCCAGGTTTGGAGCCAGCTCACCCGGCGAGCCCGCATCTTACACCCGCCACCAAACATGTACGATGGGATGTCGTGAAAGGTTTAAAGAAAATCAATCAGCTGCAAGAGATCATTGTACATAACTACCTTTGAATGGTACACACATGGTAGGAACAATCTGCCTCGCGTGTATTATAATCTATAGCAAGCTAGGCAATCTATATATTCTACTATTTGCATTATTGGCCCCTATACAGTTAGGTCCAGAAATATTTGGACAGTGACACAAGTTTTGTTATTTTAGCTGTTTACAAAAACATGTTCAGAAATACAATTATATATATAATATGGGCTGAAAGTGCACACTCCCAGCTGCAATATGAGAGTTTTCACATCCAAATCGGAGAAAGGGTTTAGGAATCATAGCTCTGTAATGCATAGCCTCCTCTTTTTAAAGGGACCAAAAGTAATTGGACAAGGGACTCTAAGGGCTGCAATTAACTCTGAAGCCGTCTCCCTCGTTGACCTGTAATCAATGAAGTAGTTAAAAGGTCTGGGGTTGATTACAGGTGTGTGGTTTTGCATTTGGAAGCTGTTGCTGTGACCAGACAACATGCGGTCTAAGGAACTCTCAATTGAGGTGAAGCAGAACATCCTGAGGCTGAAAAAAAAGAAAAAATCCATCAGAGAGATAGCAGACATGCTTGGAGTAGCAAAATCAACAGTCGGGTACATTCTGAGAAAAAAGGAATTGACTGGTGAGCTTGGGAACTCAAAAAGGCCTGGGCGTCCACGGATGACAACAGTGGTGGATGATCGCCGCATACTTTCTTTGGTGAAGAAGAACCCGTTCACAACATCAACTGAAGTCCAGAACACTCTCAGTGAAGTAGGTGTATCTGTCTCTAAGTCAACAGTAAAGAGAAGACTCCATGAAAGTAAATACAAAGGGTTCACATCTAGATGCAAACCATTCATCAATTCCAAAAATAGACAGGCCAGAGTTAAATTTGCTGAAAAACACCTCATGAAGCCAGCTCAGTTCTGGAAAAGTATTCTATGGACAGATGAGACAAAGATCAACCTGTACCAGAATGATGGGAAGAAAAAAGTTTGGAGAAGAAAGGGAACGGCACCTCCATCACACGACCTGGACCGATTACTGTCATTAGAGCTGTGTCTCCCACCTATGTGTTCATCTATGTGTCAGCCACACGACTCACCTAATCAACAAACCAGTTCCCAGCCGAAAACCCGTCTTTGAAATTAATGACAATAACAATGAAGGACCTCACAGCTTCAACGAATCCACCTGTGATTAAAGCGCACTTGTAGAATCCTGAACTACAACTACGTCAATCTGACTACGACATATCAGTTTTATTCACTGATATCAAATAAGAGGAAGTTGAGATTTTGAAAACTGAGAATTGAGAGTAGATTGGGAAATGATACAATGTATTTGTTAAAAAAAAAAAAAGAAATGAGGATGAAACTGGAAATCCACTTAAAGGAGTTGTCCACTACTTGGACAACCCCTTCTTATATGCTGTATTATGCAGTGTTAACCCTCCCCCAATACTCTCCTTCCATATCGTTATCATTCCAGTCACGTTGGCATTTGTATGACATTGTTGTAAAAGGGCTCTAATGCTCACAACTAGTGATGAGCACAATCATGCTAGGGTGCTCTGTGCTCACAACGAGCAGTTGGATCGATGCTTGGACGGGTGAGACTCGAGCATAATGGAAGTCAATGAGGAACTTGAGTATTTTTATGGAAGCTCTTCAGAAAACATGTTTGCGTTTCCCATTGACTTCCATTATACTCCGTACACTAGTGTAGCGCGTGTGAGCAACCGGCCTGCTCAATTTGAGTACTGAGCACCGGAGTATGGCAGTGCTCATCACTACTCACATCTCCTCAGGATGTCTAAGTTTCGTCTTAGGGAAATGTGAATGCTGCAGCCCATTAGCGACCACTGTTTGGCTGCAGCACTCAAGTGACATCACAATGTCATGCACACACCTGCATGTGAGGTGAGTTGTGGACATCCCCATTAAACTGTTAGTCATAGATAGTAGATTCTAACACATATACTAAGTATTATTTACATTCCATGTGTATATTTATGTATGATGTCTTCTCACACTTTTATGAGGAACAATTAAAACCAAGGTTTTTAATGAGCATTGGAACCAGAGTGCTGGATTTTCTACTTATTGTACAATGAGCAGCTGACTCTGGCTGTTCTAGGCAATCTGAAAGGGTGAACTTTAATATTTACCATCTTCTAAATGTATGTTTTAGGCATTAAACATCACTGTTTGTATACATAACAATGTGCAATCAAATACTTGTATCAGTCTACGATTTATTTTACTTGCTTATATAGCACCATTAATTAAATAGACATCATCATTACTTTCCCCATTGGGGCTCACAATCTAAATTCCCTATTAATGTGTCTTTAGAAAGCTACACAAACGCAAGCGACACATACAAACTCTATGCAGATTCTAACATTGATTAGGTTTGGTTCAGAAACCTCGATTCTGTAAAGAAAGAGTGTCAACCCCTGCCTACTTAGATCTTTAACAGATCAGTTAACATAAGAGGCATTTTAATGTAATCCAATAATTATGTTTTTATGGAGACGTGATGCTGGAACAATATTTCTTCCTGTTGTGAGTTTTCTCCACTGAACTAGGATCCCCCATTTTTTTTGCACCATTCATGTATAGAAGGAAGTCTGGATGGTTCATTATATGGGGTGAGCTAAAAAAAAATCCTTTTTTTCTCTATCTGCCAGGAGTTTGTACGAGGTATGTTCGCCTCGTATTTGTGTATTTTTCCTCTGGGTTTTCCGGTTTCATCCCACGCTCCAAAGACATACAGATAGGGAATTTAGATTGTGAGCACCAATGGGGACAGTGATCACGTCTGTAAAGTGCTGTGGAATTAATAATGCAGCAGTAGAGAACATGTACAACAACCAGTCAATACATCTTCTATGGGAAAACATCTAAAGAAGTTTATAATTTATTTAAAATGCTCTACAAAGAACTCACCTTATGACAGGTGTCAGGCCATGAAATCATAACGGTTGGACTAAAGAGTAATGGGCCAAGGATTTCCTTTTAGTAATTATGTCCCTCAAGCGGACTCCGGTGGGGACATGACAACCTGTATGATATAGTGCAGCTACGGGAGTGGGAAATCAGTGGACAGACACAGCCAAACTTCCCTATAGAAGGCAGAGATGGTTTACAATCATCTCTGCCTTCCCAATCTTTGTATACACAGTGCTGAAAGCGTAATAAACAACACTAAGCACTTAGGATGACAGCACTTTCTCCTCCGGACACAGTGTTCATCGTAGGGTGTAGGGAAGGAGCTGCTGAGTCCTAGGAAACCCAATCAGCTTGTTCTATGCAGCCAGGAATCTGAATTTCTCCTGTAACAGGAGTTAATATACAAGTGCCAATTATAGTGAAATTAAAGAAAAAAATAAATTAAATTCCACGCAAGAGGTCTTTTATGATTTATGTGGGCACAGTATCTGAAATAAAAAAAATAAATATAGGAAAAAAAATACAAAACTGTTGCCAATCCAAATTGCTGTTACGAGCCTTTGCCCAATCAAGGAAAACAAAAATGTGCCCAATATATACAAATATTTTTATCGTAATGTAAACAAATGTGTTTTAATGGAACATTATTCTAAAAAAATGTAATATCAAGTGAAAAACAGACATATTTGTTCTTATTTTCCCACTCATATTAGCAAAAAAAAAAGTTTGAATGTAACAAAAATTATACTCTGTATATTATGAAAAAAAAAGATGCAAAAATTATTTGAATATGTAACCACTTAAGGATGAATCCAACCATAAGGATTTTTAGATATAAAGTCAGTACTATACTAGCACTAGCAAACTGAATGTAACCATTTGTCTTGTTCTGAGAGTGGAGGTTTTATTTCAGAAATATGTGCAAGTAAAGTTCCAACAATGCACTTGTATTTGATTGACAGGTGCAACAAGAGCGGGAATATGTGGGTTGGGTTTTGCTATCTATTCTCTCCCCTGTCTGGCCTTGGTAGGTGCTAGACTATATGGGTTGTATTTCGAACACGTCCCTATCACGTGACAGAAATTACTCACACCTGGAAGGAGCCCATACAGTCTAGCACCTACCAAGGCCAGACAGGCAGACTGGGTTGGGAATAGATAGCAAAACTCAACTCGCATATTCCCACCCCTGTTGCACCTGTCAATCAAATAACAGTGCATTGCTGGAACTTTACCTTCACATATTTCTGAAATAAAACATCCAATCTCAGAACATAAGGTATACTTACATTCAGCCTCCTAGGGCCAGTATAGCACTGCCTTTACTTTATATATGAAAATCCTGATGGGTGATTCTCTTTAACGATCAGAAATCTGACCACATGTTAATAACTCGGGAACGCTTCAATAGATCCCGGCGATTCTGAGACTGTTTTTCATGACATATTGTTTGTCATGTTAGTGGTAAACTTATTGACGATTGTTTTAGCTTTTAATTGTAAAAAAATTGGAAATTTGGTGAAAATTTTGCAATTTTCATACTTTGAATTTTCACACATATCTACGTTACATCAGCAAAGTTTTTGAAACATTTTTTGGGGGTTGGGAAGTTAGAAGGGTTCAAAGTTCATCAGCAGTTTCTAATTTTTGTCTACAAAATTTGCAAAACCATTTTTTAGGCATGCCGCCCCTGCAGCGGATCGAACCGCTCGGATCCGGGGGTGGGGATTACTCATGGTTTGGGGGTCTCCGGACCCGGGGGCTAGGAGCCACACTCAAATGTAGAAGGGGGTTATTTACAGGGGAAAAGGTATAGTTCATGATGCCATCCATGGTGTGCGGTAATTGGGAGTCATTGGGAGTACCGCCGCTGCCATTGGGAGTACCCTGGGTGATGGAGTGGGGCAGCAAGATGACGTTACCCTCCACGGGTAGTGGTAGGCCCCGGGACTCTGGATGGTGATGCGGGGAGTGCAGTGCAGGGGTTCTCACTCAGCAATGAAGCAGACGCTGACAACAAGGTAAACCAAGTCTCTGACTGCCACTGTTTCCTGAGGAGAGCTTGTCCAGGTCCCGACCCCTGCAGCACTGCCTTGTGGTCCGTAACCTGCCTCCTGGCACTAATTTAGATTGTCCGTTGTGTCCTGGTAGCCTGGAGCTTTCCGGGTCCCGCTCTCCACTGTGGCTAAGTGAATGAGCCTGCTCTCAGTAGCTCACGCTTGGGATTTCAGTGGGCCGCTTGCTAGGAAAGCCCTACCCCCCTCGTTGCGCTAGTGCCCCTGATCTCTGAGCTTCGTGGGAACAGTCCATAAAGGCCCTGTCATCCGCAGGTTAATTGCCGGGTCGCCTGAAGCTTCTCCCCGACCTAGGGTCCGTGTACCCCGCCGTACCTTCGGTCCCAGACCGGTGATAGGACCAGGCTGCTAACCTTCCTCCTTGACAGGTTCCAGGCACCTGGTCTCAATCCCTGCGACCGGGAGTCTGACTCCTCTAGGTCCAGACCACTGTGTGTGACCTAGTCTGCTTCTCCCCTGGGAGCTAAAACTCCCAGCTTCCTCAGAGCTCCTCCCAGCTTGAGGGTTCCTACTCAACTACTCTGACACCTCCTACCTCCCTGCCTGACCCCTGGGTAGGCGGCCCTATTCCTGCTTAAGCAGCCCACTGGTGTGCCTGACAGGTGTGGTGCAAAGTGTATCTAGGATTTGTGAATGCTGAAGGAGGCAGAACTGCAGGGTAGGTTCCCAGAACCATGGGGGTTTGAGTCCTGCACGGGAAGGGCAGATTGTGCAGAATGTAAAGTGCTGTGGAATTAATAGCGCTATATAAATGAATAAAATTATTATTATTGTTATTATTATTATTATTATTATAACCCTGTGACGACCCGAATAGTCCAGGGCGTCACATAGGGACCACATCATATATGAAGTGACTTTGAGAGGCCTAGGTGGCAGAAAATACCAAAACGTGACACCATTATTAAAACTGAAGTTTATTAACCCTTCAGATGCTTCACAGGAAGTAAAGAGATGTGCAATGAAAAATATACAATAAAATTAATATTTCACCTAAAAATGTTGCTCTAGCCCCAATTTATTCACTTGGTTACATGTGCATGCTGCGTTTTTTGGTGCCATTTTGTTGTCAGATAGTTCTCACTTTTGACTTCCCAGCAAAGTCTTTGAGAATTTAAATTTGCTGTGCACACATTGCAGTTTTTTTGTCTGCAGTTAATTTGTCACAAACGTCTGACAAATACATTGCAGCACGTTCTATCTTCTTGCGTTTTGTCCCTGTGTTCCACATTAGTGATGGGAGGAGTTGCAAATCAATCCCCCGCTAACT
The DNA here is from genome assembly GCF_048569485.1 of Anomaloglossus baeobatrachus. Lineage (NCBI taxonomy): Eukaryota > Metazoa > Chordata > Amphibia > Anura > Aromobatidae > Anomaloglossus > Anomaloglossus baeobatrachus. Next base: position 285,426,246 of record NC_134353.1, on the reverse strand, counting down.
CAAGATTGGGATTAATCCCTGGTATCTGGCCGAATGCCAGTTCCCTTATAATTTATGGAGACCAGAATCTGGCGCAAATGTGATGCCCTGGCGCCACCAGGTGGTCACAGAAGAATAATTCACCCGACATAACACCATTCCACATCAGGTACCATCTGCCATAAAATCCTAGCCTCCCCCCTCAGGTTAGGAAGGACATACCAGTGGGCAGGACCAGGCGTATTGGGAGCGCCCACCCAGGGGTCTTGATGATCCGGGGGCGGGAACAAGTTACTCTAGTTTGGAGTTGAAGGTGGAGGTCGAGTGGAGAGAAGTCTGTGACAGTGACAGACTGTGGAGGTCAAGGCTGTGCCTAGTGGAGGGTACCAAGGGTAGTGGCCCTGGTCTACTAGCTAGGTGGCAACAAGTGGACCGTGTCCAAAGGTGACAGGAGTCCGGTCACGGGAAATCCAAAGTGGACTGGGGCAGGGTTGGAGCCCGCCGGTACCGACAGCGGAGATCCGGTCCGGAAACCATGCACAGGCAGGGTACCTGGACCCTAGTTAGAAGACGGTTGCAAGCCCCTTCTCTAATTAACTAGGCCGGGAGCAAGGTTCCTGACATTGTTCCAGAAGTGTTAGCCCAGATGGAGCGAAACAGCAGCCCACCGCGGGGGATAGGGTATCCGCAAACATCCACTGAGATCCCAACGGTCAGTTTTCGTGGGCACCTCTCCCAACCAGAACATACTGGGAGCGGACTTCCCCGTTGTCCAGAAGTGAGGAAAATTACACAGTGCCGGAGGAAGGGACATCAGTACACCAGCCGGGTGTGAGACCCGAGTACACCCGGACGCGGCAGCCGGCCACTGACACCTTGGTTTACCAACAGACTTGTGTGCAATTATTCAACAGAGAGTACACCAACATTCCCCGGTCCGGCCCGGCGCTCCACCTCCGGCCTACATAACTCCCCGTGTCCTGGACATTGAGCCCTGGGGCATCCACCCCTACCCACGGAGGTGTTAAACAAGCAGATGCCACTCTATCACCCCTGGGTGCTTTCCAACAGCAGCGGTGGTACTCCATATTACCACACACCGTGGGTGGCGTCACGAAATATCTACAGCAATCCCCGAACATATACATCCCCTTTTATTTGCGTGTCCGCGCGACCCCCAGGTCCGGAAACCCCTCGAGCCACTTCGGATCTGGATCCGAGCAGCCTGACTGCGGGCATGGGGGCGGCACACAAAGGGTTAGGAAGAAGCGCTTCATACTCACCGATCACCAACGCGGCTGTCACACTGCTCCCACGGTCTCATTCTTCCTTCGGGGCCACTCATTAGGCTCATACATATTCCCTGCTACCCCTGCCCACTGGTGTCTGTGATTGGTTGCAGTCAGATACACCCCCACGCTAAGTGACAGTGTGTCTGACGCTTCCAATCACAGACCTGGTCTCTGGGTCTACATCAAACAGTAAAATAAATACATTAAAAAAAATAGGTACCTCATATTATGATACCCAGTACAGATAAAGCCATGGCTACAGGTTGCAACCCACAACCATGGGCTTATCTTGGCTGTGTATCATATACTGTACTCATATATGTGGTGTGGTGGCAGTCGAGGTAATTAAGGGGTTAATGCCCCCATCACTAATCTGTAAGAAACAAACACAAACACCCCAAAAATTATTCATTTGAAAGAAAATACAAAGAAAGACTCTCTTTCACCTGTTTATTAACCCCCAAAAGTTCTCTGCATGTGTGACATAATCAACACAAGGTCCCACGATGATTCAGTTCTGCTACATCTGAATTCACTCCGAGCGGCCGTAGCACATGACCTCCCATGAAGTTCAGGCAAAGACGGAGTGAGTTACTCAGTAAGTAAATTGCGCTCGCTTTATTATTTTTTTATTTGTTTGTACATTTTTTTTTATTTCCCAAGTGTCCGACCCCTGCGGGTGCCTTTGAAATCGAGGGGGTCGGACTTCACAATCACCCATCGCTATTTTTTCACACAAATAAAACGCATCAAAATCAGAATGAACAAACGCAACAAAAATGCAGAATCATTACAAGAGGTTTTTTTTTATTATTTCCAAGCTCTCTGGGACAAGGTGCTATTTTTGGTTCCGTTTTGGTGCACTTTTGGTGCAGTTTTTTGTAACAACAAAACTGCAGCATGCGCATGTAGCCTTAGAAGAAATAACACAACCAAATGGACCTCAAAAGTTGTTACCCAGTTTCTTCTGATTGCACTGATACCCCACATGTGGACAGAAACCTCTGTTTGGACAAATGGGAGGGCTCAGAACAGAAGGAGCAACATTTAGATTTTTGGAACACAAATATGGCTGAAATATATTGCGAGCACTATATTGCATTTGCAGGGTCCCTAAGGTACCTAAACAGTAGAATCCCCCCACAAGTGATCCCATTTTAGAAACTAGACCCCACAAGGATTATCTATAGGTTTGATGAACACCTTGAACTACCAGGTGCTAGACCCTTCATGGCTCTTATCTAAGTACATAGTGAGCATTTTGAATCCACAGGTACTTCACATCACTTGATAACATTAGACCATCATATTGACATTTTTCCTTTTTTTCACAAAAATGTTGCTTTAGCATACATTTTCTCACTTTTTCAAGATGTGAAAAAAGTGAGAAAATTTGGTACCCACTTTTTTATGAACGCAGTGATACCCCACATGTAGTCAGAAAGTTCTGTTTGGACAAATGGGAGGGCTCGGAATGGAAGGAGCAATATTTGAATTTTGGAAAGCACATATTGGCTGTACACTAAGGTACCTAAAGAGGAGAAACCCTCCACAAGTGACCCCATTTTAGAAACTAGACCCCACAAGGAATTTATCTATAGGTTTGGTGAGCATCTTGAACCACCGGGTGCTTTACCATTTTTTTTAACGCTGAGCCATGAAAATAAAAAAAATACAGTTTTACTGCAAAATTGTTACTTTAACTACAGTAGATAGTTTCTTTTTAAAGAGTATCAGGAGAAAATGCACAATACACTTTATTGTGCTGATACATTAACTGTTTGGCCACATGACAGGGCTCAGAAGGGAAAGAGCACCATTTGACTGCAAAATTGGCTGATATCATTAGCGGACGCCATGTCGCATTTAGAGAGCCCGTTTTTCCTAAACAGTGGAGCTCCCCCACATGTGACCCCATTTTGGAAATTAGACCCCTCAAGGATTTTAAGCATTTTGAACAGTACTTCACAGAATTTCATAACCTTAGGTCATCATATTAAAAATTTTCTTTTTTTCAACAACAAAAATGTTTTTTTTAGCACCAAACTTCTCACTTTTACAAGCAGTAACACCAAAAAGTGGACTTCATAGTTTCTTACCCAAATGATAACCCACTTGTGGTTAAAAGTTCTGTTTGAACAAACGGGAGAGCTCAGAACGGAAGGAGCAATATTTGAATTTTGGTAAAGCTGGAATAAATTGGTGGCATCATGTCGCATTTGCGGTGCCCCTAAGGTACTTATACAGCAGAATCCCCCACAAGTGACCCCTTACTGGAAACTAGACCCCTCAAGGATTTTATTCAGGGCTATAGTATTTTTATCCCACGAGTACTTCACAGTATTTGCTAACATTAGATTGTCATATTGAAAATTTTAATTTTTTTTCACAAAAATGTTGCTCTAACACCAAATTTCTCACTTTTTTAAGAGGCAACGGCAAAAAATGAACCCCACAGTTTGTTACCCAATTTCTTATGAGTACAGGGATACTCCACATGTGGTCAGAAACCTTTGTTTGCCCAAAGAGGCGGGCTCGGTACATATGGAGCACCACTGAATTTTGGAAAGGCTGAAAAAAATTGCGGGCACCATGTCGGATTTGCAGGACCCCTAAAAATCCTCCACAAACGACCCCAATTTGGAAACTAGACAAATCAAGGATTTTAGTCAGGGGTATAGTGAGCCGTTTGAACTCACAGGTACTTCACAAATATGTTGCTGTAGCACCAAATTTCTCACTTTTAGTCTATGTGCCCACGATCCAGTGTCACTGCGTGTCGGAGATTTTCAGATGCTGGGGGGGGGGGGGGGCGTTACAAGGCATATCAAGGGTCGGTTGTTAAGGGGTTAAAGAAACAAAAAAAAAACTACAAGTCTTTCTACCACAAGTCTGAAAAAACATGAAGATGTGCGTGGTGAACAAATGGGGGTAAATAGCCCAGCCATGAGACATGAGGCAGGTCCTGGAGCTATTAAAGGCCTGAGGGCAGATTAATAGAACATTTCTAACCTAATCCACTGGGAAGGATGAGGGCAGATTATTAGCGCATTTCTGACCTAATCCACTGGGGAAGGATGAGGACAGATTATTAGAGCATTTCTGACCTAATGCCTGGGAAGGATGAGGGCAGATTATTAGAGCATTTTGGACCTAGTCCACTGGTGAGGATGAGAGCAGATTATTAGAGCATTTCTGACCTTGTCCACTGGGAAGGATGAGGACAGATTATTAGCGCATTTCTGACCTAATCCACTGGGGAAGGATGAGGACAGATTATTAGAGCATTTCTGACCTAATGCCTGGGAAGGATGAGGGCAGATTATTAGAGCATTTTGGACCTAGTCCACTGGTGAGGATGAGAGCAGATTATTAGAGCATTTCTGACCTTGTCCACTGGGAAGGATGAGGACAGATTATTAGAGCATTTCTGACCTAATGCCTGGGAAGGATGAGAGCAGATTATTAGAGCATTTCTGACCTAATCCACTGGGAAGGATGAGGACAGATTATTAGAGCATTTCTGACCTAATCCACTGGGAAGGATGAGAGCAGATTATTAGAACATTTCTGACCTAATCCACTGGGAAGGATGAGGGCAGACTATTAGGGCATTTCTGACCTTGTCCACTGGGAAGGATGAGGACAGATTATTAGAGCATTTCTGACCTAATCCACTGGGAAGGATGAGAGCAGATTATTAGAACATTTCTGACCTAATCCACTGGGAAGGATGAGGGCAGACTATTAGGGCATTTCTGACCTAATGCCTGGGAAGGAAGAGAACAGATTATTAGAGCATTTTGGACCTAGTCCACTGGTGAGGATGAGAGCAGATTATTCGAGCATTTCTGACCTAATCCACTGGGAAGGATGAGGGCAGATTATTAGAGCATTTCTGACCTAATCCACTGGGAAGGATGAGGACAGATTATTAGAGCATTTCTGACCTAATCCACTGGGAAGGATGAGAGCAGATATTAGAACATTTCTGACCTAATCCACTGGGAAGGATGAGGGCAGACTATTAGGGCATTTCTGACCTTGTCCACTGGGAAGGATGAGGACAGATTATTCGAGCATTTCTGACCTAATCCACTGGGAAGGATGAGAGCAGATTATTAGAGTATTTCTGACCTAATCCACTGGGAAGGATGAGAGCAGATTATTAGAACATTTCTGATTTAATCCACTGGGAAGGATGAGGACAGATTATTAGAGCATTTCTGACCTAGTCCACTGGGAAGGATGAGGACAGATTATTAGAGCATTTCTGACCTAATCCACTGGGAAGGATGAGAGCAGATTATTAGAACATTTCTGACCTAATCCACTGGGAAGGATGAGGGCAGACTATTAGGGCATTTCTGACCTTGTCCACTGGGAAGGATGAGGGCAGACTATTAGGGCATTTCTGACCTTGTCCACTGGGAAGGATGAGGACAGATTATTCGAGCATTTCTGACCTAATCCACTGGGAAGGATGAGAGCAGATTATTAGAGTATTTCTGACCTAATCCACTGGGAAGGATGAGAGCAGATTATTAGAACATTTCTGACCTAATCCACTGGGAAGGATGAGGATAGATTATTAGAGCATTTCTGACCTAATCCACTGGGAAGGATGAGGACAGATTATTAGAGAATTTCTGACCTAGTCCACTGGGAAGGATGAGGACAGATTATTAGAGCATTTCTGACCTAGTCCACTGGGAAGGATGAGGACAGATTATTAGAGCATTTTTGACCTAATCCACTGGGAAGGATGAGGACAGATTATGAGAGCATTTTGAACCTAGTCCACTGGAAAGGATGAGAGCAGATTATTAGAGCATTTCTGACCTAATCCACCTGGAAGGAGGAGAGCAGATTATTAGAACATTTCAGATTTAATCCACTGGGAAGGATGAGGACAAATTATTAGAGCATTTCTGACCTAGTCCTCTGGGGAGGATGAGGACAGATTATTAGAGCATTTCTGACCTAATCCATTGGGAAGGATGAGGACAGATTATTGGAGCATTTTGAACCTAGTCCACTGGAAAGGATGAGAGCAGATTATTAGAGAATTTCTGACCTAATCCACTGGGAAGGAGGAGAGCAGATTTTTAGAACAATTCTGACCTAATCCACTGGGAAGAATGAAAGCAGATTATTAGAGCATTTCTAACCTAATCCACTGGGAAGGATAAGGCAGATTATTAGAACATTTCTGACCTAATCCACTGGGAAGGATGAGTACAGATTATTAGAACATTTCTGACCTAATCCACTGGGAAGGATGAGAGCAGATTATTAGAGCATTTCTGACCTAATCCACTGGGAAGGAGGAGAGCAGACTTTTAGAACATTTCTGACCTAATCCACTGGGAAGAATGAGAGCAGATGATTAGAGCATTTCTAACCTAATCCACTGGGAAGGATAAAGCAGATTTTTAGAACATTTCTGACCTAATCCACTGGGAAGAATGAGATCAGATTATTAGAGCATTTCTGACCTAATCCACTGGGAAGGATGAGGCAGATTATTAGAGCATTTCTGACCTAATCCACTGGGAAGGATGATTGCAGATTATTAGAGAATTTCTGACCTAATCCACTGGGAAGCATGAGGCAGATTGTTAGAGCATTTCTGACCTAATCAGGGGTGGAATTGAAATTTTTAACAACAGGTTCTCTGTAAACCCCGCCCATTTGAAAACCACGCTCATTATGTAACACACCCAATTTTGTTAGCCACACCCATTTTTATCGCACTTTCCTCAACCAAAAAATACAAGTAATTTAAAGTAAAATCTCTTTCCTCTTCTTCCCTTCCTCTACCGTCACTCTCCTGTCCAGCACCAGTTGTTCCAGTCACTGTCTGTCTTATTGTATTAAACGGTTTTTCTACAGTTTTTAAAAATTATTACTAAATTAGCCCTGCTAAAATTGGAACGGACGACCTTCCCCATACAGATCCCATCCCATGTGGCTGCTTTCCCCTACAGATCCCATCCCATGTGGTCTCTCCCCCCCTGCAGATCCCATCCCATGTGGCTCCTTTCCCCCAACAGATCCCATCCCATGTGGTCTCTTGTCCCCTGCAGATCCCATCCCATGTGGCCTCTTTCTCCAGCAGATCCCATCCCATTATGGCCCCTTTCCCCTGCAGATCCCATCCCATTATGGCCCCTTTCCTCCTGCAGATCCCATCCCATTATGGCCTCTTTCCCTTGCAGATCCCATCCCATTATGGCCCCTTTCCCCAGCAGATCCCATCCCATTATGGCCCCTTTCCCCCTGCAGATTCCATCCCATGTGGTCTTTTGCCCCCTGCAGATCCATCCCATGTGGTCTCTTGCCCCCTGCAGATTCCATCCCATGTGGTCTCTTGCCCCCTGCAGATCCCATCCCATGTGGCCTCTTTCCCCAGCAGATCCCATCCCATGTGGCCTCTTTTCCCAGCAGATCCCATCCCATTATGGCCTCTTTCCCCAGCAGATTCCATCCCATTATGGCCTTTTTCCCCAGCAGATCCCATCCCATTATGGCCCCTTTCCCCAGCAGATCCCATCCCATTATGGCCTCTTTCCCTTGCAGATCCCATCCCATTATGGCCCCTTTCCCCCTGCAGATCCCATCCCATTATGGCCCCTTTCCCCCTGCAGATCCCATCCCATTATGGCCTCTTTCCCTTGCAGATCCCATCCCATTATGGCCCCTTTCCCCAGCAGATCCCATCCCATTATGGCCCCTTCCCCCTGCAGATTCCATCCCATGTGGTCTCTTGCCCCCTGCAGATTCCATCCCATGTGGTCTCTTGCCCCCTGCAGATTCCATCCCATGTGGCCCCTTCCCCCTGCAGATTCCATCCCATGTGGTCTCTTGCCCCCTGCAGATCCCATCCCATGTGGCCTCTTTTCCCAGCAGATCCCATCCCATGTGGCCTCTTTTCCCAGCAGATCCCATCCCATTATGGCCTCTTTCCCCAGCTGATCCCATCCCATTATGGCCTTTTTCCCCAGCAGATCCCATCCCATTATGGCCCCTTTCCCCAGCAGATCCCATCCCATTATGGCCTCTTTCCCTTGCAGATCCCATCCCATTATGGCCCCTTTCCCCAGCAGATCCCATCCCATTATGGCCCCTTTCCCCAGCAGATCCAATCCCATTATGACTCCTTTCCCCTTGCAGATCCCATCCCATTATGGCATTTTTCCCCCTGCAGATCCCATCCCATTATGGCCCCTTTCCCCCTACAGATCCTATCCCATTATGGTCCCTTTCCCCCTGCTTATCCCATCCTATTATGGCCCCTTTCCCCCTGCAGATCCCATCCCATTATGGCCCCTTTCTCCATGCAAATACTATCCTTTTATGGCCTCCTCTCCCCATATAGCCACATATAGCTCCCCTCTTATGTGGCCTTCTCTCCCCATATAGCCACATATAGCTCCCCTCTTATGCGGCCCCTCTCCCCATATAGCGCTCCCCTCTTATGCGGCCCCTCTCCCTGCATCTTCGGCTGACTGAGCGCTTACCTGCAGCGGCGGCCTCTCCTGTATCTCCCGTCCTCCTCCGCGGCTCTCTGCATGCTGACAGACGGCAGGAGGAGGAGCTCCCTCCTCACACTGCCGTGACCTCTGCAGCGTCATCGCGTCGCTGCACGCCGGGTCAGGGAGCCGACAGGCTCCACTGAACCAGGAAGTGCGGCGTGGAGGTACGGGCATTCATTTGTGCTAGTGTCTTAAAGAGACACTAACACAAGTGAATACAGGAAACCGGATCGCCAGAGCTGTTTCTTGCCGGTTCTGGGAACCGGCTGCTATTTTAACGACCGGTTCTCCAGAACCGGCTGAATCCCACCCCTGGACCTAATCCACTGGTGAGGATGAGTACATAATAATAATAATAATAATAATTAATAATCTTTATTTCTATAGCGCCAACATATTCCGCAGCGCTTTGCAATTCAGGAGGATCATATACAAACAAGTAACAGTTATAGAAAATACAATATTTAGAGGGGAAAAAGACAACCTCGCTCGTGAGAGTACAGATTATTAGAGCATTTCTGACCTAGTCCACTGGGAAAGATGAGGACAGATTATTAGAGCATTTCTGACCTAGTCCACTGGGAAGGATGAGGACAGATTATTAGAGCATTTCTGACCTAGTCCACTGGGAAGGATGAGGGCAGATTATTAGAGCATTTCTGACCTAATCCACTGGGAAGGATAAGGACAGATTATTAGAGCATTTCTGATCTAGTCCACTGGGAAAGATGAGGACAGATTATTAGAGCATTGCTGACCTAGTCCACTGGGAAAGATGAGGACAGATTATTAGAGCATTTCTGACCTAGTCCACTGGGAAAGATGAGGACAGATTATTAGAGCATTTCTGACCTAGTCCACTGGGAAAGATGAGGACAGATTATTAGAGCATTTCTGACCTAGTCCACTGGGAAAGATAAGGACAGATTATTAGAGCATTTCTGACCTAGTCCACTGGGAAGGATGAGGACAGATTATTAGAGCATTTCTGACCTAATCCACTGGGAAGGAGGAGGTCAGAAGTAATTCTTGTTACCAAGAGGCAGAACTAGTGATGTGCCCAGCAGATAGTGATAACTTGTATCTGTACGAGGCTTGAAGACATTTATGTGTCAAACCACAAGATGTAAAATCCCCATGACGTGTTGTCATTCCTCTCAGTGCGACATTTTATTACCATGCCTCCTCTCACTACAAACTTTTTTTCTTTCCTCTCACTACACTGACACTAATGGGAATTTCCAGTCAGGAAGTGAGAACAAGAGCGACTTCTTCAGAGCAGAGAAGCCCCACACCTCCAGCCTGGAGGAGGAGGAACCATAGTGATGAGCTGGGCTCAGTAACACCCGCCCCGAGCGCCGACAAAACAAGGAAACTGAAAGGAGCTCGGACACCAGAAGAAGCCTGCGGGCAATGGGCAGCGAGCAGCAACCTGGCCATCACTGCTGGAGCCTGATGTGACCGCAGGAGAGCAGCCCTCAGGTAATACAGGGGCACTACAGCCTGGTGTGGAACTACATAGCCCAGCATGCCATGATAATCACTGCTGCCTGATGCGACCGCAGGAAAGCAGCTCTTCAGGTAATACAGGGGGCACTACCACCTGGTGTGGAACTACATAGCCCAGCATGCCCTGATCATCTTCAGGTAATACAGGGGGCACTACCACCTGGTGTGAAACTACATAGCCCAGCATGCCCTGATCATCTTCAGGTAATACAGGGGGCACTACAGCCTGGTGTGGAACTACATAGCCCAGCATGCCCTGATCATCATTGCAGGCTCATGTGACTGCAGGAGTGCAGATCCTCAGGTAATACGTGGGGCACTACATAGTCCAGCATGCCCAGCACTGCTGGAGCCTGATGTGACCGCAAGAGAACAGCCCCCAACGGGTAATAATGGGGGGCACTATCACCTGGTGTGGACTGTAATCATAATAATAATAATAATAATATATTTATTCACTTATATAGCGCCATTAATTCCACAGCGCTTTTCATACATCAGTAACACTGTCCCCATTGGAACTCACAATCTAAATTCCCTGTCACTACGTCTTTGGAGTGTGGGAGGAAACCCACAGAAACACAGGGAGAACATACAAAGTCCCTGCAGATGTTGTCCTTGGTGGGATTTGAACCCAGGACCCAGCGCTGTAAGATTGTAGTTCTAACCAATGAGCCATCATGGGATGGAACTACATTGCTCAGCATGCCCAGCTCCCTGGCCATCACTGCAGCCTGATGAGCAGCCCCTCAGTACAGGTAATACAGGGAGGCACTCCCACCTGGTGTGGAACCACATAGCCCAGCATGACCTGATCTGCCAAACACTGAGCACATGGAGGCAGAATAGAGGATATGATGGCACAGGGGGCACTGCCAGAGGAATGCCCATTTTGTGGCCGGTCACAGCCATTTCTCACCGTCTGACATCCTAATGTCTAGAACGTTTCTGCTTCCTGTTTGAACCCTGTCGTCATCCATTACCGTGTGTGTGAATGATTGCAGCCATCATCACTGTCCAGCGTCATCGCAATCGTCCTGTATGATTTTTCTGATTGACAGATGCTTCAACCTTTGTTCACATCTGCCTTATGCCAGACCATCTGAGCCCAATATGTCTCTACGGCCCCTCATTGACTTATATTGGGGTCCGCTTTAATGCCAAGAACAGCACTGTCAGACGGATCGTTGCGCCTTAGGCTGAGTTCACATGTCCTGTAATCGTCCGTTAGACTGGATCCAGCAACAATACGTTGGCGAAAAAAGTTTTGCAAACGCAAATTTTATGTCTGTTTTTAAATAACTGATGTCAGCTGGATCCGATTTTTTTTTTAACATGGGAGTCTATGGAGAACGGATCCATTACAATGAAAAACAGGTGGATAAATAGTAATCAGTTAACGGATCCGTTTTCCATAGACTCCCATTTAAAAAAAAACAAAAACGGAGCCTGCAAATATCTATTTTATTCAAAATGTTGACAGTAAGTTCTGCAGACACGACTTTTTAGTCTATATTGCTGCTGGATCTGTTCTAATGGACAGATTACTGGACATGTGAACTCAGCTTAATACCAACGTGAATATCGACACTTTACACTCCTGTATTGCAAGAAAATTAGCTACTTTCCCTATTGATTGGTAAATGGCAACATGGATCCAAAAGGATAAATATTTGAAAAATGTATATAACATGATACAGTATACAGTGGAACCTTGGATTATGAGCATACGGTAATTGGTTCCGAGAGTGAGCTCTTAAACCAAGTTACTCTTACATCAAAGCACATTTTCCCATAGGAAATAATTGAAACGCAGACAATTCGTTCCACAACCCAAAAATATTTCCTGTATTTATACAAATTTATTACAGTAATACAATATAATGTACTGTATTCATATAAAATTATTACTGTACACTAATACAAAATACTGTACAGCACAGTGAAAAACATATAAAACAAATTAAACTGCACATTAGCTTCCAATAGAATTGTTGGTGTGCGGGAGGTACAATGTAGAGAGAAAATTATATATAAATATGACATTTATTCTAGTACAGTACAGAAAAAACACTCCAAACTATTCTCCCCAAACTAAGGGCAGAACTAAAGGCCGCTTTACACGCTGCGACATCGCTCAAGCGATCTCGTTGGGGTCACGGAATTTGTGACGCACATCCGGTCGCTTTAGCGATGCCGTTGCGTGTGACACCTTTGAGCGATTTTGCATCGTTGCAAAAACGTGCAAAATCGCTCATCGGTGACATGGGGGTCCATTCTGAAATATCGTTGCTGCAGCAGTAACGAAGTTGTTCCTCGTTCCTGCGGCAGCACACATCGCTCCGTGTGACACCACAGGAAGGAGGAACCTCTCCTTACCTACCTTATCTGCAATGCGGAAGGAAGGAGTGGGGTGGGATGTTACGTCCCACTCATCTCCGCCCCTCCGCTTCTATTGGGCGGCAGTTCAGTGACGCAGCTGTGACATCGCTGTGACGCTGAACGAACCGCCCCCATAGAAAGGAGGCGGTTCGCTGGTCACAGCGACGTCGCAGGGCAGGTAAGTAGTGTGACGGGTCTGGGCGATGTTGTGCGCCACGGGCAGTGATTTGCCCATGTCGCACAACCGATAGGGACGGGTACCCATGCTAGCGATATCGGTCACGATATCGCAACGTGTAAAGCGGCCTTAAGACAGATGTGGGGTAGGCAATATTACTGCACAGGCAATTAGATTACGGTACAAGCAATGTGCTATACTGGTTAGAAGAAAGAAAGTACAATACTGTATCTTCAAATGCAAATTCATAGACATGCTGTATATTACATACTGTACAATGGTATACTGTATACAGTAAACATTACATATGTACAGAAAGTTACCTCCAGAGCGGGTCAGAGCGCGGTGATAGGATGGAACCAGAAGTGTGCACGGTGAGTATCTGCTCTTATTGCAAATCATTGCTCTTAAACCAAGTTACAAATTTTTAGAAAGCTTTGTTTGTTTTGCAAAACGCTCTCAAACCAAGTTACTCTTAATCCAAGGTTCCACTGTATATTTAATTGATACAAAGTGATAAATATTTGACAAATTATGGTAATGTTTTTCTTTTTCATACACACGCACGCACAATAGCTGCCCTTTATTACACAGCCCCTTTGACTTTAATATGGCACCTCTATGGTTTCCACTATTCTTGCTGTCCAAAGTGATAGAAATCCTAAATTTAATCAGAGCACATATAAGAACTGGATGTTTTAGACGCATTTCTCATTGTGGATTTTTGGGGCTGAAATATGTATTTTTCTGTATGCACTAAGATATGAAGAATATCGTCATACTTCACTTTTGGTTTGTGGTGATTCAGTTTATGAGAACACAGCATACTGAAGGTACAATGTTTCCTTTGTAGGTTTCTTATTACCATAAAACACCAAAAATATCTAGACCAAATTACACAAGTTTAAAAAAATGCAAAAAAAATTAATGCAATTCAGAATAGCGTCATACCTATAGTACGCTGGGCCTTGTATAAAACCCCACTGACCCGAAAAGGCACCAAAAGGGAAGAAAAAGGCCTAAATAAATTGGGGGTATTTATTAAGGCTTTTGTAACAATTTTCTGATATCAAAAAAATGGCCAAGTTTTGGCATTTTTGCACCACTCCGTGGTAAAATTGGGCATGGTTAGCTACACAATAGGCCTACATCACATTCGTGAATTGTGACTCTCCAGAAAAGTCATCATTCTCCCTCCGGTAGGCAGGGGCAGCATAAAATGAGGAAAAATACCGGTAGAAGATGCGCTAAATTTCTGAAAGATTGTGGAATACTTTACATTGGATACAAAGTATCCAGCAATATGACTTGAAAAATTCCCCAACAAACAGTGTTAGGCTACTTTCACACATCAGTTTTTTCCATCAGGCATAATCCGGAAAAATACGGATAAAACGGATCCGGCGCCGGATCCGTTTTTCCCCATTGATTTGTATTAGCGCCGGATTGTGCCTGATGACCTTGCGTTGCATTCGGCTTTTGCCGGATCCGTCGTAATTAGCTAATGCGGCGGCCAGATGGAACGTCTCTTGTAACGTTTTTTGTCTCTGACAAAAAAACGCATCGCGCCGGATCCAGTGCGATATGGCGTGATTTACAATGTTTGCCTAGGGACGCCGAATCCGGCATAATGCGGCAAAAAATGGATGCGGCCACTGGATCCGTTTCTTAAACTGAGCATGCTCCAATGTATTGTCAAAAAAAAACTGATCCAGCAAAAAAATGGATGAAATGGATGCGCCAGATCCGTTTTTTGACTGATCAGGTATACCGGATCCGTAAAAAAAAAAAAAGGATACGACGCATCCGTTTTTGCATATTCTGTGCCGGATCCGTTACATCAGGCACACGCTGGATTGTGCCTGATGCCAAAAAACTGATGTGTGAAAGTAGGAGAAATGCGGTGCAATATATGCACATTTTTTAACACATTATTTACTTTTGTTCTTTTCCCCCACTCATTTGAATGGATGAAAAACTGTAAAAATGTTAAAAGAATTGACATGTTGTGATTTGAAAAAAATGCATTAATGGTTCAAATCCACAAGGAAAACATAAGCAGAATGTGCATGAGATTTCAGAAATCTCATAAAGGCTGTGTGCACACGTTGCTTTTATACTGCGTTTTTTCATGCGTGGGTTTCCTCCGGGTACTCCGGTTTCCTCCCACAATCCAAAGACATACAGATAGGGACTCTAGATTGTGAGCCCCAATGGGGACAGTATTGTCAATGTATGTAAAGCGCTGTGGAATTAATAGCGCTATATAAATGAATAAAATTATTATTATAATTATCCCAGCCAAGTCTATGACAATCCTGACTTGCTGTGCATCTGCTGCTTCTTTTTTCCTTGCAGATTTTGTTGCAGAAGAAGCAGCATGTCACTAGTTTGTGTTTTGTCCTGCGTCTGATATAATCATGTGCTCGATCGCTGCAGTGGATTATATCTGTCAGTGCTGCACTCTCAGCACTGACAGACCGCCTCACACACTATGTATGCATGCATGCTCATGGTCTGTGAGGCGATCCGTAGTTCAGTAACCCGGGGTTGTCATGGCAGCGATTGGGTCCCTGTGATCGCATTACTGGGACTCAATCGCCAGGGAGAGGTAATCGATCCATCACTCTTCCTGTGATCTCAGGGATTAAACTGCCAGAGACTTGGCGGCGATCGCAAGGGTACAGCGCCTGAACTCTCCATCACTTAAATAAAAGCATAAAAAAACTCATGTGAAAAACATGCAAACACGATAACAAATGCGTGTTTTTTCCTGCCAAAACATGCTTTTTATGTGGAGAGATCTGCACATAGCCCAACTTGGCTGGTACCATAAATTACAGTGATTTTATGGATGACTGTGTTGTTTCATCAGTTTTAAATTATTACTAAACAGAAAGACATGTCCTGTATTCATCCATTAGAACGGATTCTGAAGAGATCCGTCGGCAAAAAAGTTCTGTGCACACAACTGTTTGGTGCGTTGTTAAATAACTGATTTCTGCAGGATCTGTTTTTTTTCACATTAGAGTCTATGGAGATTGCTATTTATCTTTCATTTGAAACAAATGCAAGTAAAAAGGATGGATAAATTGCAATCCGTTAACAAATCCATTCTCCATAGACTGCAATGTAAAAAAAACGTATCTGGCAGAAATCAGTTATTTAACAATGGACAAAAAAAATTGTGTTTGCAGAATTTTTTTCCCTATGGATCTCTACAGGGTCCATTCCAGTGGATGATTACAGGACGTGTGTACTGATCTGTCACCAGATTTCACAATCAGTCTGATGGAAAAAAAACAAAACACTCTACCCCATTGAATAACGCTGGTCCTAGTGATGTCCTCACTGTCCCATTCATGTAACAGAAACTTACAGAAACTCATGTACCGTACTTGCTGCCAAAACAACCCCTCGCAAATATAATGGAACTGATTTTCAGTTGCAGGAATATTTGCAATGTTATCTGCCTTGGGTACATCCACGATTATTGAAAATAATACTGTATCCTTTTGGCTAATCATTTGACGTATACCCATTACTATACATGTGACAGATGGGATATCTGCAACTGAGGATTTAGAAACTCCAGTGCCCTCAGGATCTGTTCACACATCATAGGTAAATTGTGCCTCTTGTTAAGGCTGCTTTCACACTTCTGTTGTTTTGCATCTGCCACAATCAGTTGTGTGACTGGTGCAACAGATGCGTTGCAGATCGTGGCACAACTGATGTGACTGATGCTGCAAAACAACAATCCGTTGTTTGTTTTTTTTTTACTGTTTTACCAGGCTATTGTGAACGGGCAATTAGCTGATCATTCACAAAAGCCGGCAGCCGGGCGATCAGCTGATCATTCACAAAAGCCGGCAGCCGGGCGATCAGCTGATCATTCACAAAAGCCGGCAGCCGGGCGATCAGCTGATCATTCACAAAAGCCGGCAGCCGGGCGATCAGCTGATCATTCACAAAAGCCGGCAGCCGGGCGATCAGCTGATCATTCACAAAAGCCGGCAGCCGGGCGATCAGCTGATCATTCACAAAAGCCGGCAGCTGGGCGATCAGCTGATCATTCACAAAAGCCGGCAGCCGGGCGATCAGCTGATCATTCACAAAAGCCGGCAGCCGGGCGATCAGCTGATCATTCACAAAAGTCGACAGCCGGGCGATGAGCTGATCATTCACAAAAGCCGGCAGCCGGGCGATCAGCTGATCATTCACAAAAGTCGGCAGCCGGGTGATCAGCTGATCATTCACAAAAGTCGGCAGCCGGGCGATCAGTTGATCATTCACAAAAGTCGGCAGCCGGGCGATCAGCTGATCATTCACAAAAGCCGGCAGCCGGGCGATCAGCTGATCATTCACAAAAGCCGGCAGCCGGGCGATCAGCTGATCATTCACAAAAGTCGGCAGCCGGGCGATCAGCTGATCATTCATAAAAGCCTCCGGTCGGGCCATCAGCTGATCGTTCAGCCACTGAGAGTGAGAGACATTTCTTTTAATGATTAAACACAAGAGCTGAGCATGCACAGTGAAAAAAAAGAATCCCACTGCTCAAAAAATGCCACATGCTGCGTTCCTGCCGCCCGACGGTCATTCGTTCCACGAGTGATCCATCGCACAGCGGATGCAATGCAAGGCCATCAGTCGCAATCCATCATCCATACAAGTCTATGGGGAAATAACGGAATCCTGCAAAATATTTTGAAGGATACCGTATTTCCTCAAGGCGACGGATTGCAACTGATGAAAAACAACGCAAGTGTGAAAGCAGCCTAAGGTTTCATGAAATCTGGCATAACTTTGATTTGACCACCACGGGGAAGTAAACATTATTCTACTCAGAAACAGAGAAATATAGTCAATGGCCAATTGGTTTAACTCTTTTTTTTTTTTTATATGATTTTGGAGATTAATTTTAATTGTTTCTATATGAGTATTTTCAGTGGATTTGAAAAAAGATACTTTTAAGGATGGAGTCATACGGCCATATACCTGAGACGAGGATTGCATCAAAATGTTCTGACTGGCCTTGGCTCTCCTTTCCCGTGTGTCGGCTTCATGTATTTCTATGCAGCTCTCATGCTCGGGTCAGGAGAGCCACCGCCAAGTGCACTACGATGCGATCCTTGTCCAGGTTATACCGCCGTCTAACTCCATTCTTAAGGAGATCACTTTCTCAGTGGATGGTGATAACGTTTACATCTATGTTGGCCTCACCACTTTGCCAGAATTGATGATTGCCAGAATTGGGGACTCTGTTCTCTTCTGAATGGAATGGCTATTAGCACTTGTGACTTTGCTGCTTCTTTCAAATCCATGACGCTTAGAAAAATAAGGACTGAGCAGACATCGTTGTCTTTGTATTTTCAGTAAGGTGAGAATAGGGAACACAGACAGGAGTGTTCTGCTGGAATACAAATGTTGCAGTTATTGGTAAGCTTCATGGAAAGAGTGTATATCGCCAATAAATGGACTTTATGTTTCATTTTCCAGCAAAAATTGCATGATTTACTCCTTCCTCTAAGGGATTGTAACATGTTCTTTAATGGGTAATATTGTAAAGTGATTGTAAAAACAAGCAATGTTATAGATTACGTTTTCTTAAAAACATAATGTGTTCAAGAATCGAATGATTTTTAATATTATTGCTTACTGCACTTTGTCCATGTTACCAGCCAAACAGTGGTGGCCAAATATGCTTAGTGCTTAGAAGCCCTTCACACTAGAGCTTGTAAGTGCTTCTATGAAGCCAGCTGGATCACTGGAACGCAATATCTCATGTTCTGGACACTTTTTATTGTCCCTGCGCTCCTCAGGTATAGCAGAGACAAAGCTGCCTCATGTGTTCAGAACAACGGTGCAACAATGCCGCTTGTTGAATTGTCAAGCATGCCAAAGCCATTGTCCCCCCCCCCCCCCCAGCAAGGAGAAAGCTGTGAGGCTGGGGATCGGTGTGCTCCTGCAGAAGATTAGACAGTTCATACGTTATATCCACATCTCTACGTACATGATGGTGCACTCACTAAACTACCTGTACAATCGGCAGCTAAAGGACACTAATGAGAGACAAGTGTCCTTCAGCTCCACTAGTCAGAATCAGTGAAATAGTTTTTCCTTGCATGCTGTCATTATTAAAACAGTTGATATAGTTCAAAATTACTTATAGAAAATGTGCAACTGGTGCTGCAAAAGAAAGGCCTCAAGAAAGTACCAGAGGGAAAAAGTACACCTGATGGAATGCAAAAACATAATGTTACCCGAAATTGTCTCGGCCCTAATAACTCCTTTCTATAGGCTCTTTATAGATGTTATAGAAAGGGGTAAGCTATGTTCATTCAGGTTTTTATCTGAAGCAGAAACTCTTTAGGAGACACTACTTTTGGGTAGTTTTTAGAGGAGTTGTCTTTTTCCAGAAGCAGTTTTGGAAAGGCTTTGTAGGGTTATTCTTTCTTCAAATGTCCTTTGTAGCTTTTTGATTTGGTTTTACCTAGGTTGGAGAGGTTTACTTAAAGCCACTTACACACTGAGACTTTGTAGCGATCCCGACCTGGCCGGGATCACTGGAAAGTCTCTGGTGAACTGTCAAACAGGCAAACCTGGCCAACGACGCAGCAGCGATACGGACCTGCAGAACGACCTAGCTGGTCGTTGGGGACGTGTCAAATAGCTATTTGAAAGGGAAGTCGCTAACAAAGTCGTTGTTACTGTGTCAAACACAACGATGAATGCTGCACAGTGGGAAACAAAGGACCAAAAAAATGTTCCTGAGAGATGTGTAGCAATCAGCGACCTCACAGCGGGGGGCAGGTCGCTGATGCGTTTCACACACTGCAATGTCGCTGGGGAGGTCGCTATTACGTCACAAAACCGGTGACGTTACAGCGATATCGCTAGCGATGTTGCAGTGTGTAAAGGGGCCTTTAGCCTTACCCCACTATCAGTTATCAGCCTGTTATCTGAATAGCCTTTGATTAGTGGTGGCTGCACACTGTAGTTTGTAAGCCTGGTAGGTGTTAATAGGGTTTCCATGGACAGGGTTTGCACAAGCCAATTCAATTAGTAGGTCCCAATGGAACCCTGGCCATCACCCTTTAACCCCTTTAGAGGGAACTGGACTTACATAGGGCCCCTACTTTATGGACATAGAGTGACTGCTGGCTGGTGGAATGACCTAGTGACGAGGAGAGTTTTTAAGCTTTGTTAAATTTAGTTCAAAGTCAACAGAATGCCAAGATCAGTATCAGAAGGTTAAAATCAGGAGAATGCCAAGATCAGTATCAGAAGGTTAAAATCTGGAGGATGCCGAGATCAGTATCAGAAGGTTAAAATCAGGAGAATGCTGAGATCAGTATCAGAAGGTTAAAATCAGGAGAATGCCGAGATCAGTATCAGAAGGTTAAAGTCAGGAGAATGCCGAGATCAGTATCAGAAGGTTAAAATCAGGAGGATGCCGAGATCAGTATCAGAAGGTTAAAATCAGGAGAATGCTGAGATCAGTATCAGAAGGTTAAAGTCAGGAGAATGCCGAGATCAGTATCAGAAGGTTAAAATCAGGAGGATGCCGAGATCAGTATCAGAAGGTTAAAATCAGGAGAATGCCAAGATCAGTATCAGAAGGTTAAAATCTGGAGGATGCCGAGATCAGTATCAGAAGGTTAAAATCAGGAGAATGCTGAGATCAGTATCAGAAGGTTAAAATCAGGAGAATGCCGAGATCAGTATCAGAAGGTTAAAGTCAGGACAATGTCGAGATCAGTTTCAGAAGGTTAAAGTCAGGACAATGTGGAGATTAGTATGAGAAGGTTAAAATCAGGAGGATGCCGAGATCAGTATCAGAAGGTTAAAATCAGGAGAATGCCGAGATCAGTATAAGAAGTATGCCAAGATCATTATCACAAATCAAACAGGAAGAAGCAGAGTAGCAGGCACATAGCCCACAATAATTATAACTTATAGCTGGCACCACTTACAGGTTGCAAGAGGTTTAAGGCTAGGTTCGCACACTGCGTCTTTTTGACGCTGCGTTTTTGTGCGTTTTTGGCCGCTAAAAACGCACAAAAACGCACCTGCGTCGAAAAAACGTGTCAAAAAACGCATGCGTTTTTACCGCGATTTGGTGCGTTTTCGGCTGCGTTTTGATGCGTTTTTGATCTCTGCGTTTTGCTGCGTTTTTCCAATGCATTGCATGAGGGGAAAACGCAGAAAAACGCAGGAAAGAATTGACATGTCCATTTTTTTTTCAAGCTCAAAAACGCAGCTTAAAAAAACAGTTGTGTGCGGACAGCAAAATTGAAAACTCATAGACTTTGCTGGGGAAGCAAAGTCATGCAGTTTTGAGGCCAAAAACGCACCCGAAAAACGCGCAAAAACGCCGCGAAAAACGCACTGTGCGCACATAGCTTTAATAGTGTGTGGCCCCTCCCTAGGCTCAAATAAGCAACTAATTAGATGAACAATGTTAAGGTATTAACCTGGACGGAACCACATATGCCAAAAATCACTTATCTGCTCTTATATCTCCCCGCGTCATCCGCAATGACGTTGTGTCGGTGATTAGGGCGAGCTTCGATGTGCAAGTTATAGCAGTACTACATTCTGTAACAGCAGTCACTGCAGGGGAAATGTCTGGATGGATTTAGACTACCTTGGCAAAATCAACTTCTGGTTGGGTGTCTTTAAGGCTAAACGTGTTCATTGATTAGACATGCCCTTCAGCCACCTCCTATTATGTTTTAGCATTTACACACATAAAAGGAATCTGTTTTGTGACATATTCCAATCTGTATCATAAATGAAAAATAGAAATCTTGCTTTTTTTTTTTTGTTATTTTTACATAAGCCGTAAAAGCTTATTGCAGTAATGGCACAATCACAGCATTATACATATGTATATATCTTTAATGACCAGGATAAAGATAACATCAGACTCAGTTGTTTAACACTATAATTGCCATGGTCATTGCCCTCTCAGTCACTCTATTGGCTCCTCAGTAATGCAGTCTCATCGTCAAGTAGAAACTAAAAAAGAGTTGTTAAAAGAAGAACAATGTTTATTATTCATGTCCATACGTCATCAATTAATGGATGCAGTATTAAAAAAAGCCCCCAAAAAACGGAGCAAAGATAGATGCAAAATGGAAATCAAAGCTTCGGTACTCGTAAGGAGCAGTTAGATGCTAGGATGGGCTAGACGCGTGTACTGAGTATAATGGAAGTCAATGGGGAATTTGAGCATTTTTTCGGCAGATCCTTGCTTGCTCATCACTAGTTTCTTCCATAGTGATAGACTTCATAACCTGCCTGAAAAAGTGCTAAAGAAAGGCTAAAATCAATGAGCATATGCGTCGCAATGTAAAGACCACCTGCTGGTCATATGTTCAGTCTGTTGAGCTTCTGTTAACCCCTTTAGGTTTCCAAAGTCATGAAGCGGATAATAGACGTGCTGTAACGATTCCTCAGGCAGCTTGGAAGCTTCTAATTTTTTGTATAAAAAATTCCGCAAGAAAGTACTGAAGAAATTACCAAAAAACAGTTAGGAAAAAATACCGCCGGTGTTTTCCTAAAACGTCCTCTGCTTTTAAAACTCAGTAGGCTTACCTGTAGAAAGACAGAGTGTGCACATTCCCTTAAAGGGAACCTGTCACCACATTTTCGGTCTATAACCTGCGGCCACCACCACTGGGCTCTTATATACAGCATTCTAACATGCTGTATATAAGAGCCCAGGCCACTGTGTAGAACATAAAAAACACTTTATAATACCCACCTAGAAGGTCGCTCTGTTGCACAGCAGTCGGATGGGTGTCTCCATTCTTCGGGTGCGGCGCCTCCCCTTTCGGCAATCGTGGTCTTCCTTATTTTGAAGCCGCGGTGTATGACACGTCTACGTCATACGCACGCGCCAGCACTGAGGTCCTGCGCAGAATGGAGAATGGAGACACCCATCCGACTGCTGTGCAACGGAGCGACCTTCTAGGTGAGTATTATAAAGTGTTTTTTATGTTATACACAGCGGCCTGGGCTCTTATATACAGTATGTTAGAATGCTGTATATATGAGCCCAGTAGTGGTGGCCGCAACTTATAGGCCCCAAATCTGGTGACAGGTTCCCTTTACTATAAAATCTCTGCAACGCCGGAGTGCCTTATGGTAAAACACACCTGGTGAAATTGTGCAGTCAGGCTTTGATTTCGACTGCCGGTGGTTTGGTCAACATGATCAAAATGACAGAATCCCTTTCATTAAAGTTATATAATTTTTGCAATGTAAGAAATGGTGAAATTAAATTATAACTTATACAAAAAAACAAGATCTCACTTGTTTTAAGAAAAATAAAAAAGTTACAACTTTTGAAATGATGAAACAATAAAGAGCAAATTGTTGCCTCATTTTTGTACCTTCGGCAGCGACTGATTTTGGTTTCTGCCCTTTTGTGTTGTGTTCTGCTTCTGCTTCTAGAAGCCATAACTTTATACTTTGCAGTTGACATATCAAAGCCTGATTTTTCCAGGATGAGGTGTCATTTCAGACACCATTCATTTTACCAAACCATCGAAACGGGAAAAGGAAATCCAAGTGCCGTGACTTGTGAAAAAACCCCTTCAATTATACCGTTTTTTTATCTTTGTGTTCATAGTGAGGTAAAATAACCTGGCAAAAAGATTCTTCATTTCTGTACAATTATACCAAATATATAGTGTTTTACAAATTTTAGAGGAGAAAAGCAATAAAGAAGTTTGTTGTTAAATATATTAGTTTGAGTCACCATTTTTAGAGACCTGTATCTTTTTTACTTTTTGTCAATGGAGCTGGGTTAGGGCTTGCTTTTACTTTTACTTTTAATTAATGCCGTTTTGGGGTACATACATTGTAGAGTTCTCCCATTTAAAATGTCTTTTTGCTCTGTTATTTCTTGTGTGTGTTAAATAATTTTATATTTCTGTAGATCCGACTTTTACAGAAGTGTCGATTTAGAAGATTTTTACCTTTTTTACTTTCTTTTAATATATATTTTTGTTTTAAATGGGAGGAAAGGGGAAATTCAAATTTGTATGTTATTTTATGTTCTAATATTTTTAAATATTTTTTGAAGTCAGTTAAGGCAATAGGAGCCTACAGTTGTCTGACTTCATGCTCGATATACTGCAATACAGTTGCATTGCATCATGTAGCTAAAATCCTGCTTTCATATGAAGTCCATGGTGGGTTTAACAGCCAACATGGCAGCCAACGGTTCATTCAGCCATCGGCAGACCGCAAATGTGTTCTGAGGGGTGTGCGGCGAAAACGTGCACCACTAAGATTGCACTCTTTAAATGCCACTGTTGAGGATTGGAACAAATCTAAGGTAGATAGAACAGCGCAATAAGGTTTTATCCAGTGACAGATTGGTGATAAAATACAGTATCTCTTCACCTGATGTGGTTGTGTGTGACACAACTACTGCTATATATCGTATATAGCGGCTGCTGCAGACCCACAGGGGAAAACACCGGAGACAGATGAATGGTAATAAATCTGGTTCCTCTGCGCTGCCGTAAAAGACCAGAAGAGATGAGTACAGGATCATAAAATATTCAGTATCAACGCGTTTCAAAGGACACACGCCTTTTCATTAGGAAAAAAACATATACCATATATTCTTTTTTCCATGTGTGCCTTGAAACGCGTTGATACTGAATATTTTATGATCCTGGACTCATCTCTTCTAAACTTTCACGGCAGCGCAGAGGAATCACATTTATTCCCATTCAACTGTTCGAGGTTGACAGCGGCATTTAAGGGGTTAACAGCTCAGTTTTGATTGCTGCTCTTATGTAACACAGTTGGAATTTGCCGGGCATGGTGCTGGCTCAGCTCCTAAGGCCGCTCCATACACTTACACCTGATACATAGTTTAAAGTTAACAGTGGGATTTTTTAGTAAAAGGGGAAAAGGAAAAAACCTAGAAAATATTTCCACCAATGTGTCTATGGTTAGTACATGCTGAAACTTGGCAATGTGCAGTATACAAGGTTTGAACAGTTATGAAGGTCTAACCTGAAAATCACCTAGAGTCTGATTACTGGAATTGGAGAGAGCTTTGGTAACATACACAACAACTAATGCACAAAATATGGAGCTGTGCCAGTTCAGATGATCAATGTGGGTGTTGGGACTCAAGAGTCATTGCATTTGGTGACTTATCATGGGCCATCTGTATTAAAGGGAATCTGCCACCAGGTTTATGCTCCCCCATCTGAGAGCAGGGTAATGTAGAGACAGAGACCCTGATTCCAGCAATGTGACACTTACTGAGCTGTTTGCTGTCATTTTGATCAAATCAATGTTTTCTCTGCCGCAGACCTGGCAGTTATACAGAGCTCATGAATGTGCTGGACTACCAGTCCTCTAATGATATTATACTGCTGATTAATCAGGTTTTTTTTCAAAACTACACTAAGCAGCCCAGTAAGTGACTGGAATCAGGGTCTCTACTCCTACGTTATGCTGCTCTCAGATTAGGTGGGAAAAACCTGGTAACAAATTCCCCTTAATAGGGTTGTCCCACAGTTGTATATTAGTGACCTATTGTTAGGCTAGGTAATCAGTGTCAGATGGGCTTAGCTATAACATCCAGAATCCTAATGGTCCGCTGGTTGCAGGCAACAGCCGAATGTATACAATGTACAGACCTGGATCAGCACACTATGTTGTGGCCATTCTCCAGTGGTGCAACTCCCATTGAAATCATTATCACCAATGGCAACAAATTTATGTTTTATCTTTGCTATCGGTCAGCTCCATAAAAAGAACTAAATGGGGAACACAGGACTGCCATTCTTGCGATCAGTGGGGGTCCCAGAACCTCCGGCAGTTACACACTCATCACCTAGTTTCGGGAGAGATAAGTTGTGATTTTAGGATTACTTATGGGTTTGGTGTTTGTAGCTTTATTAGGGTAGCAACCCTCATTTTTGAGATCACAGTCTTTTGGGGCAACTTTATAAAAAGGATTTATGGAATTCAAGGGGGTTGCACTGATGTGGTGTAGTGATGAAAAGAATAGATATTTACACAGTGGGTTATGGGGATGCTGTAAATAATGTGATTGGACATTTGTAGTTTTATATCTGTCACTTATTAACTTAGGTCATATATTTATATGGGAACCGTGAGGCATCAGCCTGATTGGTGATACAGTTTCGGTGTTATCGGCCTCCGCTCACACTTCTTTCTTTTCAGCTTCCTCTGTCGCATCATCCTGGACCATTGTTCTTGTCATCGTGAGGTCTACATAATTCTAGGCCTTGATAAGTCTTCAAATTGTTTTGTGGATTAATATTTTATTTGTGTGCATTTTAGTAAATGTGTTTCTACTGCTGCATGATTAGAACACATTTCTGTTTTTACTATACTGTTATTAGTTATTTTTTGCATTGTTGATACTATTAATATATTGTTATTAGTTATTTTTTGCATTGTTGAGTTCAGTCCTTTTATTTTTTTCAAGACTGTGCTGTCTTGCGAAACAGTGCCTTCCGAAAGTATTCAGCCCCCTTGATTTTTTTCAACCTTCTCCCACTTTTCAGGCTTCAAACATAAAGATAAAAATGTACATTTTATGGTGAAGAATCAACAACAAGTGGGACAGAATTGTGAAGTTGAACAAAATTTATTGCTTATTTTTAACTTTTTAAAAAAATAAAAAACTGAAAAGTGGGGCGTGCAATATTATTTGGCCCCTTTACTTTCAGTGCAGCAAACTCACTCCAGAAGTTCATTGAGGATCTCTGAATGATCCAATGTTGTCCTAAATGACTGATGATGATAAAAATAAGCCACCTGTGTGTAATCAAGTCTCCGTATAAATGTTACATACCTGCCATAATGTTAAATACCTGCTCTGTGATAGTCTCAGTGTTCTGTTTAAAGCACAGAGAGCATCATGAAGACCAAGGAACACAACATGCAGGTCCATGACACAGTTGTGGAGAAGTTTAAAGCTGGATTTGGTTACAAAAAGATTTCCAACACTTTAAACATCCCAAGAAGCACTGTGCAAGCGATCATATTGAAATGGAAGGAGTATCATACCACTGCAAATCTACCAAAACCCAGCCTTCCATCCAAACATTCATCTCAAACAAGGAGAAGACTGATCAGAGATGCAGCCAAGAGGCCTATGATCACTCTGGATGAACTGCAGAGATCTACAGCTGAGTCTGTCCATAGGACAACAATCAGTCGTACACTACACAAATCTGGCCTTTATGGAAGAGTTTCAAGAAGAAAGCCATTTCTCAAAGATATCCATAAAAAGTGTTGTTTAACGTTTGCTACAAGCCACCTGCTAGACACACCAAACATGTGGAAGAAGGTGCTTTGGTCAGATAAAACCTAAATCAAACTTTTCTGAGCACAATACCAAATGATATGTTTGGTGTAAAAACAACACAGCTCATCACCCTGAACACACCATCCCCACTGTAAAACATGGTGGTGGCGGCATCATGGTTTGGGCCTGATTTTCTTCAGCAGGGACAGGGAAGATGGTTAAAATTGATGGGAAGATGGATGGAGCCAAATACAGGACCATTCTTGAAGAAAACCTGTTGGAGTCTGCAAAAGACCTAAGACTTGGACGGAGATTTGTCTTCCAACAAGACAATGATCCAAAACATAAAACAAAATCTACAATGGAATGGTTCATAAATAAACGGATCCAGGTGTTAAAATGGCCAAGTCAAAGTCCAGACCTGAATCCAATCGAGAATCTGTGGAAAGAGCTGACAACTGCTGTTCACAAACGCTCTCCATAGAACCTCACTCAGCTTGAGCTATTTGCAAAGGAAGAATGGGCAAGTCCTCAGTTCAGGCTACTGAGCATGCTCCTACACTTAATGCGAAAAGCCTCTTTGCACAGGTACTTGGACATCGTGCTGTGTCTAAGTCCTGTGTTGTGCCTACTGAGCATGTTCAGGCAGATAGTCTGATTTCCGAGACTGTTGTTCAGGCTACTGAGCATGCTCAGGCACTTAGTGCATCAGAGGCTATGTCTGACAAGGACCTCACTGGGCATGTCCGTGAGGTGGCAGGTTCTGATAGGCCGACACACATCAGGTGACCTGATGATGTGGCCACTCAGGACTGACTCGCAGAGGCCTGCCCCTATGACACGGCACCTCACCATTGGTCGTCAGACAATGACTGGTGAAGTGTTTGGGGCGTGGCTGCCATGAAGTCATCAATGACGTGACAGTTCTGGATAGGCCGCTGGTGACGTCGCTGACGACATAGCACTCTGCGATTGGACCCTGCAGGTTGCACTGTGGTCCACCCTGGGTTTGGGGCAGACCCAGGTTATAAAAGGGGCTGGAGACAACATGGGGGGTGCGCAGTCTTCACATTTGCTCAGACAGAGCACACCTCCATGTTAGAGCCTCATTGCGACATAAGCCTTTGTTTGGAAGCGGTAGGTAGGGTTAGGCATCCGGTGCTTGTCACGCCAAGACACCCGTGGCTCAGCACGTTAGGGTAAGGCGCCAGGCTTCCACCTCCTACCGTCCAGTCGTGCTTGTGCAGCCCAGTGGAGTTAACTGGGCTGCGGCTCCTGTCCGGTTGTGCCCCCTACGCACACGGACAGCGTACCCCAGGACCCCTGTGGCGTTAACAAGGAGTTCCTGGGCTGGGTGTGTGTACCCTATTCCCCTTGTAACGACTTCCCAGTCAACGCTACTGGTGTGACGACCTGGCCTGACGTGTCCTTCACACACGTGGCCAGTCGAGAGGTGACCAGAAACGCTAATCGGAGGACCGCTCGGCCTGACGTGTCCTACACACGTGGCCGACAGGGTGCTTTCGCGGTGGTCTTCCGGTCAACGCTACCTGGTCACCACCCGGCCTCACGTGTTCCCTGCACACGTGGTTGGTGTAGCTCCAGGTACACCAAAACGCTAACTGGGTTGTCATCCGGTCTGACATGTCCCTAAAAACGTGACCGGTTCCCAGGTTTCCTGGGTTATCTCAGAGCCACCGAGCTCTATATTCTCCGCCTAACCTGCGGGTTGCCAGCAGCTCCATTGCCATCTGGAGCACGGTGGGCCCCGACTGGCAATTGGGATAAATACCCCCTGGTCCTAATCTGCTGGTCCCCCTGTAACAATAACATAAAATTTTTTATCTTTACGTTTGAAGCCTGAAATATGGGAAAAGGTTGAAAAAAATCACTGTACCCGTGATTGCATATAGTATATAGGTAATCAAGAGATCACACCTTCAAGTCCCTGAACGGGACAAATATAAAGTAAGGCTGGGGCCACACGGGGCACTAGTGCAATGCTTGCACAACACTCTGATCGCACTGGCAGCACAGCAGGAGCCGAGTGTCATGCTAGTATCCATGCGACTGAGGTCCAACTGTGCGAGCAGACCTCAGCTGTGGGGGGCGGGCCAGCGTTGCGGAGGGGCGGGCCGGCACGGAGGAGGGGAGGGAGAGATTTCTCTCCCTCTCTCCTCTGTAGCCGGTTTTTGCGATTCTCGCTCTGCACGCGCGGTACACCGGTGTACCGTGAGTGCAGTGCGATTTTTCTCTTGCTCCATTCACTTGAATGGGTGCGAGAGAAAGAGGCTCGCATTACACCCGCAGCATGCTGCGATTGTTTTCTCGGTCCGATTAGGACTGAGAAAATAATCACTCATGTGCGCTGACACACAGGCTAGAATTGGTCCGATTTTTCTCGCCGTGTGGCTTAGGCCTAAAGGCATCACTCACATGAGCTTTTAAATTGGAGGAGAGCAATCTGATAAAAAAAAGGGATAGTACTTGGATCCATGTTATTCGATGAGGCAGTGCAGAGCTGCGATTTTTTTTTTTTTTTTTTTTTTCTCAGCTGTATTCGGAATGAGAAAATTGAATACGATCAGCATGCAGACAGTGCACAGATGACAAGTAGAAAACAATGGCCAACTTTTCTGGGTGAAAATTGGACTGATTTTCTTTTTTTATACGCTCTTACAACTCCAGCCTAAAAGACACTAAAAAGTATATATTAGTTTAAATCTAAAAAAAAAAAAAATCAAAGTTTTAAGTCCTTCCCTTTCTTCGGCGCTCTATTGGGAGACCCAGACGATCGGGTGTATAGCACTGCCTCCGGAGGCCACACAAAGCAATTACACTAAAAAGTGTAAGGCCCCTCCCCTTCTGGCTATACACCCCCAGTGGGATCACTGGCTCACCAGTTTTCTGCTTTGTGCGAAGGAGGTCAGACATCCACGCATAGCTCCACTGTTTGTAGTCAGCAGTAGCTGCTGGCTCTATCGGATGGAAGAAAAGAGGGCCCATATAGGGCCCCCAGCATGCTCCCTTCTCACCCGTGGTGGTGCTTGTAAGGTTGAGGTACCTATTGCTGGTACAGAGGCTGGAGCCCACATGCTGCTTTCCTTCCACATCCCCTGGAGGGCTCTGTGGAAGTGGGATCTTGCCGGCCCCCAAGCCCTGGGGCCGGGCTCCATCCACAGACCCAGAGAACCTGCTGGATTTGGAGCGGGAGTGCCGTTCAGGGACAAGGCCCTGCAACTTTCAGGTACTCTGTGTCCCCGGCAGGCACGGACACTCTCAAGGCTTGCTGAGCGTTATAGTGCGCCGGGGACAGTAGCGCTGTACGCTGGGGTTAGGTCACTGCAGCTTTGCTGAGTGACGTTACATGTTGGGAACTACTGCGCCGACCGCTCCTGGAGCGGCGGCGCAGCTGCGACTTGTGGTGCGCCGGGGACTTTGCGCCGACCGCGCTTTTACGGCGGCGGCGCTTCTAACTTTAGCCCCCGGCTTCTGCGGCCTAGCGCCGCTTCGTTCCCGCCCCCACCCTGTCAATCAGGGTAGGGGAGAGACGCTGCTCAATTGGCAGCGCCGAGGGCTGGAGCTTTATTTACATGCTCCAGCCCTCTCACTAGGCACAGGGGGAAGCAGACTTCCCGCTCTTCGTCGGTGTACGCCCAGGGCCCGCCCCCCCTCTCCACAAGGACGCCGGCAGCCATTACACATGCGATCTGGCTGGGGAAAGGCAGCAGGCTCTGGGAGACCCAGACTAGAGGGATTTCTGGCGACCACACACCGCTCCTAAGCGGGCGGTAAGCAGCACAGTAGTGCTGGCCCCACTAGTGCCTCAGTGATATATTAGTGTACTTCTTCTTGGTGCCATATATATAGATATATATATTTATATAGTGCACTGTAAGGTCGCTTCTTGGCTGGACACCCTGTACTGCTCTGAGGAGGCAGCAACATGTCATCCGCAAAACGCAAGGCTGCCAAGGCACGGGCTGTGTACACTGTTTGTACTGCATGTGGGGCTGATCTACCGGCAGGCTCCAATGACTCACATTGTGTGCAATGTTCAGTCCCAGTGGCTCTTCGTCAGCCAGAGCCTATTGTGGTGGTAGCCCAGGCAGAGACGCCTGTGAACCCTGCCCCGGTGACGGGGACAGACTTTGCAGTGTTTGCTGATAAAATGTCTGAGACTATGGCAAAAATCCTGGAGACCTTGCAGGCCAGGCCAGTTCCTCAGACCACGGACACTGCTGTGTCTATGCTCTCCGGTCCCCCTCAGTTGGAACTAATCCGTACTTCAAGGGGGTCTCAAGCATCACAAGCTGAAGTCTCTGACTCAGATGACAGTCCCAGGCAGCCTAAGCGAGCTCGCTGGGAAAGACCCTCGACGTCATCACACTGCTCAGGGTCTCAGCGAGAAGAGTCTCTCTGTGATGAGACTGAGGACGGTGATCAGGATTCTAATCCTGAGGCCCCTCTCAATCTGGATGCCCCTGATGGTGACGCCATGGTTAATGACCTTATATCGGCGATTAATAGACTGTTGGATATTTCTCCCCCAGCCCCTTCAGCAGAGGAGGCGGCTGCACAGCAGGAGAAGTTCCATTTCCTGTATCCCAAGCGTAAATTAAGTGCTTTTTTGGACCACTCTGACTTCAGAGAATCAATCCAGAAGCACGACGCTCATCCAGACAAGCGTTTCTCTAAACGTTCTAAGGATACCCGTTATCCTTTTCCCTCTGAAGTGGCCAAACGCTGGACCCAGTGCCCAAAGGTGGATCCACCAATTTCCAAGCTTGCGGCTAGATCCATAGTCGCAGTAGAGGATGGCGCTTCACTTAAAGATGCCAACGACAGACAGATGGACCTTTGGTTAAAATCTGTCTATGAAGCTATCGGCGCGTCGTTTGCTCCAGCATTCGCGGCCGTGTGGGCACTACAAGCTATTTCAGCTGGTTTAGCACAGGTGGATGCTATCATGCATCCAGCAGTGCCGCAGGTGGCGTCCCTAACTTCGCAAATGTCTGCGTTTGCGACCTATGCTATCAATGCTGTCCTAGAATCTACGAGCCGTACCTCTATGGCGGCCGCCAATTCTGTGGTTTTGCGCAGAGCCTTATGGTTAAAGGACTGGAAAGCAGATGCTGGTTCCAAAAAATGCTTAACCAGCTTGCCATTATCTAGAGACAGACTGTTTGGTGAGCCATTGGCTGAAATCATAAAACAGTCCAAGGGTAAGGACTCTTCCTTGCCACAGCCCAGAGCAAGTAAACCTCAACAGAAAAAGTGGCAGTCGAGGTTTCGGTCCTTTCGAGGCTCGGGCAAGGCCCAATTCTCCTCGTCCAAAACGACTCAGAAAGGACAAGGGAGCTCAGATTCCTGGCGGGCTCATTCACGCCCCAGGAAAGCAAATGGAGGAACCGCTTCCAAGGCGGCTACCTCATGACTTTCGGCCGCCTCCCTCCGCATCCTCGGTCGGTGGCAGGCTCTCCCGCTTTTGCGACATTTGGCTGTCACAGGTCAAAGACCGGTGGGTAACAGACATTTTGTCTCGCGGGTACAGAATCGAGTTCAGACACCCCAACCGAGCAGATGCCCTGCTGCAGGCGGTGGACTCTCTAAGAGCAGAAGGAGTCGTGATCCCTGTCCCCCCTCAGGAACGAGGGCGAGGATTTTACTCCAATCTCTTTGTGGTTCCAAAAAAGGACGGCTCCTTCCGTCCTGTTCTGGACCTAAAACTGCTCAACAAGCATGTGAACGCCAGGCGGTTCCGGATGGAATCCCTCCGCTCAGTCATTGCCTCAATGTCCCAAGGAGATTTCCTAGCATCAATAGACATCAAAGA
Organism: Anomaloglossus baeobatrachus; assembly: GCF_048569485.1. Taxonomy (NCBI): domain Eukaryota; kingdom Metazoa; phylum Chordata; class Amphibia; order Anura; family Aromobatidae; genus Anomaloglossus; species Anomaloglossus baeobatrachus. The sequence goes on along the minus strand of NC_134353.1, from coordinate 285,393,209 downwards.
TGCTTATCTCCACGTGCCGATTGCTACGGAGCACCAACGCTTTCTGCGCTTCGTGATTGGAGACGACCATCTTCAGTTCGTGGCTCTGCCATTTGGTCTGGCGACAGCCCCTCGGGTGTTCACCAAGATCATGGCGGCGGTGGTAGCAGTCTTGCACTCTCACGGACACTCTGTGATCCCTTACTTGGACGATCTACTGGTCAAGGCACCCTCTCAGGAGGCATGCCAACTCAGCCTGAATTTTGCACTGGAGACTCTCCAGGCGTTCGGGTGGATCATCAACTTCCCAAAGTCAAATCTGTCACCGACCCAATCACTAACGTATCTTGGCATGGAGTTTCATACTCTCTCAGCGATAGTGAAGCTTCCGCTGGACAAGCAGCGGTCTCTACAGACGGGGGTGCAGGCTCTCCTTCAAAGTCAGTCGCACTCCTTAAGACGCCTCATGCACTTCCTCGGGAAGATGGTGGCGGCAATAGAGGCGGTTCCGTTTGCGCAGTTTCATCTGCGTCCACTTCAATGGGACATTCTCCGCCAATGGGACGGGAAGTCGACATCCCTGGACAGGAAAGTCTCCCTTTCCCAGACGGCCAAGGACTCTCTGCAGTGGTGGCTCCTTTCCACCTCATTATCACAGGGAAGATCCTTCCTACCACCGTCCTGGGCGGTGGTCACGACAGACGCGAGTCTGTCAGGGTGGGGAGCAGTGTTTCTCCACCACAGGGCTCAGGGTACGTGGACTCAGCAGGAGTCCATCCTTCAGATCAATGTTCTGGAAATCAGAGCAGTGTTTCTTGCCCTACTAGCCTTCCAGCAGTGGCTGGAAGGGAAGCAGATCCGAATTCAATCGGACAACTCCACAGCGGTGGCATACATCAATCACCAAGGGGGGACTCGCAGTCGGCAAGCCTTCCAGGAAGTCCGGCGCATTATGATGTGGGTGGAAGCCACGGCCTCCACCATATCCGCAGTTCACATCCCCGGCGTAGAAAACTGGGAAGCAGACTTCCTCAGTCGCCAGGGCATGGACGCAGGGGAATGGTCCCTTCACCCGGACGTGTTTCAGGAAATCTGTCGCCGATGGGGAAGGCCGGACGTCGACCTAATGGCGTCCCGGCACAACAACAAGGTCCCAACCTTCATGGCACGGTCTCGCGATCAAAGAGCTCTAGCAGCAGACGCCCTAGTGCAAGATTGGTCGCAGTTCCGGCTCCCTTATGTGTTTCCACCCCTGGCACTCTTACCCAGAGTGCTACGCAAGATCAGATCCGACTGCAGCCGCGTCATACTCGTCGCTCCAGACTGGCCGAGGAGGGCGTGGTATCCGGATCTGTGGCATCTCACGGTCAGCCAACCGTGGGCACTACCAGACCGACCAGACTTACTGTCCCAAGGGCCGTTTTTCCATCGGAATTCTGCGGCCCTCAACCTGACTGCGTGGCCATTGAGTCCTGGATCCTAGCGTCTTCAGGCTTATCCCAAGGGGTCGTTGCCACCATGAGACAGGCTAGGAAGCCCACGTCTGCTAAGATCTACCACAGAACGTGGAGGATATTCTTATCCTGGTGCTCTGCTCAGGGAGTGTCTCCCTGGCCATTTGCATTACCTACCCTTCTTTCTTTCCTGCAATCTGGGTTAGAAAAAGGTTTGTCGCTCGGCTCCCTTAAAGGACAAGTCTCGGCGCTATCCGTCTTTTTTCAGAAGCGTCTAGCACGACTTTCTAAGGTGCGCACGTTCCTACAGGGGGTTTGCCATATCGTTCCCCCGTACAAGCGGCCGTTAGATCCATGGGATCTGAACAGGGTACTAGTTGCCCTCCAGAAGCCGCCCTTCGAGCCTCTGAAGGAGGTTTCACTTTCTAGACTATCACAGAAAGTGGCTTTTCTGGTAGCGATCACATCTCTTCGGAGAGTGTCTGAGCTAGCAGCGCTGTCTTCCAAGGCTCCCTTCCTGGTCTTCCACCAGGACAAGGTAGTGCTGCGCCCCATTCAGGAGTTTCTCCCGAAGGTGGTATCCTCTTTTCATCTTAATCAGGATATCTCTTTGCCTTCGTTTTGTCCTCATGCAGTTCATCGGTATGAGAAGGATTTACATTTGTTAGATCTGGTGAGAGCACTCAGAATCTACATTTCCCGCACGGCGCCCCTGCGCCGTTCGGATGCACTCTTTGTCCTTGTCGCTGGTAAGCGCAAAGGGTCGCAGGCTTCTAAGGCCACCCTGGCTCGATGGATCAAAGAACCAATTCTTGAAGCCTACCGTTCTGCGGGGCTTCCGGTTCCATCAGGGCTGAAGGCCCATTCTACCAGAGCCGTGGGTGCGTCCTGGGCATTACGACACCAGGCTACGGCTCAACAGGTGTGCCAGGCAGCTACCTGGTCGAGTCTGCACACTTTCACCAAACATTATCAGGTGCATACCTATGCTTCGGCGGACGCCAGCCTAGGTAGAAGAGTCCTGCAGGCGGCAGTTGCCTCCCCGTAGGGGAGGGCTGTCTTTGCAGCTCTAACATGAGGTATTTCTTTACCCACCCAGGGACAGCTTTTGGACGTCCCAATCGTCTGGGTCTCCCAATAGAGCGCCGAAGAAGAAGGGAATTTTGTTACTTACCGTAAATTCCTTTTCTTCTAGCTCTTATTGGGAGACCCAGCACCCGCCCTGTTGTCCTTCGGGATTTTTGGTTTGTTTGCGGGTACACATGTTGTTCATGTTGAACGGTTTTCAGTTCTCCGATGTTACTCGGAGTGAATTTGTTTAAACCAGTTATTGGCTTTCCTCCTTCTTGCTTTTGCACTAAAACTGGTGAGCCAGTGATCCCACTGGGGGTGTATAGCCAGAAGGGGAGGGGCCTTACACTTTTTAGTGTAATTGCTTTGTGTGGCCTCCGGAGGCAGTGCTATACACCCGATCGTCTGGGTCTCCCAATAAGAGCTAGAAGAAAAGGAATTTACGGTAAGTAACAAAATTCCCTTCTTTCACCTAACATAATTAGCAAAATGTAAAAAATACAAAAATTAACACATTTGATATTGACGCATGCAGGGTTGTCCAAATTAATCAAATGTAAAAATATTTATCCCTTATGGTGAATGTGAAAATGAAAAAATGAAAAAATATATAAAAAGTATACAATGGGGAAAATAAGTATTTGATACACTGTCGATTTTGCAAGTTTTCCCACTTACAAAGAATGGAGAGATCTGTAATTTTTATCGTAGGTACACTTCAACTGTGACAGAATCCCACAAAATGCAGAAAATCACAGTGTATAATTTTTAAACAATTAATTTGTATTTTATTGCATTAAATACATATTTCATACAATAGAAAAACAGAACTTTGGTACAGAAACCTTTGTTTTCAATTACAGAGGCCAGACGTTTCCTGTAGTTCTTGACTAAGTTTGCACACACTGCAGCAGGGATTTCGGCCCACTCCTCCACACAGATGTTCTCTAGAGTTTTCAGATTTTGGGGCTGTAACTGCTAAACATTGAGTTTCATCTCTCTCCAAAGGTTTTCTGTTGGGTTCAGGTCTGGAGACTGGCTAGGCCACTCCAGTACCTTGAAATGCTTCTTAACGAGCCACTCCTTAGTTGTGTGTTTCCAATCATTGTCACGCTAGAAGACCCATTCACAACCCACCTTCAATGCTCTTACTAAGGGAACAAGGTTGTTGGCCAAAATCTCAGGATACATGACACCATCCATCCTCTCTTCAATACGGTGCAGTCGTCCTGTCCCCGTTGTAGAAAAGCACTCCCAAAGTATAATATTTCTACCCTCACTGCTTCGTGGTTGGGATGGTGTTCATGGGGTTGTACTCATCCTTCTACCTTAAAACACGGTGAGTGGACTTGATTACAAAAGTTTTATTTTGGTCTCTCCTGACCACTTGACCTTATCTCATGTCTCCTATGGATCTTGCAAATGGTCATTGGAGAACTTCAAATGGGCCTGGACATGTTCTGGCGTGAGCAGGGGGATCTTGTGTACCCTGCAGGATTTGAATCCATGATGGCGTTGTTTGTTACTAACGGCAATCTTTGAGAATGTGGCCCCAGCTCTGTTCAGGTCATTGACTAGGTCTGCCAATGTAGTTCTGGGCAGATTCATGACCTTTCTCAGAATCATCCTTACTCCACAAGGCAAGATCTTGCCTTTAGCCCCAGACCAAGTAAGATTGACAGTCATCTGGTGTTTCTTCCATTTTCTAATAATTCTGCCAACAGTTGTTGACGTCTCACCAAGCTGCTTGCCAATTGTGCTATCGCCCATCCTAACCTTGCGTAGGTCTACAATTTTGTCAGTTTTGTACCTGGTGTCCTTAGACAGCTCTTTTGTCTTGGCCATGCTGTGGATTTTGGAGTGTGATTGATTGTGTGGACAGGTGTCTTTTACACAGGTAACAAGTTAAAACAGGTGCTATTACTACAGGTAATGAGTGCAGAGTTGGAAGGCTTCATAAAAATATAATACCGGATCTTTGAGCGCCAGAATTCTTGCTGGTTGGTAGGTGATGAAATACGTATGTCATGTAATAAAATGTAAATTGATTATTTAAAAATCATACAGTGTGATTTTCTGGATTTTTTTATTATTCTGTATTCAGTTGAAGTTTACCCACAATAAAAATTACAGACCTCTCCATTCTTTGTAGGTGGGTAAACTTGCAATATCCACACTACATCAAATACGGTACTTATTTTCCCCACTGTATGTCACACCCTTTTTCCTCAGACGTAGAAAGCCAAATGTAAAGAATATCAAAGAACTACATGTTAAGTATTGATATGTGTGTATAATTGCCCAAAGTGACAAAATAAAATAAAAAATTATCCCATATGGTGAATGTGGAAATGAAAAAAAATAAAGTTAAAGAACAAAGCTAGAATTGGCCAGGCTCACCGCTCTTCCTAAAAAAAATGCAATAATAAGAGATCTAAATGTCAGATTTACTCCAAATTGGTAGGACGAAAAACATCAAGCCAGTGAGCAAAAAGCAAACCTTTTATAAAGCTCAACTGACAAAAAAAATAAAGTTATGGATCTCAAAAAATGATGATACAAACCAAGGATTTTTTTTTCCCTCAGTTCAGAATTTTTTTTAACTAATAAAATATGAAAAACTTTATACATTTGTTACAGAGAATACTATAAAAACAGAACTCAAAAACAATATTTTTCTTAATTTCACTGCACTCTGATTTTTTTCTGATTTTCAGTACAATATATAATAAAATGAATAGTGTCATTCAAAACTACACCTCGTTCTCCAAAAAAAAATAAGCCCTTGATGGAAAACAAGAAAAGATATAACTAGGAAGAAAGGGATGAAAAAACAAAGCACAAAAATAAACAAGCCACCAGGTCTTAAAAAGTTAAAGATGTTGTCACTTTAATAAAAATATCAACAGAAGGTAATGCTTATAGGGAACCTGTCACCAGATTTGGTGACTATAAGCTGCATCCACCACCAGTGGGCTCTTATATACAGCATTTTAACATGCTGTATATAAGAGCTCAGGCCGCTGTATAGAATGTAAATATCACTTTATAATACTCGCCTAACTGGTGGTGCGGTGCAGACTAGTTAAATGGGTGTCTCCGTCCTCCGGATCCCGTGCCTCCTCTTTTGGCCATCTTTGTCCTCCTTCTTCTGAAGCCTGGGAAGATCAAAGTGCCCCTGTGCAGGACCTCAATACCGGCCTGTGTGCATGACATAGAACGTGGTGTCATGCAACCAGGCATCAGAAGGAGGAGGACAAAGATGGCTGAAAGAAGAGGCACCGGATCCGGAGAACGGAGACACCCATTCAGCATGGCCACTGTAGCCAGTCAGTAGCTATAACACGGTCATTGACCATTTTTTAAAATGTTTTGTTTTTTTTCTTAAATTTTTATTTTCTAGTGCACAACATTTAAACTATTCTGAGTATTCATATGGACTATGCCACCTAACTCAAGGTTCATTTGTAAAAAGTACTATTATGTTTATGATTTTGTAAAAAAGTTTCAGTAATTGATAGAATTGCAGTTATTGCTTTAGGTTAGATAACAAGTGATGCAAAGAGCAAAGATAAAGGTGTTTGAATCTTCAAGTGGAATGTAAAAATGGCATTGTTCCGTAACCCTCAGTCCTGATCACCACATATGTTTTGGCTTTCCGATTAAGTAATTTTTAATTTTCACTTTTCAAGAGCCATCATTTTTTAGCTGCATGAGAGTTTTTTTGTTAGTTGAGTTGCGTTTTCAATTACATGATTTGGGGGTATATACCTTATATACTTTATTAATGCCTGTATGTACACTCCATGACATTTAGAGTTTTTTTGCAATTTTTTTATTATACCTTTTCATTGGACAACACTCAAGATATGACACTTTAACACAATGTAAAAGTAGTCAGTGTGCAGTTTGTATAACAGTGTAAATTTGGTGTGCTCCCTAAACAACTCAACATTAATGTCTAAACCGCTGGCAACACATTGTGCCCAAACTGTTAATATTTTGTGTGGCCACCATTATTTTAAAGCATTGGCTAAACTCTCTTAGGCATGGAGCTCACGAGAGCTTCACAGGTTGCCACTGGAATATTGGATATTAGAGACCTTACGCTCCTCCACCTTCTATTTCAGGATGCCTCACAGAAGCTCAATAGTGTTTAGGTCTGGAGAGATGCTTGGCCAGTCCAGCACCTTTACCCTCATTTTCTTTAGGAAGGCAGTGGTCGTCTTAGAGTTGTGTTTGGGGTCATTATCATGTTGGAATACTGCACTACAGCCCAGTTTCCAGAGGGAGGGGATCATGCTGAGTATGGCACAGTACATGTTGACATTCATTGTTCCCTCAATGAAGTGTAGCTTGCCACAGCTGGAAACACATATGCGGCCGCAAACTATGGCACTCCCACCACCATGCTACACTGTAGGCAAGACACACTTTTCTTTGTACTCCTCACCTGGTTTCCGCCACACACGATTGACACCATCTGAACCAAATACACTTTATCTCAACAGGACGTGGTTCCAGTACTCCTTCCCTTTAGTCTTCTTATCTTCAGCAAACTATTTGTAGGTTTCCTTGTACATGATCTTAGACAAATTTGTTGCAATGTGTGCCTTCTGGTCTGAGCACTAACATTCTGAACCCCTCACCACTATAATCTCTGCAGCAATGCTGGCAGCACTCGTACATATATTTTGAAAAGATAACTCTGGATATGACACTGAGCACATGCACTCAATTTCTTTTCTCAGTGTAATCTGTCTTGTTAAACCGCTATATGGTCTTGGCCATTGTGCTGCTGCTCAGTTTCAGGATGTTGGCAATCTTTTTATAGCCCAGGCCATCTTTATGTAGAGCAACAATTTTTTTTGTTCAGATCCTCAGAGAATTCTTTGCCATGTTGAACTTCCAGTGACCAGTATGAGAGAGTGTGTAAGCGATAGCTGTTTCAAAGTGTCATATCTACAGTGTTGTCCCATGAAAAGATATAATAAAATATTTACAAAAATATGAGGGGTGTACTCACTTTTGTGATATACTGTATATACGTAATGGAGGGGGTCAGGCTCTTTGGTGCAGGCTCAGAAGTTGAGACTGTTCCTCACAGGGCTGGTGCTAACTGTGCTATACAGTGGACACCTGCATCTAACAACAGTGATTTGAGCTGGTCTGATCACTATACATTAACTCCTTAAATGAAGCTGTCAATCACTGACAGCAGCATTTAAAAGGAACCTGTCACCTTCTTACCTGTAGGGCGGTCTGGTCCAATGGGCATCGCTGGTTTTGACCCGACACATCCTCTCTTCTTCGAAATTGCCATCTTTCTTATTGCTTTGTATAGATGACTCGTTCTATGTCATCCACACAGTGTCCTTCATTGTCATCCTGCACATGCGTACTTCTCTATCGTGCATGGATGAGTGTTCTTTCACCTTTCAGGGCTTTTATTCTAAGTCATGTATCAAGGCTCATTAAAAGGTCGATATTGAATTTTAGAATTGCTACTTCCCATAGGTTGTACTGGAGCAGTTGTTCCCAAACTCCAGTCCTCACGACCCCCAACAAGTCATGTTTTTTTAGGATTTCCTTAATATAGCACAGGTAATGCCTTGATCATGATTTCATCACCTGTTCAATAGTAAGGAAATCCTGAAAACATGACTTGTTGGCGGCCATGAGGACTGGAGTTTGGGAAACACTGCACTAGAGTTAAATGTCTCTTCATCTCTGAAGAGATAATTTAAGTGTGTCTAGTAGTGTCCCACTAAGGGCTCATTCACAAGTCAGTTTTTCACTATCACAGATAGCATTCATACATATGATATTCTATGAGTCTGTTCACATTTCAGGAACTGGCTCAAGCTCTGCAATGCAAGTCTATAGGGGGCTTTACACGCAACAACATCGCTAACGAGATGTCATTAAGGTCACGGAATTCGTGACGCACATCCGGCCTGGTTAGCGACATGGTTGCGTGTGAAACGCACGAACGACCGCTAACGATCAAAATTACTCACCTGATCGTTGACACGTCATTTTAATCCAAAATATCGTTGCTGTTGCAGGACGCAGTTTGTTTGTCGTTGCTGCGGTAGCACACATCGCCATGTGTGACACCGCAGGAACGAGAAACAACATCGTACCTGTGGCCGCCGACAATGAGGAAGGAAGGAGGTGGGCGGGATGTTCCGGCCGCTCATCTCCGCCCATCCGCATCTATTGGGAGGCCGCTTAGTGACGCCGAACAAACCTTCCCCTTAAAGGAGAGATTGTTCGGCGGCCACAGCGACGTCTGTGAAGAGGTAATTGTGTGTGACGCTGCCGTAGCGATATTGTTCGCTACGGCAACGATCACTCAGTGACGCGCCACCGACGTGGGAGGGTGCTATCGCTCGCGACATCGCTAGCGATGTCGCAGCGTGTAAAGCCCGCTTATGGGTCTATGAAAAAATCTGATAGCACACAAATACCATCCAATCATAGTCTGTTAAATAGGAAAAGATGGAGAAAAAGTGATGAAAATTGGACCAAACTAGGATGACACTGATAAAATTATGACGGATGAAACTAATTTTTCTTAAATGTGTAAAAAAACTAACTTTTAATGTTACCCAACAGTCAGTCTGTCAGGCCGTGTCTCTGGGAGCCCTCTCCATGATCCGGAACATAGAGATGCTCTGTAAAGGCAGTTACCTCTTTGCCAAACTTGAACCATTAATGTAATGTAATAGTAGCCCATCTAATATCTTGTCAAATTTACATTGTCTTGCAAATTCCCCATTTCCAAATCTCGGCAGATCGCATCTACGATCTGGTGTGTCACATCGCTAATGAGATCGCTAGCGATGTCGCAGTGTGTAAAGCACCCATTAGGCTATGTGCCCACAGGAGACTAAACCTGCTTATTTATCTGTGGAAAATCCGCAGATTTTCTGGATTTTCCAGATAAATCCGCATGTTTCAGCATGCACAGACACTCCCCATGTTATCCTATGGGACATAGGGAGTGCTGTGTCTATGCTGCGGATACGTGCGGCTGCGGAATATGCTGCAGATGTCCTGCAGCTGCACGTAATTGCATGTAAATTCTTTCAGCGAAATTACCTGCGGAAATCCCGGCTCTCCACTATGGAGATAGGGCCGGGACTTCCGCAGGAATGTCCACAGGTTTTACGCAGCTATTTCGCTGTACTACCGCATCTAAAAATAGCTGCGGATTCCGGCGAGCAGCTGCGGGAAACCTGCAGCTGTACCTGCGGATAAATCCACAGGTGCGAGCTCCCGTGGGCACATAGTCTAACTGTCAAAAAGTTTTTTCTAATATCTAATCGGTGTCCCCTCCCATTGCTTGTAGTCTTTCCTTGGGCAAATGAGAATAGGGCTGATTTCTCTACAGTGTAGACAGCCCTTGTGATATTTGTAGATCGCAATTAAGTCTCTTCCGACTAGTTTTGTACTCTGTTCCTCAAATAAATGGAAGGCACAGCGATAGGGCCAGAGGGGACTGGACAATTTTCATCAGTAGTCAATTACAGCAGGACTGGATTATGGAAGTTCTTTGTAGTTTGATTAACCAGCAATAACTTCAACAACCAATTTAGTTCAACTGGATAGAACTGCCACCCCAAGTTTCACAAAAATAGGTGAACTAGAGGGAAAGCATTTTTAAACACAGCTTGGTAATACCACAACTTAGATCAGGGGCCACAAAAGGAAATAGGAGGAATAAGGAGACTGCCTAGTTTCCTGCACACTGTCCCCCTACCTATTTGGTTGGTGATGGGAGGACACTAGTAGAGTTGAGCGCGGTTCTAGGTTCGTGGTTCTCCAGTTCAAGGTTCGAGTGATTTTGGGGGCTGTTCTAGATCGAACTAGAACTCGAGCTTTTTTGCTAAAGCTCGATAGTTCTAGATACGTTCGAGAATGGTTCTAGCAGCAAAAAGCAGGGCTTTTTACAGCTACAGTGTGCAGGAGCCATCGCTGGCAGCCTGCCACAAGCTGGTAACCAAGATAAACATCGGGTATCCAAGCAAAGCGCTTTGGTTAGTAACCCGATGTTTATCCTAGTTACGTGCAGGAAGCCCACACTTCCCCGCTCAGCTCGCTCCGCCCCCTCCTGCCCGCGGCATGTACACATACATACATACATACACACACACACACACACACACACACACACACACACACACACACACACACACACACACTCTGCACACATGGTCCCGCTCGGCTTACCTGCGGTGATGAAGTCTCGCAATCCCGACCTCAGCGCTGTCACTGTCCTCCATGGCCGCCGCTTGTCACATCACCTCTCGCTTCCGACCCGAGACTGACTAGCGGTGACGTCATGGGCCTCTCGCGATGCTTGGCTGTGAAGGCGGCAGTCATTGAACTCAGTGACAGGTGCTGTCAGTGTGCTGGAGATCAGCGCAGGTAATGTACCTCGCTGACAGCAGCACTTGTCATGCCCTGCAGTGACCTGGGCTGACCCATTGATGTTAGCTCAGGTCACTGCATTGCTCTCCCAGCCAATGGGGAACATTCTGCTCTTCATTGACTGGGACAGTGTGGATCGTCATGGCAACCCCTTGGATTACACCAGACCTGGATTTGTTTTTCTTTCTAATAAATTGGTTAAAGAGGGAATGTTTTGGGGAGTGTTTTTTCAAATAAAAATGTGTTTGTCGTCTATTTTTTTTTATTACTGACTAGGTTGGTGATGTCGGGTATCTGATAGACGCCTGACCTCACCAACCCCAGGGCTTGATGCCAGGTGACATTACACATCTGGTATTAACCCCATATATTACCCCGTTTGCCACCGCACCAGGGCGCGGAATGAGCTGGGGCGAAGCACCAGGATTGGCGCATCTAATGGATGCGCCACTTCTGGGGCGGCTGCGGCCTGCTATTTTTAGGCTGGGGAGAGTCCAATAACCATGGACCTCCCTAGTCTGAGAATATCAGACCCCAGCTGTCTGCTTTACCTTGGCTGGTGATCCAATTTTGGGGGGACCCCTACGTGTTTTTTTTTTTTTTAATTATTTATTTAATTTAAAATAACAGCGTGGGGTGCCCTCAGTTTTGGATTACCAGCCAAGGTGAGGTTGCCAGCTGTGGTCTGCAGGCTGCAGCCGTCTGCTTTACCCTAGCTGGCTACAAAACTAGGGGGAACCCTACGTCATTTTTTTTTTTTTTTTTTTTTTTCATTTTTTTGGCTAAATACAAAGCTAAGCACCCCTTAGTGCCACATGAAAGGCACCAAAAAGTGCAAAATTACAAAATGCAGGAGAGTGGGATATTATGTGTCTTTCTGCCATTATAATGACAGAAAAGACTGATATGAAGTGCACAAGCACAAGAAAATCACCAGAGCGCTCTACGCTGTGAAAAGCAGTAGAAAATGGCACTGGAGTGAACATGTGACCGCCTCATGTAGGATGAAGCTATGGATCCTGGGTAAATTTATGCATTTACCCTCATTCAGTTTTTTTGCAGTACACAAAAAAAACGGAAGGCACACGGATGACAAACAGATGACATACGGACCGTCTGCGGAACGGAAACGGATGCCACACGGATGCACCCGTGAAAAAAAACGGACTGTTTTTTGCAGACCGCAAAAATGGATCGGTCGTGTTAATGTAGCCTTATTCTGATCTGCCGTTTATAAACAGCAGGCAGAAATAAGTGAATAACGCCCCCCGGCGTCAGAAAATCTCCGGGGTTTCAGGGCTAGCTGAGACCCTAGAGATCATGATTCAGGATGGTTTTTCCGGTCCCCGCTCACGTGATCACAGGTATACACCGTACACCGATGATCACGTTACAGTAAATGACAGCGCCGGTAAAAAATTATTTATCTCCCATCTGGCATGAACAAACACTTTTTTTCCACTTTTTCTCCACTTTTTCTCCACTTTTTCTCCACTTTTTCTCCTTTTTTTTCTCCACTTTTTCTCCGTTTTTTTCTCCACTTTCTCTCCACTTTTTCTCCATTTTTTTCTCCACTTTTTCTCCACTTTTTCTCCACTTTTTCTCCACTTTTTCTCCATTTTTTTTTTCTCCACTTTTTCTACATTTTTGTCTCCACTTTTTCTACATTTTTTTCTCCACTTTTTCTCCACTTTTTCTCCACTTTTTTCTCCATTTTTTCTCCACTTTTTCTCCACTTTTTCTACACTTTTTCTCCACTTTTTCTCCACTTTTTCCTCCACTTTTTCTACATTTTTTTCTCCACTTTTTCTCCACTTTTTCTCCACTTTTTTCTCCATTTTTTCTCCACTTTTTCTCCACTTTTTCTACACTTTTTCTCCACTTTTTCTCCACTTTTTCCTCCACTTTTTCTACATTTTTTCTCCACTTTTTCTCCACTTTTTCTCCGTTCTTTTTCTATGGTCGGTCTACCCATTAGCTCTGCCATGCATAGTGTAGCTCTACACCTACTGCACATGTTACTTTATGATTGACATCTCTTTCGTACCAGAGCTGTCTAAGCCTACTCTGACCCCATATTTGTCATTACTATATTATCCTTGTACTGTATTATGACATTTGTATCATGTGTTTCATTTCTTGCTGTGTTGCAATTTTTTTGCTGCATCCCAATTGTACCTCTACATTGTTCGAGTTTATGTTATTGTTCTCTCACTCTTATGTGATGCTGATTATTGTCATTTTTCAGGATTACATGCAGATAAGTCCAATCTGACGAAGGCTCAGGCCGAAACGTCATTTGTAACTTGTTTTGGACAAAAACATATATGCTTATGAAAAAAAAATTTTTTCTTAATACGGACCAATAAAGAGTGATTTTGCATTACTATCCGTTGTGACTTACTGACTTAGTCTGGGAGATTTAGAGTGCCGAGGTTACTCACTAATTTTATCTATTATTACCTCTGAGCACCTATATACCAGTGAGCAGAGCTTCCTCTACAGTAGTTCTCCTGATTAGGCATGCCCTTACCTCGTGAGCAGGGCATTGCAGCTTTGGTAGCAACCATTACGACATGGACTCTGCTGCTGTGAACCCGGGGAGAGTGAGTGCAGATTCATTGCACCCACACTCCTCACATGGAGGGTCTGCACTCCTAGAAAATGGGGGATACGTTCCCGTTTTTTTCCTTACAATAAATTTGTGAAAGATGGAATGTTTTGGGGAGTTTTCTTTCAAATACATTTTTTTTGTCGATTTTTTTTGTTAATACTGACAGTTTATGATGTCGGGTATTTGATAGACGCCATGACATCACAAACTGCTGGGCTTGATGTCAGGTGACTTTACAACTAGTATCAACCCCATTTATTACCCCGTTTGCCACTGCACCAGGGCACGGGATGAGCTGGGGTGAAGCGCCAGGAGTGGCGCATCTAGTGCATGCGCCACTTCTGGGGCGCCTGCGGCCTGCTATTTTTAGACTGTGAAGGCCCAATAACTATGGACCTTTCCACCCTGAGAATACCAGACCACAGCTGTCCGCTTTAGGCTGCTTTCACACTACGTCTTTTTAACATGCGTCCTGAACGTTTTTTTAACGCAAAAACGGATCCAGTGCAAATGCGTTTTCATTTCAATGCATTTGCAATAGACTCGCGTTAACATGCGTTCACCTGCGTTTGCGTGCGTTATAGTGAGGATCCAGCGACTTGCAGTTTTTTAACATCTTTCAAAAACGCTACATGTAGCGTTTTTGAGCTGCGTCCAAATACTGCAAATCGCTGGATCCTGACTAAACAGCATGCAAACGCATGTGAACGCTGGCATGCTGATAGACAGGATCCTGCTTGCTCTACTGAGCATGCCCAGAACCAGTCTCACGTGATCAGTTCCTCTCTCTCCTACCTCTCTGTCTCTCCCCCTCCCTCTCCTCCACCTGAGAGCTGCGGACACTCGTAACCAAGGTAAATATCGGGTAACCACTTATCTTAGTTACCCGATGTTTACGTTGGTTACGTGTGCAGGGAGCCCGGCTCCTAGCAGCTGCAGACGCTCGTAACCAAAGTAAATATAGGGTATCCAAGCAAGTATACCCGATGTTTACCTTGGTTACGAACCTCCGCAGTTGTAAGAAGCCGGTTCCCAGTCTGGCACGTTTAGTTCCCATCACTCCCGATCACATGACTCCAATGCCCGCCCCTAAACATCCAGTGACAGGATCCTGCAAAGTAACACATGCGTTTGCATGCGTTTTTTGCTGTAAAACCAGGATCCGCTTTTGCAGCAAAAAAACGTTCAGGACGCATGTTAAAAAGACGTAGTGTGAAAGCAGCCTTACCTTGGCTGGTGATCCAATTTGGGGGTGACCCTACTTTTTTTTGTAATTATTATTATTTATAAAATAATTATAAAAAAAGAGCCTGGGGTGACCTCCACATTGGATCCCCAACCATGGTAAAGCTGCCAGCTGTGGTTTTCAGGCTACAGCCGTCTGCTTTACCCTAGCTATCAAAAATGGGGGGACCCAATATCATTTTTTTTTTAACTATTTTTTAAATAAAAAAAATTAATGGGCTTCCCCGTATTTTGATTGCCAGCCAAGGTAACGCCAGGCAGATGGGGGTGGCAACCTGTAGCTGTCTGCTTTATCTGCACTGAGAATCAAAAATACCGCGGAGCGCTACGTCATTTTTTTTAAAGATTTATTTTTACAGCACTGTCATGTCAGGCAATCAAAATACATGGAAGTCCTTTTTGTTTTTAGTTATTTAAATAAATAATTAAAAAAAATATATATGGGCTCCCGCTGCATTTTTTGTATTGCTAGCTAAGGGTAATCCAAGCAGCTACTGGCTGCTAACCCCCACTGCTTGGTGTTACCTTCACTGGCAATGGAAAATCCAGGGAAGCATTTTTTATTTTTTTTGCCAAAAAACTACAAAAAAAGGACGTGAGCTTCGCCATATTTTTGTATGCTAGCCAGGTATAGCAGGCAGGTGCTGGAAGAGTTGGATACAGCGCCAGAAGATGGTGCTTCTATGAAAATGCCATTTTCTGAGGCGGCTGCAGACTGCAATTCGCAGCAGTGGGGCCCAGAAAGCTCAGGCCAACCTGTGCTGCGGATTCCAATCCCCAGCTGCCTAGTTGTACCTGGCTGGACACAAAAATGGGGCGAAGCCTACGTCATTTGTTTTCTAATTATTTCATGAAATTCATGAAATAATAAAAAAGGGCTTCCCTTTATTTTTGGTTCCCAGCCGGGTACAAATAGGCAACTGGGGGTTGGGGGCAGCCGTACCTGCCTGCTGTACCTGGCTAGCATACAAAAATATGGCGAAGCCCACATAATTTTTTCAGGGGGCAAAAAACTTCTGCATACAGTCCTGGATGGAGTATGCTGAGCCTTGTAGTTCTGCAGCTGCTGTCTGTCTGTATGGAGAAGAGCAGATAGCAGCTGCAGAACTACAAGGCTCAGCATACTCCATCCAGGACTGTATGCAGAAGTTTTTTGCCCACCAAAAAAATTACATGGGCTTTGCCATATTTTTGTATGCTAGCCAGGTACAGCAGGCAGCCACGGGCTGCCTCCAACCCCCAGTTGCCTATTTGTACCCGGCTGGGAACCAAAAATATAGGGAAGCCCGTTTTTTTTAATTTTTTCACTTATTTCATGAAATAATTAAAAAACAAATGACGTGGGCTTCGCCCCATTTTTGTGTCCAGCCAGGTACAACTAGGCAGCTGGGGATTGGAATCCGCAGCACAGGTTAGCCCGAGGTTTCTGGGCGCCTCTGCTGCGAATTTCAGTCCGCAGCCGTCCCAGAAAATGGCGCTCTCATAGAAGCGCCATCATCTGGCGCTGTATCCAACTCTTCCAACAGCCCTGGAGCCGGGTGGCTTGTTGGGTAATCATGAGTTAATACTGGCTTTGTTTTACTAGCCAGTATTAAGCCAGAGATTCTTAATGTCAGGCACGTTTGACCCGGCCATTAAGAATCTCCAATAAAGGGTTAAAAAAAAGACACCACACAGAGAAAAAATACTTTAATAGAAATAAATACACAGACACATTAGAGACTCCATCTTTATTACCCCCTGTCAGCCCAATAAATCCCCAATAAACCTTGATGAGCTGGGGCACCTCATCTTCACTACAATCCTCACTAGTGTAGTAGTAGTGATGATTGTAGTGAGGATGAGGTGTCCCAGCCCATCACTTGATGAGCTGGGGCACCTCATCCTCACTACAATCCTCACTAGTGTAGTAGTAGTGACGATTGTAGTGAGGATGAGGTGCCCCAGCCCATCAAGTGATGGGCTGGGGCACCTCATCCTCACTACAATCCTCACTACAATCGGGAAGCAGCGTGCAGCCTTCACTCCGTGAGTGATCAGTGCTGCTAGTGGTAACAGCGGTAACGCTGACAGACGCGTTACCATAGCAATGGTGCTCCCGGAGCCGCGGTTAGCGGTGACGTCACCGCTAACTGCGTTGCTATGGCAACGGTGATCTCCGTTAATGACCGGCTGTGTCAGCCGGTCCCTAACGGAACGGGGAGTCGACCGTGTGCTAGAGCATATCGCCGGTACACGGCGATACACAAATGTGCACCGTGTACCGGAGAGATGCACTCGCAGGTCCTACATGACGCGTCATAGTCATGTGACCAGTCTGTAGCCAATGAGATAATAGCCACGTGACTGGTCACATGGCTATTTTGACGTCACGATAGGTCCTGCTTCTCTGCTGGCAGTGCCGGTCACCGGGAGGATTCAGCGATCATCGGATGGAATAGCGGCAGGAGACAGAGTGCAGGAGGGATCGCGGGGACTGGTAAGTGTTATGGCAATGTTTATTTACTGTATGTGTACATTTATAATGCATTTTTATGTGTTTGTGATTGCCTCCCATTATAGCCTATTGGTTCGAGTTCGGTTCGATGAACCGAACTCGAACGGGAGCTCCGTTCGGCGAACCGCCTCGAGCCGAACCGCGACCGGTTCGCTCATCTCTAGACACTAGACAGATTGAACACACAGCCAGAGTATGTAGATAGCACCGTGCTCGCATCAATTACCGTGGGTCTGAATCGTAACTACTTCTTCCTGGTTTGGTGAACCAACCGTGATATCTCCAACGTTTCGGCTGAATCTGAGAGAACTGGCTGGATCCCATGATGGTTTAGCCTGTATAGTTGAGTTGCTGTAAAAAAAAAAACCCAAAAAACATTTTTAAATCAGAGCTGTGATAATGAAATCCGAGAAGATAGTGAGTATTGACTTGTGTAGCTATATACACCATGCTTTGTTACAAGTAGATATGTAATTAATGTGAAATTCCCCTGGAACTTTTCAGCATGTCATAACATGTCATCATATGTACTACTTCCTGTTGCCGTATTTTTAAGAAGTTCTGTATACTTAGTAATTGACTCTTAAAAACAAACTTCTCTACATACGCTTCCTATGTATACAAGGGAAGACTATTAGGCTGGGATCACACGTTTCTGTAGTATGTCATGCAACAAAATTGCACTCTTTTTTTTTTTATTGAAAATTGTAGTTTTTTTATGATTAGGTTATTGGTCCTGCACTTTTTACAGCTAAAACACATTTTTTTACATGTTTTATCTATAAGAATTATACTCTCAATATATACATCACAAAAAGCACAGCAATTTGCAGTAAAACAGAGTGTGGTAATTATTAGCTACCATAGTATGTGAACCCAGCATGAACGATCTGTTGGTCATAGTCTATCAACTTTATTCTGTGAAATTCTGATTCCTTTGAAATTATAGAGCGACTGTGCAGCAGCATTTCCATTAATTTCACTCCCCAATTTATTTGGTCTGGTGAAGCTAAAAGTAATGTAATTTGTTATCACTGTTGGTTAAATGGACTCTGTCAGTAGGATCAACCCTCCTATGTGGACATGCAGGTCATAGAAAATTGAATAAAATGTTACATTGATATCTGCAATCCTATGTCTTATTCCAGGGGAATCCACATTTTTCTTCATATATGAACGAGCTGTTAAAGGGAATCTGTCTGCAGGCTTTTGCTACCTCATCTGAGATCAGCATGATGTAGGCAAGAAGATTCTGAATCTAATAAATCTAATGTATCACTTATATTACTGTGTGCAGCTGTTCTGACACAGTGAAAGATATTATTTTTAACATGTAGCAGAGCTCTGGGAGCTGCCCCTGCCTACACTAGACTTTCAGTGTACGTTTCCATAGACAGAAGCTGCTAATTGTAGAGCTCACCCGGAGCACAGCTCACACGCTCGTCAGCCTCACTAACGATAAAGCTAAGAGGTAAGCCTCTGAGTTTCTGTTAACATTGCAGGTTAACAGAAACACACTTTGAGATAAGAAATGCCTGGCTGTAAACTGCATATTAACTCTTACAGCATGCTGGCTTCAGATTACATAGCAAAACATCCTGACAGAGTCCCTTTAAGATCTATGGCCAGACACAGATCTCCCTGAGAATCTGCCTCCAGAGTTTATTTTATTTATTTTGTCTCACAGTACCAGTGTGAGACATGTAATGACTGACAATCTGCTCTCCTGATCTATGTGTCTCACTGATAATGCTCCCTTTCATATACAGTAAGCTAAGGATCTTAGATAGCAAGGTATCATTTTATTCAACTTTTTATAACCTGTAAGCCCACATAGAAGTCTTAGGAGGGTTTATCCCACTGATAAATTCTTTTTAAAGAAGCACTCCTATGAACTTCTCTAAATCTGTGTATATGTGTATTTAGTGTATGGTGTGTTAATATACTCAACTACCGCTGCCTTCTGTAGCATCCAGCATCATTCCGGTCTTCTTCTTAGAAACGTCAACACTATTAAGGCTATTCAGATCACTCTGTGCTCTATGCCTGAGACGGAAGTCTCTTTTACAATGTAAGCCTATGGAGTGTCATTCTGTCGGTTCTGTTCTGCCTCCCTGAGGGGTGCCTGGCAGCAACCCCTCAGGGAGGTGCTCCACAGCATGTCTGCTCTTTCTCTGTCTGACTGGAATAGCAGTTCATCATGTGAAAAATACAAAGTCAGTAAGAAAAGCGGAGAGATCTAGATCTAGCAATGTAGGAAATCCAATGAGATAGACATGAATTTTGCCAGCTTGCGGCAGTTTAGCAGTGCCTGTGGTTATGCCTTTATCATGGTTAATCATGATTAAGGCATAGGTTTGTGTCCTCTGGCCAAAATTTTTGTTGATCTATTTATCAGCATTAGATAATGGTTGTCATGTCATTCAGCATTATTTCTGAAGGAAACCAAAGATACAAAAACAGGAGATACAGTGAGTATATATGCAAATAAAATGAATTTTATTGATATGAATAAGACACATGCAAAGACAGCAATGGCCAATAAAAACAACTACCAATAAATCAAGGGGGTCACAAGGTATTGAATGTGTAAAAAAATTATTGGTTGTCACTATTAGCCGTGGGAGAGATGAGACCAATCAATTGATGGAAGTAATGAGGCAAGGCAGAACAGGAGGACATAATAACATAACTGGACATAGTCTACCAAAATCTGTCACTGATAGCCGTGGGAAAGGTAAGGCCAATCTGATAGAGAATATATAGGTACAACACAGGACAGAAGGGTATAATAACACAATGGGACACAGTCCGTATGTGTCTGTCACTGGTAGCCGTGAGAGTGGTAAGGCCAACCTGATAGAAAAGTGTATAGGCACAACACAGGACAGAAAGGTATAATAACACAATAGGACTCAGTCTGTGAATGTCCGTCACTGGTAGCCATGAGAGAGGTGAAACACATAAAAAAAATAGTCCTATTGTGTTATTATACCTTTCTGTCCTGTGTTGTGCCTATACACTTTTCTATCAGGTTGGCCTTACCTTTCCCACGGCTACCAGTGACAGACACATATGGACTGAGTCCCATTGTATTATTATACCCTTCTGTCCTATGTTGTACCTATATATTCTCTATCAGATTGGCCTTACCTTTCCCACGGCTATCAGTGACAGATTTTGGTAGACTATGTCCAGTTATGTTATTATGTCCTCCTGTTCTGCCTTGCCTGATTACTTCCATCAATTGATTGGTCTCATCTCTCCCACGGCTAATAGTGACAACCAATAATTTTTTTACACACTCAATACCTTGTGCCCCCTTGATTTATTGGTAGTTGTTTTTATTGTCCATTGCTGTCTTTGCGTGTGTCTTATTCATATCAATAAAATTCATTTTATTTGCATATATACTCGCTGTAGCTCCTGTTTTTGTATCTTGTGTGAGTAGTGCATGCATCCTGCCGGTGTATATACATACCGACAGCGTACACACCATATGGCTCTTTTATTGGGAATTGTTCTCAGGAAACCAAAGAGTCTAGATTATAGAAGGTTGAGGTGATGGCTCTCCTAGCGACACTCGGCCGTTTTGAGGAAACAGACCATATTACACGTCCACGTAACCACTCTACTAGTGAACTAGATTTTCCTATTTGTTACAACATGTTTTCAGTAATAAAATGCTGTACATATTCATAGAGGTTAGCTGGTAAGATATGCATTGAAAGGCAAAACTCAAAATATCTAAAAAAAAAAAAAATATTAAGAAAACACCTACTCTGATCACAGAAGACAAATAGAAAGTTGGGGACTAGAGGACATAGCAATATAAGAAATAAAATAAAACGAAGCATGCCAATAGTAGATTAAAGATTACTAAGATATCTGACGTGTAAGAACGGCAAGAAAAAAGGCTATCTTCCCACAAACAAATGTATACTACCTTTTGTGGTCATGTGAACCTACCCTATAAGCAAGGCGGCGTAGACTAAAAATATTAATAGGACTGTATTAGATGGAAATAAGTGCCCATCAGTTCTTATTTAAAAGTCCTTTTACGCTAGCCCATAAAAGCTGCTCAATCATTAATATGATTGTTTCCACAGGCTATTGTCAGCATTACGGTACTTTAGCGCTTTTTGTCAACTGACAATAAGCAAAGTGTGTGGAAACTCAGTTTTTATTGAGATTTTCATTAAAAGGAACTGGTGAGGTCACCACCTGCTGCCACCATCAGTGGCAAGGGAGACTATCTTCACGATCTGATACAGCGTTTGTTCTTTCTTAGGCTGCTTTCACACTTCCATTGTTTTGCATCAGTCACAATCCGTCGCCTTGAGGAATTACGGTATCCTGCAAAATATTTTGCAGGAATCCGTTTTGTCCCCATAGACTTCTATTAGCGACGGATTGTGACTGATGGCCCTGCGTTGCATCCGCCGCGTGACGGATCAGTCGCTTACTGACTGACCATCAGGCGGTAGGAACGCACACTGTAAAGTTTTTTGTGTGCGGCGGATTGTTTTTTTTACTGTGGGCATGCACACAGTAAAAAACCATGATGGACTGTAAATTCAGTTTCAGCAGCAGGAACAATCAGCTGATCGGCCGGCGGTCGCCTTTTTTGAACAATTAGCTGATCGTCCGCCGGCCGATCAGCTGATCATTCACAAAAGGTGGCCGCCGGGCGATCAGGTGATCGTTCAGAAAAGCCAACCGCCGGTAAAACAGTAAAAATAAACCAAACCCCCCCCCAAATAACGGATCTTCTTTTGCAGCATCAATCACATCAGTTGTGCTACTATCTGCAACGCATGCGTTGCATCAGTCACACAACTGATTGTGACGGACGCAAAACAACGCAAGTGTGAAAGCAGACTAAAGGCTGCTTTACACGCGTCAATATCTCGTGCGATTGCATTTGCGATCGCACCCGCCCCCATCGTTTGTGCGGCACGGGCAATTTGTTGCCCTTGTAGCACAAAGTCAGTAACCCCCGTCACACGTACTTACCTCCCGAATGACCTCGCTGTGGGCGGTGAACATCCACTTGAAGGGGGAGGGACATTCGGCGTCACCGCTAAGTCACTAATCGGCCGGCCATTAGAAGTGGAGGGGCGGAGATGAGCGGGACGTAAACATCCCGCCCACCTCCTTCTTTCTGCATTGCCGGTGGGACGCAGGTAAGCTGCAGTTCATCGTTCCCGGGGTGTCACACGGAGCGACGTGTGCTGCCTCGGGAACGATGAACAAGCAGAGCACAGAATGACGTTCGATTTTTAAAAAATGAGCTACGTGTCAACGAGCAACGATAAGGTGAGTATTTTTGCTCGTTCACAGTCGCTCATTTGTGTTACACGCTACGATATGTCAAACGAGGCCGGATGTGCGTCACTAACGACGTGACCCCGACAACATATTGTTTGATATATCGTAGCGTGTAAAGCCCGCTTTACCCTACCATGTTTGAAGAATGTACTCTTGTTCTTCATGGTCACATATACTAATGAGTCTGCGGGGGTGTCTCTTCCCCAGGACTAATCCTGTCTCAGATCTTTTAACCATGCCACTATGTGAAGCTAGGCTTGGAAGGAGTAGAGTTTAGAAAGACAAAACATAGAGATAGTTATAATTTTATAGTACTATATTAGATATGAATTGCCACCTAAATTTATTAACGGAAAGGGTTACATTGCGACTGTGGTCAAATGAGAGCAGCTTTTTTGCTATTTTAGGGCTGGAATTTGGCCATACAGTCCTAGTCCATTATGCATGAGAATATGTGAGACTGAGTGCCTCAGTCACAAGGGCATACCTTGATCGTTCCTTTTCGCTCACTTTCAGAGTGTTTAGCGTAAATACACCCAGTCGTTACGTTGTGTGGTCCATAGTCTAATAGTGAGAGAAAGACTTTCTCACAACCATGTTAAAACTGAGGCAGTCATTTCCAGACAGCGGTTTTCTGCGCTGTGTTTTATTACAGATATGTGTTTCACTTTTATCGAATACAAAAACAAATATAAACACAGTGGCTGGCATGTTCCTTCTAAGGTGGCATTTGGTGTTCTGGAATTTCAGTAGTCCACTTACTTCCTCCTGCTTTGTTTATGTACAAAGGGCAACAAAGGTTATAGAAGCGATTACTCTGTTCTGCTGTGATTCAGTTTCACAACGTCACGCATTTTATACATAACTGATTTATATTGCATGCAGCTGCTGTTAGTTTTCTGATGTCTTATTAAAGCTTCCGCTCGCACACCTTGGTGCAATAACTGTAGTATTCACTAGTGATAGAGTCCAGTCACCAGGCAGACCTCATTCAGATATTAATGCAATTCCTGTACTATACTATGGATCAGTTTACAGGAGTTTATTTAGGCCGCACGGACTAAATTGCATTAAAAATGCATGAAATTTTGCCACCAGTTACCACAGTTCTGTTTTCCACTGTGGTTTTACAGATGAAATGTGTCAAATAAGTTTGTTCCAGCTTTAATAATGCAAATTGCCTCTTCAGAGAGGAAGAAGACTTGAAGTATTGAAGTCTTGAAGCCACCTATTAGAATTAGCAATCTGAAAAGTCAAAATCAACCTTTTAATGTTTAATGAGCCTTGCCACATGACTTAGTATTAAAGCCAAACCAGAATCTGATTTTGCAGACAGTGTTTCAGGGTATTGCCCTGATTTAGCTATGTAAGAAACTTATGACTGGGGTTAAGGGGTAACTTTACTCCTAATGGTGAGTAACATACCTTTTAAAAAAACATTTTTAAAAAGATGTTACAAAGATTTTGATGCATCTCTGGCCACATAGTGCAAAAAGTCTGTATAAGAATTATTCCTAAAACCAAGTTCACACAACGCATAAGAAAAAAAAAAAAATAATCATCCAAGCATTCAATAAAATTTACAAGGCTAAATAGTTTCCTATGTTAACAATTGCAATGTATCTGTAAAAATCGGATTTATTTTTTTTCACGCAGAGATGAGCTGAATGTGAAAAAACAAACTAGTAAGTTATTGGCCATTTCATCAACCATAAAACATTTCTATTGGTTTTGGAAGCCCTTTAATCAAAATCTGATACAGTTTCGAATGAAAGCTTACTTCAATAATGCCACGTTGTATTGTTGCCGAGTAGAAAACACATCCTTCACCTCAAAAACTCTCTCCAATTTGATTGTTGGAGTTTTTGCTGTAGAATATTATATTTGTCTTTTACCATATAAAGTGAGGCTAAGGTTCAGTTCACACTTCCGTTGTTTTGCATCAGTCACAATCTGTCGCCTTGAGGAATTATTACCATAGACTTCTATTAGCGAGGGATTGTGACTGATGGCCTTGGGTTGCATCCGCCGTGTGGCGGATCAGTCATTTACTGAGTGACCATCAGGCGGGAGCAACGCTGAAGTAACATTTTTTGTGTGCGGCGGATCGTTTTTTTACTGTGAGCATGCGTACCGTAAAAAAACATGATGACTGTAAATTCAGTTCCAGTTCCAATGGACTGAAATGATCATCTGATCGGCTGGTGGCCGGCTATTGTGAACGACCAGCTGATCGTTCACAATAGCCGGCCGCCCGTAAAACAGTAAAAAAAACCCACAAGGGATCGTGATTTTGCAGCATCAGTCACATCAGTTGTGCCACTATCTGCAATGCATCCGTTGCATCAGTCACAATCAGTTGTGTGACTGATGCAACGGATGCATTGCAGATAGTGGCACAACTGAGTGTGAACTTATCCTTATATTGACAAGAATGTTTCACTGTTGACTCTTGTGCATACAGAAGTTGTAAGTTGGCTTAGTGACCATCCAGGTAACACTAAGGTTAGTCTTAGATAATGGAATATTTCACTTTACTAGTGACGTGTGATGCCATTATTAGGAGATCTTATTAGAAAATTTGAACTCTAGCCTCAAGGACTAGGTAGGGTTGCAATTCTTGAGATCAGTGTTTCTCAACTCCAGTCCTCAAGACCCACCAACAGATCATGTTTTCAGGATTTTCACAGTATTGCACAGGTTATAGTTTTCAGGATTTCCTCAACATTGCAGAGGGAATAATTCCATAACCTGTGCAATACTAAGGAAATCCTGATCTGTGGGTTGGCCTTGAAGACTGGAGTTGAGGAACACTGCTTTAGATGTTCTGTTGAGCAACATGAATCTAGTGACAGGTTCTTTTTAAATTGTTTATCTTGTGTTTCATTGTTGAAGTGACTTCTCTTTGTTATTGATGGGCGAACCCAAACTGTAAAAGTCCGGACCCGCCCGAGTTCAAATATACCCGAGTGCCCGGCTAGTGCCGGAATTTTCAGGGAATACCGGGTATTGATCCGGATTCAGCAGTGGGATAATACAAAAATAATGAAGGAAAAATGAAGAAAATAATAATAAAGCAAGTGGGCTGTACTTACCGAGTCACCGACTCTGCTGTAACTGCTCCTGAGGCCGCTCAATCACTTGCGGGACGCTCATTACCTTCATTGCATATGCACTGCTTTCCCCGATTACCAGTGTCTGTGATTGGTTGCAGTTACACCCCCCCACGCTGAGTGACAGCGTGACTGACACTTCCAACCACAGACCCTGTCTGTGGGTCTATATCATACAGTAAAAATAAAAAAATTGGCTTAGGGTCCCCCCATATTATGATACTCAGCACAGATAAAGCCTATTGTTACAGACTGCAGCCCCAGCCATGCGATTATCTTGGTTGTGTATCAAAATAAGAGGAACCGCATGTGGCTTTTTTTTTTTTTTTTAAATAAATAATGTCAAAAAATGGCGTGCGGTCTGCCCCACTTTTGATACCCCGCCATGATAAAGCCCAATAGTTGGGGGCTGGTATTCTCAGGTTGGAGAGATCCATGGTTATTGCCCCCAGCCTAAAAATAGCAGCCTGCAGCTGCCCAAGATTGCTGCATTCATTAGATACGACAATCCCAGCACTTTACCCAGCTCTTCCAGATTGCCCTGGTGCAGTGGCAATTGAGGTAATAAGGGGTTAATCACAGCTCGCAGCTGCCACTAAGCCCTAGATTAGTAATGGGAGGCGCCTATGAGACCACCCATTACTAATCTGTAAGTAAAAAGAAATAAACACCAACACCAAAAATTACTTTATTTAAAATAAAAAACAAAAAACACCCTCTTTTTACCACTTTATTAACCCCCAAAACACCCCGTCAGTTCTGACGTAATCCACATGAGGTCCCACGACAATTCCAGTTCTGCTACATTATTGAAGGCATAGCACTAGGATTTCAGGCAGAGACTGAGCAGCGATCAGCGGTGACCTCACTCAGGTAAGTTGCGGACTCAGCTGGAAGTTCCCACAGCTCTCCACCTCTGATCGCAGGTCACTTGACCTCAGGTGACTTCATTAAACTGTGACTTCACCTGGGGTGGGGTCACTGAGTTAATTGAGGTCCCCGGAGGTTAGGCTACCTGTAGTCAGAGGTGTAGGTTTGTGGGTACCTTCATTTGTGCCCGCAACTTGCCTCAGTGACATCGCTGCTGATCTCTGTCGCTCAGTCTCTGCCTGAAGTCCTCAGCAGGCAGTCATGCACCATGATCGTGCGCTGTGCCTTCAGTAATGTAGCAGAGCTTGAATCGTCGTGGGACCTAGTGTCGATTACATCGGACCTGCAGGAGTGTTTTGGGGTTTAATAAACTAGTAAAAGAGGGTGCTTTTTGTCTTTTATTTCAAAAATTGGATTTTTTCGGTGTTTGTGTTTATTTATTTTCATTTACAGATTAGTAATGGATGGGTCTCATATTACTAATCTAGGGCTTAGTGGTAGCTGTGAGCTGTAATTAACCCCTTAATACCACGAATGCCACCACAGCAGGGAAATCGGGAAGAGCCGGGTAAATTGCTGAGATTGTCGCATCTAATGGATGCAACAATTCTGGGTGGCTGCTATTTTTAGGCTGGGGGAGCCCAATAACCATGGGTTTCCCCAACCTGAGAATACCAGCCCCCAGCTGTCGGGTTTTATCATGGCTGGGTATCAAAACAGAGTAGGACTGCACGCCATTTTTTTTAATATTGAAATAATTTTTAAAAAACAAAAACGCATGCTGTTCCTCGTATTTTGATACACAGCCAAGATAAGCTCACGGCTGTAGGCTGCAGCCTATTGCTTTAGGCTTTATCTATGTTGGGTATCATAATATGGGGGGCCCTACACCAAATAGTTTATTTATTTATTTATTTTTATTCCACAATAGATGCACAAAGCATCTGTGACTGGAAGCAGTCAGCTGACACGCTGACACTTAGTGTGAGGGCGCGTCTTACTGCAACCAATCACAGACGCCGGTGGGTGGGGAAAGCAGTGCATATGCAATGAAGGTAATGAGCAGCCCCAGAAGTGAATGAGGTACCTGAAAGCAGTGTACAGCTGTGCCAGAGCCTCAGTAAGTACAGCTTGCTTGCTCCTATCCCCCTATCCCTTCTACCACCATTTTTAATCACTGGATTCTGGACCCCATAGACTTATATTGGGACTGCCGCCTGGCCAGATATCCGGGACCAATCCCAGGCCTAAATCGGGTTTTTACTTTAACCTGGGTAGACCCGCTGGTCCCGGTTATCTGTGAGTTTGCCCGTCACTACTTTATGTGATAATTTAACAAGGCACAATCTAATACTATATGGACGACTATGTGAGGCCCATAGTACTAAATGTAGGACTATGTGTGGCCCATAATACTATATAGATGACTATGTGGGGCCATTATTCTTTATGGAGGACTATTTGGGGCCCATTCTATATGGAAGGATTTCTGGGTCCCATTATTCCGTATGGAGGACTAAGTAGGGTCCATAATTCTGTATAAAGGACTATGTGAGGCCCATTCTATATGAAGGGCTCTGTGGGGCCATTATTCTGTATCGAGGACTATTTAGGGCCCACCAAACTGTATGAGGACTATGTGAGGCCCATTATTCTATATGGAGGACTATGTGGAGCACATTATTCTGTATGGAGGACTATCTGAAGCCTGCTACGAGGTTGGCCCTTGATTTTGTCAAAGTTTTTAATTTTGGCCCACTGTGTATTTGAGTTTGACATCCCTCCATTAGGGTCTTCGGAAAAAAGCTTACTATAGCTGCAACATTTGAAGCATATCTGGAGCACAAACTGTTATTCTATCAAAGTAAAATACTCTGTAGATATAGGAATAGTCAAAATTACAATGTATAATTGCCATTTTTAGTGTATACAGATGTGAAAGTAAAATGAAGTAAAGCAGTGGTGTAAACTGTACGGCACAACGGAAGCTATTTAGGAGCACATAACCTTTACATTTCTGAAACTACACATGTATATTAGAAAGCACTGATCTCTATCTTCCAGTTTGAAAGTGTTTAGTGTTTTTATTGCATGCATCAAATGTAATGTCTCAGAGGGTATTCTATCATTATAGGGGGATCATTTCTAAAGTTCTTAAAATGTTTTCATGGGCGAGTAGTATTGTAACACTTTATGAAAGGAACATATGGTGATCAAATGGATCTGATATACTTGTTAAAGGGGCTTTCACCTTATTTATAATGATGACCTATACTTAAGGAGTAAAAATAAATTTAATTTTTATTTCATAAATCAATAGTACACGTGAAAATGAGCATATTTGCAATATGTCTTATCACGGAAATCTACTTTTTCCACTTGGATTGATGTTTCACGCTCAATGCACAGGTAAAATCTGTTTTCAATCAAGACATATTTTCACATTACTATTGCAATTGGTGCTTTTAAAATTCTATGAAGAGGAGCTAGAGGCAGACAGACATTCTGTTGTAAGTTCCCAGCTTACCAATGGGAATTTATTTTCACTGAATACATATGATTGTACTTGTTCTTCCATTGGTTTCTAGTACTGGTTACCAACTTATTCCCTATTGTTAGAATAGGTCATCAATATTGGTGCATGTCCATCACTTGGCCCTCCACCCTTCATCTGTTACCAGCAGATTAGCTCCTATTTATTTGAATGAATGAATGAATGAATGAATGAATAAATGGGTGAGGGTTCCAGGCTGTTCAGGTGGTTGCCAACTGCAACATCAAGGTGTAGAATGAATGGGGAGGAGGCTGCACACATGATACTTTCTTCCCATTCACAATAGGAGTTACAGAACCTGTAGCCAAGCCCATTCTCATCATAATTGCGCTCACTCGTGCAAGAGCATCAGATCTGATATAGTAATGACTAAGCTTAGACTCTGCTGAGATTTTCTTCTATCGTACCCCTCCGTATTATCTGTCTACGTTACGCTAAGTGAAGGTCTGAGGTGGGACTGGTAGCTATCTTTCATGTATGGCATGAACCTGTGGAAATTTCATAGCGAAGGTTGGGAATACCCCTTTTAAGGTGGAAGTATGGTTAAAAAATAAAATAAATTACCCTGTGAGTTTCCATTTTAAGGCATGTTGCCTGAATCCAGTGTTGATACTTGTTTCCTCATTCATGAAATATCTTCTGGAGCTTTTGTATTGAAGGGATATATCAGCTGAATTTCACCCCAAAACTATTTATATTAACATTTAGCTCTTTCAAAGATAAGTCCAGCAATACCTTTAGGCCTAAGACACACGGAATGAAAATCAGAGCGAGTGGAGTACGATAAAACATCGCATTTCACTCGGACCAATATTAGCCTATGTGCCAGCACCCATGAGCGATTATTTTCTCAGCCCTAATCAAACCGAGAAAACAGTCACAGCATGCTGTGGATGCAATGCGATTCTGTTTCTTTCGCACCCATTCAAATCTATGAGACGAGAGAATAATTGCACTGCACTCGCAGTACACCGGTGTAATGCGAGTGTAGAGTGAGAATGGTAATAGCAGGCAACGGAGGAGAGAGGGAGATAAATCCCTCCCACCACTCCGCAGCACTGGCCCGCACCTCCTCAGTGCCGGCCCGCCCCCTGCAGCTGTGGGCCGATCGCATGATCGGACCTCAGTCACAATGACACTCGGCTCCCGCTGTGCTGCCAGCGTGAGCCGAGTGTCATGCGAGGATCGCTGTAGTCCCAGTGTGGCCCCGGCCTTACATGACCAGTCAGTTCCTCCATTACTGAGAAATAAGCGCTTGAATTGATAAGCTGTAAAATGTGCATATGTATTTTTTGTTCTAATAGTTGCCCTTAAAGAGGTTTTCCACTAGCATTTGATCCCCTTTCATATATTCTAATTCCATAGCTCCCAAACATCATGGATTCTGCAGGGCTGTCACCAATTTGAGAGCTCAACCCTACTGGCCCAGGCCATCTCCCTTCTTTTGTCAACTCTCCCCCAAAACGTGAACTCACAAACTCCATGTTTGCAGACATCAGCGAGAATTTAATATACTTGAGTTGCACTGCAGGCATTGAACCCAGAAGCAGATTATACAGGTACAATTCTACTCAAAAGTTTACATACCCCGGCAGATTTTTTGCTTTCTTGGCCTTTTTTCAGAGAATATGAATGATAACACAGTATTTCTTTATCGTTCCTATGGGAGACCCAGACATTGGGTGTATAGCTTCTGCCTCCGGAGGACACACAAAGTACTACACTAAAAAGTGTAGCTTCTCCCTCTGAGCATATACACCCCCTGGATAACCAGATCTAGCCAGTTCATTGCTTTGTGTTCAGGAGGCATACATCCACACATGCATTCTCATCTGATTTTTCATTTTTGGAAAGTTTTTGAAGAAAAGCGGGTCCAAGCCTGGACTCCCGGCATGTCCCTTCTCACCCCACTGTGTCGGCGGTGTTGTTAAGGTTGATTCCAAGGCTGGAGCCTTACATGCCGCGCTCCTTCACCATCCCTCCTGGGCTCTGGCTTGAAGTGGGAGCCAGCACGGTTCTCCTTGCTTTGCAGGAGACCGGTCTCCATCCGCAGCCCTTCAGGATCCTGCTGGACGGAGCACTCATCCCCAGGGACTTGGAACCCTGCGTCTCAGCAAGCTAAGTACCTGAGACGTTTATATTCGGGGGCTCCCGGTACTTTATTATGGTGGGAGAGTGTGCTGTGTAACTTTTCTGACATTTCCGGCCGGTTCTCTGGGTGTCGCCTGAGAACCGCGCCGATGGTGCCTGCGCACTGGCCGCATCGCTCAAATTTAGGCCCCGGCTTCGCCGGAGGCCTACTTTCGATTTCACTGCCCTCGCATGTCAATCATGCAGAGGGACAGTGCGGCTCCGCCCAGCGGCCGTTCTGCACAGGGGAGGGACACTCCTCTCTGAGTACATGTCCCCTCCCCTGTAAGTCTCCTTGGCCCTCCAGATCCCGCTCTCAGAGCAGGTCCCGCCCCCTCTCCTCACTCCGGCGCCATTTTATCAGCGTTTTTCTCTGCGATCAGCGCTGGCTGTAGCATCCCTGCTAAGCTGCTTGGGGGTCCGGGCTGTGGGATCTGGAGGGCACACAAATGGTCTGGTAAGCCACAACCTCCGGTTGTGGACCTTCTTATATACTCTCTGGGGGTCATTCTGGCTCAGAGCCCCCACTCCAGCAGCATGTCTCACACGAGGAGCAAGGCTGCAAGGCTGTACTCAGTATGCACTGCATGTAAGCTCGTGCTGCCTGAACCGAGCACATATCCACATTGTGATGCCTGCTCTAACCTGACAATGCCTCAGCCTGGAATCGCACCCACAGTGGTCCCTCCGGCTGCTCCGGCTCCGGTGGCTGAACCCCCGGCTTGGGTAGAATCCTTCTCTAGGTCAATCTCCCAGTCTTTTGCCGACTCCATGGGACAGCTGTCCCGGACTTTGCTGAACATGCATCAGCCCCCTTCTCAGGGCGCCTCTGCTGCTAGGGCTCTCTCAGCGGAGCTCACAGAGGATTCTTCATCTGGTCCCAGACCCCGTCCTCCTAAAAGGAGACGCAGGGTCCCCTCTCCTTCCTCGTCCCGCGGCTCTGTTTCAGAACCTGACTCGCAGGACGAGGAGGATGCCTTTACAGGGGGCTTGGAGGCTACCTCCATGTTCCCCATTGATCTGTCTGAAAGTGACTCAGATGTTAGTGATTTGATTGCGTCCATTAATTCTGTACTGGACCTCAATCCGCCAGCATCAGAGGAGCAACCCTGTCTGGCAGAAAAGCACCAGTTTACCTTGCCTAAGAGGACAAGGAGTGTGTTCTTTAACCACTCCAGTTTTCAGGCCACTGTGACCAAGCCTAGGGCCTGTCCTGACAAACTTCCCAAAGCGTGGTTCTGATGACCGTTTTCCCTTTTCCCCTGAGGTGGTCAAGGAGTGGGCTCATTCACCAAAGGTAGACCCTCCGGTGTCTAGACTCTCAGCCCGGACCGTTGTATCAGTGGCTGATGGCACCTCTCTTAAGGATTCCACTGACCGCCAGGTTGACCTTCTGGCCAAATCTGTATATGAGGCGGCAGGGGCCTCGTTCTCCCCATCTTTTGCAGCAGTGTGGGCTCTCAAAGCCATCTCTGCTTCTCTAGAGGAGATGCATTCCCTCACCAGGGAATCTATGCCCGAAATGGTTGCCTTAACTTCCCAAGCTTCAGCTTTTTCATCCTATGCTATGTCTGCCATGCTGGAGGCTTCTCACTGCACGGTGGTGGCTTCGGCTAATTCCCTCGCTATCCGCAGGATCTTGTGGCTTCGAGAGTGGAAGGCAGATGCTTCTTCAAAGAAGTACTTGCTGGGCTCCCCTTTGCTGGATCCAGGCTATTCGGTGAACAACTGGATGAAATTATTAAGGAAGCTACTGGCGGGAAGAGTACTTCCATGCCACAAACTAAAACCAGGAAACCTGCCAAGGGTAGGAACCAGTCGAGGTTTCGTTCCTCCAACTGGTCATCCTCTAAGCCCTTGGCCTCGTCCAGTAACTCAGCCAAGGACCAAAAACCCAACTGGCGCACAAAGGCGCGTCCACAGAAGACCGCAGGAGCTGCTGCCACTAAGGCAGCCTCCTCTTGACTATCTGGCCACGCCAGCAACGTCCTTAGTCGGTGGCAGGCTCTCCCACTTTGGCGACGTGTAGTTTCAACACGTCTCCGATCAGTGGGTGCGGGATATCATCTCCCACGGCTACAGGACAGAATTCTCTTCCAGCCCGCCAAACAGATTTTTTCTGTCAACTCCCCCCTGCTCCAAGGCCGCTGCCTTCTCTCAGGCCGTGGCATCCTTGCAGGCCAACGGAGTAATTGTACCGGTTCCCGCCCGGGAACGGTTCAGAGGTTTCTACTCAAATCTCTTCCTAGTCCCCAAAAAGGACGGTTCCTTCCGGCCCATCCTGGATCTCAAGCTTCTCAACAAGCATGTTCAGGTGCGGCATTTTCGCATGGCGTCTCTGCGATCAGTCATTGCCTCAATGACCCAAGGAGATTTCCTGGCATCCATCGACATCAGAGATGCCTATCTGCATGTGCCAATTGCAGTTTCACACCAGCGTTGGCTACGTTTTGCAATCAGAGAGGAACATTTCCAATTCGTGGCTCTCCCCTTCGGGTTAGCCACGGCCCCTCGAGTACTCACCAAGGTCATGGCAGCAGTGGTTGCGGTTCTGCACCTCCAGGGGTTGGCAGTGATTCCTTACCTGGACGACCTTCTAGTCAAGGCTTCATCCAGCGCAGACTGTCAGCGGAGTGTCTCGCTCACTCTCGCCACTCTAGCCCAATTCGGGTGGCTTGTCAATCTGCCCAAATCCACTCTGACTCCGACCCAGAGGCTCATGTACCTAGGGATGCAGTTCGAGACTCTGCCGGCACTTGTGAAGCTGCCCTTAGTCAAACAGCAGTCCCTCCATCTGGCGGTGCGCTCTCTGCTGAGGCCCCGCCGTCATTCCATCAGGCACCTAATGCAGGTGCTGGGTCAGATGGTGGCGTCAATGGAGGCTGTTCCCTTTGCCCAGTTCCATCTGCGTCCTCTGCAGCTGGACATTCTCCGCTGTTGGGACAAGCGGACTTCCTCCTTGCACAGGCTAGTGGCTCTGTCGCCACAGACCAGGGGCTCCCTTCAGTGGTGGCTTCGGCTCCTCTCTCTGTCTCAGGGACGCTCCTTCCTGGCCCCGTCCTGGGTGATCCTCACCACGGATGCCAGTCTATCCGGCTGGGGAGCGGTATGTCTCCACCACCGAGCACAGGGCACTTGGACTCCGTCCGAATCAGCCCTCTCGATCAATGTGCTGGAAACCAGAGCTGTGCTTCTAGCTCTCCTAGCCTTTCACCACCTGTTGGCGGGCAGGCACATTCGAGTCCAGTCAGACAACGCGACAGCGGTTGCCTACATCAATCACCAAGGCGGGACACGCAGCCGCCTGGCAATGTTGGAGGTTAAACGCATCCTTCAATGGATGGAGGACTCCAAGTCCACCATATCCGCAGTCCACATCCCAGGCGTGGAAAACTGGGAAGCAGATTATCTCAGCCGTCAAACCGTGGACAGTGGCGAGTGGTCCCTGCATCCGGCAGTGTTTCAGTCAATCTGCCGCAAGTGGGGCACTCCGGAAGTGGATCTAATGGCATCCCGGCACAACAACAAGGTTCCGGTTTACGTGGCTCGCTCCCACGATCCTCAGGCCTTTGCATCGGACGCTCTGGTTCAAGATTGGTCCCAGTTTCGTCTGTCCTACGTGTTTCCCCCTCTAGCTCTCTTGCCCAGAGTTCTGCGCAAGATCAGAATGGAGGGCCGTCGGGTCATCCTCATTGCTCCGGACTGGCCCAGGCGAGCTTGGTACCCAGACCTGCTCCATCTGTCCGTAGAGGTGCCGTGGCATCTTCCGGACCGTCCAGACCTTCTCTCACAAGGTCCGTTTTTCCGCCAGAATTCTGGGGCTTTCAGATTGACGGCGTGGCTCTTGAGTCCTGGATCTTGACGGCTTCTGGTATTCCTCCTGAAGTCATCTCCACTATGACTCGGGCTCGGAAGTCTTCCTCGGCCAAAATCTATCACAGGACCTGGAGAATTTTCCTGTCCTGGTGTCGCTCGTCCGGCCATGCTCCTTGGCCTTTTTCCTTGCCGACCCTTCTGTCCTTTCTACAGTCCGGTCTGCAGCTAGGACTATCCCTCAATTCCCTCAAGGGACAAGTCTCGGCTCTGTCAGTGCTGTTCCAGCGGCGTATCGCCCGGCTGGCTCAGGTCCGCACCTTCATGCAGGGCGCGTCTCACATCATTCCGCCTTACCGGCGGCCCTTGGATCCCTGGGACCTCAATTTGGTCCTCACGGCCTTGCAGAAACCCCCCTTTGAGCCTCTTAGGGAGGTTTCTTTGTCTCGTCTTTCACAGAAAGTGGTCTTTCTAGTGGCCATAACTTCCCTCAGGAGAGTCTCTGATTTGGCTGCGCTCTCTTCGGAGTCACCTTTTTTGGTTTTTCATCAAGACAAGGTGGTTCTCCGTCCGACTCCGGACTTTCTCCCTAAGGTGGTTTCTCTGTTCCACCTTAACCAGGACATTTCCCTGCCTTCCTTTTGTCCGGCTCCTGTTCATCGCTTTGAAAAAGCGTTGCATACTCTGGATCTGGTGCGGGCGCTCCGGATCTATGTGTCTCGCACCGCTGTTCTTAGGCGGTGCACCTCTCTTTTTGTGCTAACCACAGGTCGGCGTAAGGGCCTCTCGGCTTCTAAGCCGACCTTAGCTCGTTGGATTAGGTCGGCCATTTCCGATGCCTACCAGTGTACTCAGGTGCCTCCCCCGCCGGGGATCAAGGCACACTCGACCAGAGCTGTCGGTGCCTCTTGGGCTTTCAGGCACCAGGCTAAGGCTCAGCAGGTCTGTCAGGCTGCCACTTGGACTAGCCTGCATACCTTTTCAAAGCACTACCAAGTGCATGCTCATGCTTCGGCAGATGCGAGCTTGGGCAGACGCATCCTTCAGGCGGCTGTCGCCCATTTGTGAAGTTAGGCTCCGCCTACTTCTCAGTTTTTCTGTTTATTCCCACCCATGGACTGCTTTGAGACGTCCCAATGTCTGGGTCTCCCATAGGAACGATAAAGAAAAAGAGAATTTTGTTTACTTACCGTAAATTCTTTTTCTTATAGTTCCGTATTGGGAGACCCAGCACCCTCCCTGTTGCCTGTTGGCAGTTTCTTGTTCCGCGTGTTATCACCGGCTGTTGTCGTGGACAGAGTCTCCGGTTGTTCCGGTTCTTGCTCTGTCTTTACTTGTGGGTGGCTATTCTCCTTCAGCTTTTGCACTAAACTGGCTAGATCTGGTTATCCAGGGGGTGTATATGCTCAGAGGGAGGAGCTACACTTTTTAGTGTAGTATTTTGTGTGTCCTCCGGAGGCAGAAGCTATACACCCAATGTCTGGGTCTCCCAATACGGAACTATAAGAAAAAGAATTTACGGTAAGTAAACAAAATTCTCTTTTTTTTTTCTCACTCATGGTTAGTGGTTGGGTGAAGCCATTTATTGTCAAACTATTGTGTTTTCCATTTTTAAATAATAATGACAAATAAAAACATCCAAATGACCCTGATCAAAAGTTCACATACCCAGTTCTTAATACCGTGTATTGCCCCCTCTTAACTACAGGAGTTAATAGCAGTGCAGCAACATGGGATAGGGATAGTGCAGAGGAGGGTTAGGGTTTGGTCAAGGGGGGGTTAATGCAGGGGTCCCAGAGGTTACTTAGCCCAGTATGCTTGTCCTGATGCCAGCAGAGAGACAGAGCATGTGTGCTCTTGTGCTTATAAACCCACAGAAATGTGGGAATGTATAGTCCCAGGTGTGGGGGAATGAAGCCTAGGTTTCCTTACCCCATCAAACGTGGGTGTGTCCATTCCCAGGTATGGGGGGAATGAAGCCTAAGGTTCCCTCCCCATCCCTGGTAGAGAGCCAAGATGAACCTTTGCTCAATCTGTTGCTAGGCCAGAGTGGAACAGTAGCTTTATTAACAGCTGTCCCATTCCTGTATCTCCCTTGTTCAGTGCATACCTTCCCCCAGACTGTGGTGGATGGGAAGGGAACTTCTGATAAAGAGCTATATATTTTACACACATATCCAACACTCACCCTCACCTTCACACAGCTTTTCTACATATGCATATATAGACACACAGCTCTGCAACCTATGCATATATAAACATACAGCTCTGCATCATATGCATATATAGATATGCAGCTGTGCTACATATGCATATATAGACACAGCACTGCTACATTTGCATATATACACGTGCAGTTCCTTCCAGGCATGAGACTGATCACATGACCTGAAAGGTCCTTGATTTAATCATGTGGAAGTTCTTTGAGCTGTCCAGGACATGCAGGTCCTGGCAGTTTCAACTCCTGTTCTGCGCTGATCACTTAGATCATTGTGTAGCAAGAGGAGAGAGAGGAGACCTCTTTCTGATTTGGAAGGATGCAGTGACTTTGTTCTCCTCCATCACAGAAAGCTGCCTGTGCACACACTTTTTAGCAAGATTTTTCTTGTTAAAATGTGTCTTACAATCTGAATAATATGGTACATTTTTGCCATTTTTTTTAAAATATCAATGACCAATATAGCAGAGGTGTATCTAAGCTTTCCAGCACCCGGGGCAAGAATTCAGTTTGGTGCCCCCCCCCACCAAGCAATTTGGGTGGTCGTCATGTGACCAGTCACTCATATATGATTTGCACACTTACAGTCATGTGGTAACGAGCTTCTCTTAATAATTCTCTCAATGTTCAATGAGAAACGTATGAAGAAAAGCTAATTGTCACATGCAAGTATGAAAATCACATATGAGTGGAGTGGCCATGTGATGACCAGTGAGCAGAGCTGAATTGTGACAGTGGGTATATTACACGCTGTTAGAACTGAGGATACTACACTGCTTAATTTTGTAATTAAAGGGATTGTCCAGATTAGAGATGAAAGTCTGCAGTGAATCTATTCATGACTTCACGCTTCTAAATTCTGCTCTGCACACTTTTAGGATTCTCCGGTGCCAGTGACGAGAGTGGACGATCATGTGAGCACAAGTATGAGATTTGTACACTTCTGGCCACATTCTGGTTTGATGTGTCTAGCTTCAGTCAATTCATTTTCATTGAGCATGTCTGTTCAGCACGTGACCACATCTATGTAAATCGCATACTTGCAGCTTCATAACCTCCCACTCTCACCGCTGGCATCAGAGAATCCTGACAGCGTGCAGTGTGCACACTGTGAGAATTCAGAAGTCTGCAGTCACATAGATTGACACAAGGAGTGACTGCACACTCATCACAAACTTGGACAACCCCTTTAATGCTCCTAACAACATAAATAAAAACATAGTAACCCTTAACTTGTCAGATGGCACAAGACTTAATTAAAGAGATTGTCCACTACTTTAACACTGAAGGCCTTTCCTTAGGATAGATCCCCAATGTCTGATTGTTCAGGATCCGGCACCTGGCACCCCCACCAATCGCCTGTTCTAGGTGCCGTGCCGGTGGTGGTAGGTGCCCGGAAGTGCTCAGTTCTGGATCTGCTCCGTCTTCTGATAGTGGCAGCAGGTTCCTATTAAAATCAATGAGGTGGATGTGCAGTACCCGGCCGCGGACACCATCAGAGGACGAAGAAGATCCAGAAATAAGCATTTCCGGCCACTTGCATCAAGAGCAGCTGATCAGTGGGGGTGCTATTGCGCTCTCATAAGAAGCAATGCACAAGTGGGACCCAGGCCTAATGATGACACAGTCAGTATCACAAATAAATATTTACATTCAAGTACCTGAAGCCGTTTCTTTCTATTCACCTTGTTCTGACGCCATGATGACTTTTCACATTCACATCTCGTCTCTGCAGATTTCCATCTTCTCTGGTCTTCTGCAGCACATCCCATCACGATGCCCCTAAAATAGCAGAATAATTATAATACTTGATTTAAAAATATCTGCCTTACACTGTGCCCCAGAATAAATAATGGCCCCTCACTCTGTTCTCTGCACAAAATATGACCCACACTGTCCCTCTTATATGCCCCACACACTCCCTCTCCTTTCCATACTACTCTTCACACTGTGCTCTCACTGTATCACCCTATACTGCCCAGTCTTTATACTGTGCCCTCTCATCCCACCCCTCCTCGCTATGGCCTCACACTGTCCTCCAATTCTGCCCCCTCTCCATACCACGTCCCTCCACTACCCAGTCTCTATTATGTGCCCCCTCACATTTTTCTCATCCCTTACTGTCTTCCTCACTACCGCCTGCGTGTCCATATACTTTTCCACCTCACTCCCCATCCTGCCCACTTGCTCCTCATATATCATGTCACTCTTTATTCTGTGTCTTCAAAATTTCTTTCCCATTTGCTCCCCATACCATGTCTGTATACCATGTCTGTATACATGTATGGGGAGAGGGAGTGGTGCCTCCCTCTCCCCATACATCCCCCCTCCTCATTCTCCCTCTCCCCATACATCCCCCCTCCTCATTCTCCCTCTCCCCATACATCCCCTCCTCCTGTGGACGATCAACTTTTTGGGCAGCACCAACCACAGCCTTTCAAACATAACTAAGAGAGAGGTGTGCTGTTTTCCTTCACCATAAATCTTATGTTTAAGAAGGGCTAGATACTCACAATATGGTTTAAGTAAGGTGAGAAATGGTGAATGTCATTATTCTTTTATCCTTAAGGCCTTTACTGGTTAGCCAAACCATGGAGTACTTTGATACATACAAGGGAGCATTGTCCTACCAAAAAAAAAAAAAATCTCATCTTTAGCTCATCTTTAATAATACTAGCCCATAGCAGTACCCCTTCACCTTGCTGGCGACTGAGTCGAAGTGAAGTTCTCTGTGCATTACTGATCAAGCCACAGGCTTATCCATCTGGTTAATCAAGAGTCACTCTTATCTCTTCACTACATAAAACATTTTACATTTCTTGGCCCAGTCTTGACATTTCAACTTATGTGTCTTGTTCTGTTGTGATCAAGTTTCAGCCTTCCTTACCTTGGCCATGTCTCTGAAGATTGAAGACCTTGTACTTCTGGGCGCTTGAGGGAGATAGCAGTTCTGAAATATGACAACTCTAGAGGATAATGAGTTCCTGGTCACTTTACATTTGACTCTACTGTACTCAAATCTTTGGCAATTACCGTATTTTTCGGTTTATGAGAAGCACTGGATTATAAGACGCACCCCAAATTTTGAGGAAAAAAAAAAGATAGAAAAAAAATGGGGTCTGTCTTGCAATCTGCTGGTTTCTTACCAGAAGGGCGATGGCAGCGGTGGTGGAGTGGGGTCCCAGGAGGCAGGGGCAGTGGTGGAGTAGGTCGATACTGCGGGCGACGGGTGTCCGAAATGCTGTGAGGTAGGCAACTTCCAGAAACTGTTGGCGGTGTGGGCTTTAAATAAATGGCACCCGGACTCGACAAGCCAAGATCTCATCTGCGCACACGCCACCTCCGGGCGCCATTTTCCTTAAGTCCGCTGCTGGGAGATCAATGTGCTGAAGGCGGCTCATGCACTGATGAGATCTTCAGCCGAGAGCGCCATCTGCGCATATGCCACCTCCGGGCGCCATTATTTGAACCCTGCATCGCTGACACTTTCAGGATGCCCATTGCCTCACAGCCTACCGCCCCACCGGCCCCAGCATAGCCCGCCGCCACACAGGCCCAAGCACAGCTCACTGCCGCACAGACCCCAGCACAGCCCGCGGCCACACAGGCCCCAGCACAGCCCGCCACCGCACAGGCACAAGCACAGCCCGCCACCGCACAGGCCCCAGCACAGCCCGCCACTGCATAGGCCCCAGCACAGCGCTTCTCCACCTCCCGGTAAGGTGCATTCGGATTTTAAGACACACCTCTCATATTTCTCACAAATTTTTGGGAAGAAAAGTGTGTCTTCTAATCTGAAAAATAAGGTAAGATGCATCATTTTCTCAACATGTTTTTTGTGACTCTGTTGACTATTTGCAAAAAATATTTGATGTTTCTGTGATCACACCTATCCTGTTCCAGCTGTATGGACATGTGACTGCTGCTACTAATCACTAGTTGCAGAGGACGTTTGCTCACTGAACATAATGAGATGCATATCTTAACCGTATGCTAAGTTAAAGTGGCTTAATTTACTGCATGTGAACTGTCAGGACAATTAAGCATCTCTTATCCTTAATATAGAAGGTAATTCACCACGGCCATGTAGCTCTCTAACTATTATATATTACGGTATATATTAATTGATATATGTCTGTGAGTTTACATATTTTTTTAGTTTATGATGGCATTTGGGAAGCTTTTGAGCCAATTTCTAGATTTCCATAATTTTAAAATTACATTTGTCATCACTCAATGTATTAATAAGCATTTTTTTCAGAAACCTTAGGACGAGTTAAAAAAATAAGACACATCATTGATCCCATGATCCTCGTGTTCCAACATTGCCTGTTCCCTGACAGTCAGCGGCTATAATGGCTCACATTCAGGTTTTGATGCAGATTTGGCACGGTTTTCATCCTATGTACTGGAAAAAATTGATCTGCAGACTTAAAATGCAAACCTAAAGCACTTTTAACGCTAATCAAAAGAACAGAGCTTTTACATCATGACCTTGCGAAGTTCTACTGTTTGATTTACATTATACTAGTTCAAAAAATTATTTTATTAAATTGTACTTTGGGGAAGTTGTACCTCCATACAGTGCAATACAAAGCATTAGGAAAGCAGTCAGTAAGCTGCTGTTCATGGATCTTTTATTACTTTGAATTTATTTTATTATGTTTGTAGCTATTATTAAAGTAAATATATTGTTCTTCTCTGAGGCTATAATATAGCCAGAGTTCTCGGTCTTGTTTTTTTTTCACCCATTCAACCTTACATGGCTTATAAAAAGTAGTAGCCTGAAACAGACAATCCCTCTAAGTTAAATTACTCAAATAGTTTCCTGAAGTCTTATTAGATAGAACAGACGACAAAAGAGCAAAACATTCAGTCTCAAAGCAATAAGTCAAAGTGTTTTTCTTAACGCCCTTTACCCTGGCCTACCTTGTATGTAGTTATCATATATTGTATGTTGCTCAGTTCTATCAGGTTTATCGGTTGGTGGCTTTCCTGAATTTTCTCTAAACACCTATAAACATACCGTAATTGTTGTTAGTATCTGATTTAAGTATCACTTAAAAAATTTGAGATGTGATTATTTTTATCATATACATAACCTGTAGGAGGTTAAGAAGGTAAACCATAATATGGAAATTTTAATAGACATGTTACAAAAATGTAAAAGTAATGAGCTTATTTTTATAATGATCTGAATGATAACATTTGACTCTTTGCTTTGCAGGCAGCTATGGCGAAAAACATGTTCGAGATGGCTGACCCGGCGGTAAGTATCATTTCTCATGAATCTGATTATTGGCTCTGTCCGCCATAAATGACATTGTTAGGGCTTATACACATCAGTTTTTTTGCTTACGAGTACTGTCTACACTTTTACAGATAGCACTTATTTTTACAATATTGTGAATGGGGCTGATCACATGTCTGTGATTTTTCGTGGACCAAGTGTCAGATCAAAGTCGG
This sequence comes from Anomaloglossus baeobatrachus, assembly GCF_048569485.1. Taxonomy (NCBI): domain Eukaryota; kingdom Metazoa; phylum Chordata; class Amphibia; order Anura; family Aromobatidae; genus Anomaloglossus; species Anomaloglossus baeobatrachus. The sequence continues at coordinate 285,350,415 of NC_134353.1, read as the reverse complement.
CAATGCACGCAGTTCCATTTTCACGGACTGTTAGGGCTCATTCACACAGACGTTTTTTCACATGAGTACTATCTGTGTTTTTCTGATGAAAATCATTGCTGACATTTGGTCATTTTTCTTTTACATGAAAAAACTGACATCTGAATGAGGCCTTAGGAAAAAAACGGTGCAGTCAGTGGCGTAGCGTGAAGCTCATGGGCCCCAGTTCAAAAGCTTCAATGGAAAGCTCAATTATTGCAAGTCTTTATTAGTATTGGTCTTTTTTATATAGGCCTAAGCTCCAGGGTCCGGGTGCAATTACAACCCCTGCACCCATGTTAGTTACAACTTTTTTTTTTTTCCAAGTACGAGAAAAACTGATGAAACTTGGATCAAACTCTGAAGAAAATCTGTCCAAAATCACTGAATAAACTTGGGCATGAAAAAAACTGACGTGAATGAATGCCAAGATGTATTGGTTGGAACACCAGCTTTGTACTTTACTGCAGTTTGCTTAACTGCACTGCTTATTTATCAGAATGATTCCTGATGTCCACCTTTCTTCGACAAGTAGTTTACACCCTACACAGTTCCCTTCAGCTGGATATATTTTCATCGGTGGCACCATCCTTAGCATACACTTCTGCAAGAGAACCATCCTGAAGGCTAGCAGAGATTGAACTACTGCTCTGGCCTCTTTCAAAGTTACTCAGATTTTTCAATTTTTGCATTTTAATATGGTTTCCCTCTGAAAATCATGAACTGACATTAGATTTTATGATTTTATGCTGCACCCCGGGGTCACGTGTCTAGTTTCCCTGCATCGAATTGTGAAAGAGCCTTTAATAAAGTGGCCATATAACCATTCTGAATGGTTTTGTAGTGAAAATGGAAACAAGTGGGCTGATAGTTATTGTACATGGTATTAACTTCCATTTCCTGCATGTGCCTGAAGGAAGTGTGGTTCAGATTCACTGTTTGACACTTTCCATTTGCTGAAGAAGAGAAGCATTGTCCCCACTTTGTGTGTTTGATAAATCTATATACGGTATATAAAGCAGACAATCTGTGTGTGCAGCCCATTGAATACAAAACCTCAGTTTTCACCCAATTTGAGTGAAATTTTTCCTGGCCCATCTTTAACAAGACACTAAAAATACTGCAATTTATTAACCCCTTCTTGACCTATGACATACTAATACGTTATAGGTTGTGTCCCTTCCTATGATGCGGGCTCACATGCAGAGTCTGCATCTTTACCTGCACATGTCAGCTGATCTGATCAGGCGACATGTGCCTCTAACAGCGGCAGGCAGGTCAGCGTTATTCCCTGCTCCTATCGGCAACGCCAAGACATGATTGTGGAACGGCAATGTGTTGTCATGACAGCCAGGGGTCAGCTGATGACCCCTATGCCTGTCATGACGAACTTCCTGTTAAAAGCTGGCGTTGATAGGAAATAATTTCAGCTATACAGAGCAATGCTGATGCACCGCTCTGTACAGCAAAAGCGATCAAAGCTTTAAGTTCCCTAAGGGGATCTATGAGATAAAAACCCCAATACACCATATTGGGAAAATACTGGTGGTCACAGTGGTGGTCACATGTGTACTTGTATTAGCAGTATAGCATTAACTTCACTAAGGCATGAAGAAAAATGTTATGTTAAAATATTTTATTAAACAAATACAATGGTTTAAAAATAATAAAACACAAAATGTGTATGCAAGGATTGAATATAATGAGGCTGCGTACTGGTTCATTCAAATCCAGGATATTACATTGCAACTAAACTATAATATAGAACCAACTAAGGTCATGGAATGCAAGGACAAATGCCGCATATGGAAATCAATCCTGAAAAGAAAGCAATATATCAGGGCAGCAAAGAATCATCATAAAGTGAAAATGTGCAGAAAACTTATTGCTGACAGATAATATACCCATTTATGAAAATAACGCTGTCACAAAAAGCCTGACCACAAAGCCCCAACGTACGTTTCGCATCTGTTTCAGTAAGTTTGCTTCATCAGGGGGAAGGTTAGTGATCATAAATGGGTATGTTATCTGTCAGCAATATGTTTTTTGCACATTAGCACTTTGTGATTATCCTTTGCTGCCCTGCTATACTGGTCTCTTTACAGAATTGATTTCCATATGTGGCATTTGTCCTTGCATTCCATGACCTTAGTTGGTCTTCTATTTTATGCATTATAGCACTTTAACAAATATAAATATATGGATGTCATTAACTTGTGCTATGTTTAGTTGTACTTTAATATCCTGGATTTCAATGAACCAGTACACTGCCACATTATATTCAATCCTTGCATACACATCTTGTGTTTCATTGTTGTTAAACCACTGTATTTGTTTAATAAAATATTTTCAACCCCTAAGGGGACTAGTAAAAACAATAAAAAATGGGGAAAAAAAGAGTCTTAAAAAGATATGAAAAAACTCCTCAAAAACAGAAACGCTCAAATCACTTCCCTTTTGTCCCATTGAAAATAAAAAAACAAATGAAAAAAAATTGCGCATACTTTGGTATCGCCTCTTTCAGAAATATCCGATCTATCAAAATATAAAATAAAATTAAACTGATCAGTAAACATCGTAACAAAAAAAAATCAAAATGCTAGAATTAAAACATTTTTAGCCACCACAACATTACAATAAAATGCAAAAAGAGGCAATCAAAACAGTATATCTACCAAAAGTACTCATTTAAAAACATCAGCTCAGGGTGCAAAAAATAAGTAATCACACAGCCCCAGATCCCAAAAATTGAGATTGTTGCAGGTCGCGGAAAATGGTGACAAAAGTGCAAATTTCTTTTTATTTTGGAACAAATTTCTGATTTTTTTTTTCACCAATTAAATAAAAGAAACTATAAATGTTTGGTATCTATGAACTCGAAGTAACCTGAGGAAATTTTATTACAAGGTCAGTTTTACTTGTATATAGTGAACATGAAAAAAAAACACTAAATAATTCAGTAATTGCACATTTTTTTTTCAATTTCACTGCACTTGGATTTTTTTTCTGTTTTCTAGTACACTATATACCATGTTTTTCCAAAAATAAGACACTGTCTTATTTTTTTTTTGCCCCCCAAAAAAGCGCTAGGGCTTATTTTTGGAGGAGGTCTTATTCTTGGAGAAACACGGTTGGGGGTAAGTTTACCTCCCAAAAAAGCAGACCCCCCACTTCCCAGGAGACTCATACTCACCAGACCAGGACGTCTGCGTGGTTCCCAGGTCCTCCTGTGATCTCCGGTCGGTGCTGCACACCGTCCTACCCTGCTGCTAGCTGACACGCTGACACACACAGAAGATCCCAGACACACACAGCAGATCACAGATATACACAGCAGATCACACACAGCAGATCACAGGCACACACAGCCGATCACAGATACACACAGCCGATCACAGATACACACAGCCGATCACACACAGCAGATCGCAGATATACACAGCAGATCACACACAGCAGATCGCAGGCACACACAGCCGATCACAGATACACACAGCCGATCACAGATACACACAGCCGATCACAGATACACACAGCCAATCACAGATACACACACAGCAGATCGCAGGCACACACAGCCGATCACAGATACACACAGCCGATCACAGATACACACAGCCGATCACAGATACACACAGCCGATCACAGATACACACAGCCGATCACAGATACACACAGCCGATCACAGATACACACAGCCGATCACAGATACACACAGCCGATCACAGATACACACACAGCAGATCGCAGGCACACACAGCCGATCACAGATACACACACAGCAGATCGCAGATATACACAGCAGATCACACACAGCAGATCTCAGGCACGCACAGCCATCACAGATACACACATCCGATCGCAGACACACACAGCCGATCACAGATACACACAGCAGATCACACACAGACACACAGCAGATCACCGATATACACAGCAGATCACACACAGCAGATCGCAGGCACACACAGCCGATCACAGATTCACACACACAGCAGATCGCAGATATACACAGCAGATCACACACAGCAGATCTCAGGCACGCACAGCCATCACAGATACACACAGCCGATCGCAGACACACACATCCGATCGCAGACACACACAGCCGATCACAGATACACACAGCAGATCACATACAGACACACAGCAGATCACAGATATACACAGCAGATCACACACAGCAGATCGCAGGCACACACAGCCGATCACAGATACACACAGCCGATCACAGATACACACACAGCAGATCGCAGACACACACAGCCGATCGCAGACACACACAGCCGATCACAGATACACACAGCCGATCACAGATACACACAGCCGATCACAGATACACACAGCCGATCACAGATGCACACAGCCGATCGCAGATACACACATCCGAACGCAGACACACACAGCCGATTGCAGAAAACACAGCCGATCGCAAACACACACACACACACACACACACACAGCCGATTGCAGACACACACACACACACACACACACACACACATCACATCACATCCAGCACTTATGGCAGCAGGGAATGAGAGCAAGTCACGTGTCCGGCCGCAGGTCCTGTTCATCGCGCTGCACCGCACTGCCTCTCAGGATTCTCCCGGCGAGAAGAGATCGGTGTCACTGGATGAGGTGAGTGTGTATGCGATCCGATGTGTGTGCGATCCGATGTTTGTGTGTGTGTGTGATTTGTTGTTTGCGTGTGAGGCGATGTTTGTGTGTGCGATCTGATTATGTGTGCGATCTGATTATGTGTGCGATCTGATTATGTGTGCGATCTGATTGTGTGTGTGTGAGATCTGGTGTGTGTGAGATCTGATTGTGTGTGTGTGTGTGTGTGTGAGATCTGATTTTGTGTGTGTGTGTGTGTGTGAGAGCTGATGTGTGCGGGTGTGTGATCACTGCAGGTCCTCTGCTCGGTGTCGGGTGAGTGTAATCGCCGGGTGCCGCTGTCTATAATGAAGTGTCCTGCAGTATCTGTATCTTTTTTTAGCTGCACGGACACTTCATTATTGATCCGGGACTAGGGCTTATTTTCGGGGGAGGGCTTATATTTACGCCTTTCTCCGAAAATGCTGAAAATCCCTGCTAGGGCTTATTTTTGGGGGAGGTCTTATTTTTGGAAAAACACGGTAGTAAAATGAATAATTTCTTTAAAAATTACAACTCATCCCACAAAATAACAAGCCTCGATACATCTATGGTGATGGGAAAAAATAAAAAAGTTATGGCTCTTGGAAGAACAGGAGGAAAAAAGAAAACGAAAAACAGAAAATCTCTGGATGTTGTAGGGGTTAAAACTCGAAATCCCCCCTTCTATAGAAATAAAGGAGTAAATGGGTGTCTGTATGTTGAATGGAAAACCACAATTATTTCCCAAAGGCCTTAAAGAATTAAAGGAATGGTGCCCAAATAGTCGCTCTTAAAGGGACAGCAACTACATAGTCAATAAGGTGGGGCAACCTGCAGTTCCAGCTGCAGAAACACATCCCCACAGCATAATTGTGACTCCACCATGCTGCCCTGTGAGTATGGTGTGCTTTGGGTGATGGCCAAGGTTTTTGTTTTTTTCAATAATATTTTTTGTAATTATGGTCAAACAGTTCAACCTTGGTCTCATTAGGCCATAACACATTCATCCACATATATTTGGCAGACTTGATATACACCGTGTGTAGACTTATTAGGCAAGTTGTATTTTAACGGATTTTTTTTATTATTCGTCAACAGCTATGTTCTCAATCAACCCAAAAGACTCATAAATATCAAAGTCCATCCATAGATTCTGTCAGTTGCTTGATCTGTTTATGATCAACATTGCGTGCAGCAGCCACCACAGCCTCCCAGACACTGTTCCGAGAGGTTACTGTTTTCCCTCCCTGTAGATCTTACATTTTATGAAGGACCACAGGTTCTCTATGGGGTTCAGATCAGGTGAACAAGGGGGCCATGTCATTATTTTTTCTTCTTTTAGACCTTTACTTGCCAGCCACTCTGTGGAGTAGTTGGATGCATGTGATGCATTGTCCTGCATGAAAATCATGTTTTTTTTTTTTAACGATACCAACTTCTTCCTGTACCACTGCTTGAAGAAGTTGTCTTCCAGAAACTGGCAGTATGTCTGGGAGTTGAGCTTCACTCCATCCTCAACCCGAAAAGGTCCCACAAGTTCAACTTTGATGATACCAGCCCATACCAGTACCCCACCTCCACCTTGCTGGCGTCTGAGTCGGAGTGGAGCTCTCTGCCCTTTACTGATCCAGCCTCTGGCCCATCCATCTGGCCCATCAAAAGTCACTCTCATTTCATCAGTCCATAAAACCTTTGAAAAATCAGTCTTAAGATATTTCTTGGCCCAGTCTTGACATTTGATCTTATGTTTCTTGTTCAAAGGTGGTCATTATTCAGTCTTCCTTACCTTGGCCATGTCCCTTACTATGGCACACCTCGTGCTTTTTGATACTCCAGTAACGTTGCAGCTCTGAAATATGGCCAAACTGGTGGCAAATGGCATCTTGGCAGCTTCACACTTGATTTTCCTCAATTCATGGGCAGTTATTTTGCGCCTTTATTCCCAAACACGCTTCTTGCGACCCTGTTGGTTATTTGCCATGAAACGCTTGATTGTTCGGTGATCACGCTTCAAAAGTTTGGCAATTTCAAGACTGCTGCATCCCTCTTCAAGACATCTCACAATTTTGGACTTTTCAAAGCCTGTCAAATCTCTCTTCTGACCCAAGGAAAAGCTTCTGTCTTGCCATCCTACCCCACTGGCTATATATGTATGTACAGTCATATGAAAAAGTTTGGGCACCCCTATCAATGTTAACCTTTTTTCTTTATAACAATTTGGGTTTTTTCAACAGCTATTTCAGTTTCATATATCTGGACAGTATATCTAATAACTGATGGACTGAGTAATATTTCTGGATTGAAATGAGGTTTATTGTACTAACAGAAAATGTGCAATCTGCATTTAAACAAAATTTGACCGGTGCAAAAGTATGGGCACCCTTATCAATTTCTTGATTTGAACACTCCTAACTACTTTTTTCTGACTTACTAAAGCACTAAATTGGTTTTGTAACCTCATTGAGCTTTGAACTTCATAGGCAGGTGTATCCAATCATGAGAAAAGGTATTTAAGGTGGCCACATTGCAAGTTGTTCTCCTATTTGAATCTCCTATGAAGAGTGGCATCATGGGCTCCTCAAAACAACTCTCAAATGATCTGAAAACAAAGATTATTCAACATAGTTGTTCAGGGGAAGGATGCAAAAAGTTGTCTCAGAGAATTAAACTGTCAGTTTCCACTGTGAGGAACATAGTAAGGAAATGGAAGAACACAGGTACAGTTCTTGTTAAGCCCAGAAGTGGCAGGCCAAGAAAAATATCAGAAAGGCAGAGAAGAAGAATGGTGAGAACAGTCAAGGACAATCCACAGACCACCTCCAAAGACCTGCAGCTTCATCTTGCTGCAGATGGTGTCAATGTGCATCGGTCAACAATATAGCGCACGTTGCACAAGGAGAAGCTGTATGGACGAGTGATGCGAAAGAAGCCGTTTCTGCAAGCACGCCACAAACAGAGTCGCTTGAGGTATGCAAAAGCACATTTGCACAAGCCAGTTACATTTTGAAAGAAGTTCATGTGGACTGATGAAACAAAGATTGAGTTGTTTGGTCATACAAAAAGGCGTTATGTATGCATGGAGGCAAAAAAACACAGCATTCCAAGAAAAGCACTTGCTACCCACAGTAAAATTTGGTGGAGGTTCCATCATGCTTTGGGGCTGTGTGGCGAATTCCGGCACTGGGAATCTTGTTAAAGTTGAAGGTCGCACAATAATGTGCAAGAATCAGTGACGAAGTTAAAGTTACTCAGGGGATGGATATTTCAGCAAGACAATAATCCAAAACACCGCTCCAAATCTACTGAGGCATTCATGCAGAGGAACAATTACAATGTTCTGGAATGGCCATCCCAGTCCCCAGACCTGAATATCATTGAAAATCTGTGGGATGATTTGAAGTGTGCTGTCCATGCTCGGCGACCATCAAACTTAACTGAACTGGAATTGTTTTGTAAACAGGAATGGTCAAATATACCTTCATCCAGGATCCAGGAACTCATTAAAAGCTACAGGAAGGGACTAGAGGCTGTTATTTTTGCAAAAGGAGGATCTACAAAATATTAATGTCACTTTTATGTTGAGGTGCCCATACTTTTGCACCGGTCAAATTTTGTTTAAATGCGGATTGCACATTTTCTGTTAGTACAATAAACCTCATTTCAATCCAGAAATATTTTTCAGTCCATCAGTTATTAGATATATGAAACTGAAATAGCTGTTGCAAAACCCCAAATTGTTATAAAGAAAAAAGGTTAACATTAATAGGGGTGCCCAAACGTTTTCATATGACTGTATATATGTATATGTCTATATATAAATAAATATATATAAATAAATATATATATAATGTATATATGTATGTGTGTGTGTATGTGTGTGTGTATATATATATATATATATATATATATATATACACACACATACACACAGTACACTACAAAAGTGAGTACATCCCTCACATTTTTGTAAATATTTTATTATGTCTTTTCATGGGACAACACTGGAGATGACACTTTGTTGCAATGTATAGTGGTCAGTGTACAGCTTGTATAACAGTGTAAATTTGGTGTCCCCTCTAAATAACTCAACACACAGCCATTAATGTCAAAATTGCTGGCAACTGTAGTGAGTACACCCCTAAGTGAAAATGGCCAAATTGTGCCTAATTAACCAGTTTTCGTCCCTGGTGCCATATGACTCATTAGTGTTACAACATCTCAGGTTTGAATGGGGAACAGGTGTGTTAAATTTAGTGTTACCACTCAAGCACTGTCTCATACTTGTCACTGGAAGTTTAACATGACAGGTTCCACTCAGAACAGGACTCCTCATGGTCGACCAAAGAGGTTGGGTGCACAAAGTCAGCATCGCATCAAGAGGTCTTTTCTTTATAGATGTGTGAATGCTGTCAGCATTGGTGCAGAGGTTAAAGGAGTGGGGGGGGGAGGGTCAGCCTGTCAGTTCTCAGACCATACTTTGCACACTGCAGCATATTGGTCTGCATGGCTGTCATCTCAAAAAGAAGGTTCTTCCAAAGATGATGCACAGATTAAGGACATGGTTTACGGGAATCATGTTCTGTGGTCTGATGAGACTAAGATAAACTAATTCTGGTTCTGCAACTGGAAAATGTCAGGGAAATTCTACTAGATCGAAAGTAGCAGCAGTTGGGAAATGGCAGTTGTATCCGGGTACTAACAGCAGTATTGAGAGCTCCTAGATACTACCGTTGATTCCATACCATTACTACCTCGATCGTCATCTGTACTCTCTGGGTGCGTTGAGTTTTTTTCATATATACACTGGCGTTTGTCGCACACAGCTCACCCACGTGAGTGATCGACATCCTTTCATTTTTCCCATTTCTTTGGGTTTTTAGACAGGGAGTGCTCCCTTTATTTTTCTTCATTGTAGGAAAATCCTACTATAATAGCTAAACTTTATATGGGGTTAATCAGTAAACAATGACAGCTGTTTAATGGGAGATTAAAGGTCATGGGATAATTCTGAGCGCAACCACATCCCGAATTATAAGAGGGTGCTGTGCAACCACACTGTTTTTAGTTTTATTATTTTTATATTCCCCATCAACATGATTTCAGTTTTTCTCAATGGATCTGTCCAGATTCTTAGTGACATTGAGGCCACCTGCGTCCTAGACGCAGTGTGTCTTCTCCTTTGGAGCCATGAGTGCTCTCCGCTGGAGACCGCAGCTGCCCGTGCCCACGATCAGAGTTCGGGCCGCTGTGGTCTCTCTCTGTTCTTCCTACGGAGAACTCTTGCATCTCTGCATCAATAAATTGACATGCTGTGATTAGGAAAGCAGCTCCACAGGTCAGTTTACACTGTGGGCAAAACAAGGATAGTGGGCATGGGATTTTATAAATCCCATCCACTGTGCTTGTACTGTTCTATGCAACATTTTGGACACAGCTAAAACACTCTGCATCTAAAATGCTGTGAACTCTGATCATGGGCGTGCTGTCTAATACATTTCCTCATACTGTTCCACTTCTGGTTTTGGCTTATAAATACTGAGGGAAAACAACTCGCAAATACTCAACATGTGCATGTGGCCAAAAGGTGGAACAAGTTCTGAAATTACTCTTGGTATGATTTCTTAACATGACTAAGACATAGCATTTTAACAGGAGTGGGTAGAGTTTTTAGATCCACTTTAGACACGTTTCCAGTTTAGTGAAAGTGAGATGTTAATTTTTAGACCTGTGAGTTTCACTAATTTGTTATTTCAACATAGTAAAAAACATACTGCCTGCCAATGAACATGATTCAAGCAGAAGCCATAACATGCATTTTAATGGCTGGTGAGCAAGTTAATAATTGATTAAAGTGCACAGCTTTACAACTGAGCCTGGAAAACTAATAGGAAACTTGAATAGTATTGGAAACTGCTGTCTACTACATATCCTTTTTATTTTGCAGTTGCTAGATGTCTACTTCACAACAACACCTAACTATTTATATGATGAGCAAATCATACCGCATGATACGCCGCATAGGAATGGTAAGCAAAACGCAGATATAAGACTTTAGTGTGCAGTATCTGAATATCCCTATCAATTGTATATTGTATCATTGGGATACCCTAGATATCAAAGAGCATGCACTCTTCCCCAATTTGATAAGGATTTATAAAATTGAAGGCAGTGGGGTAACGCAGAGCATGACCCTACCCTGAGTATGACCCTATATATTTAGTGTATTACATATTCATAAGTAAGCTATATGCCACTTAGTATGCCTTTGGAACTTAAAGCATTCTATAATTTTGTGCATGGCTCTTAGAGGTAAATGAAAGGCATCAAAATACAGATCAATGCTTTTATTGAGGCACAACTGAATAACCAATAAACAGTGTAGAGAAATGTTCATTGGAACAATGTTATTGTCATAAGTTCATCACATATTCAACATATATAAGTGCAGCATGCAAAACCAACTTGTACTGGCGTCATCAGTGTCGGTGTTTACAGTCTAGAATTCTATAGTCCTCTTAAAAAATGTGTCTCCAACCATAGGTAAATCTACTGATGAGATATTAACTGTAATCTGCTGAGTAATCAAACAGCAAGTGTTTGATTCCTTAAAGGGATCAAAGGGATTCCACTTTTTCCCCCAGTTAAAATAAAAGCCCTGTATTCACCTCCCATGCTGTATACTGGTGCCGTTCCAGCGCTCTCAGTAACCGTGGTTTGGGGTTCATGGGACATTGTGACATCACTTGAGCCCCACAACCAATCACCGCCGGTTTCTCTCTCCCTGCCTTTGAATCAAATGAGTTCATCCACAGGAAGTGACGTTGTGGCTGCCACTTACTGTTGATTGCTCATATGGTCTAAAGGCGTGGAGAGAGAAGTCGGAAGTGATTGGACGCAGGGCTTGCATAACAACACAATGTAACATGAGCCGACAGCGGTGGAACAGCGTCAGAATGGGAGGGGACTATAGTTTTTAATTTTAACTGGGGTAAACAAGTGGAATCATTAGGGGTTGTCCTAGTAGTGGACAACCCTTTTAAAGGGACACCACAGGGAAGTTAAATATTTTATGATGCCAATGGCCATGTATATGGACATGTTAGGTCTTCCGGAATCAGGGGAGTTCATATTAGTTAAGAGATGAGGGTTCTGAATCTGGGTCTCTCTTGTTATCTAAACTTATTATTAATGATCACTATTAAGTATTTTAAGCTTTCTAAATCTGACAACCCCGTACGTAAACTATTTTTATTCAGATTCTTAACAATCACAAGTATTAATGAATAAAAATTAGACAATTGATGATGAATTGGCCATACAGATATGAGTAAGAATATGCAGTTTACTATAATAAGTATTTAAACCAAGGTTCTTCTGATACTTCTAAATATTCTTCTTTTTTCATTAAGTTGATGGACCCTATCTCGACATTGTAGAGCAACCTAAACAGGTAAAGAAAAAAACAATTTTCGGACATTTTATTATATATACTTTTTAAGCTTTATTGATGGCTGGGTTATCTGTCACTTAATATCATTAGCTTGTGTCAGCATGGGAGCATAACTTCTGAAGTTATCATGCTGGACGCTTCAAAGTCTTCTGATCACTGACAGAGCTGTATGATTCAGAGAGTTAACAATTGCGATAATGTCTTAGTGCTTTAAGGGCCTTAAGGAAACCGCACATAAAATGATGGGACAACTCTGTGATTATTATCAAGTAAAGAAGTTATTGAATTTTTGGGCGTTCTGTACATGGCCTAATTTCCACACTTGTGTTATGATCGGTTAGCCTGTTGATATCTGTCAATAGCACTCCACTACGCTAGTGGTTTGAAGTGGAACATACCACTAGTGATCTAATATCCGTCACTAATGCAGTCATTTTATATGTAAAGCATAAACTGGACATAAAATATTAAATTTATTGTCTGTTCATTTATACTATCTTTGTAGAGAGGTTTCCGCTTTCGATACGTCTGTGAGGGACCTTCTCATGGTGGACTTCCTGGAGCTTCTAGTGAGAAAAACAAAAAATCCTATCCACAAATTAAGGTTAGGTTTCTATCCATTGGCTAAAATTATTGATATTTAATGTATTTTGAATAGTAATCTACTTCAAGTTAGTAAGTCTGGGCAGCCAAAAAAAATCCAGAAATTCCAACCTATTATTATGATTATACTATGATTATTCAGAAGAAAAATAAAAGAAACCCCATAAACCTTTTGCCAGATTATATTCTTCTTGGCTGGGGGTTGTCCTGTGGTAAACAACAGCCTATAAGTATTAGTATAAGTGAAAGTATCATCAGAAAATGGCATGTGTCACCCCTGGCTCCATTTTATTGAAGATTGTTTATAGAATCACACTGCATAGTCTTCAATAAATTGGCGCTAGGGCAGCATATTCACAGATCGAGATTTCGGCTTAATGAAGAGATGAAGAGGTCAGTGAGCTCAAATCTTGATCTGCGCACCCATCGCTTTTAGCGCCATTTTATTGAAGACCTGCAGACCGGCCGCAGAATCACACTGCGCATACGCCGCCCACTACCATGATGGCAGCAGTGGCGACAAATTTCAAAAAGGATGCAGGTTACTGAATAATCATGACCAGTGGAACAGAGGAGGCAGGCGAAGGGGCAGAGAAGAAGAAGACCCTAACCCCAAGTCTCACCCTGATGCACAGAAGATGTCATCAGCTGAAAGAAGATTATTCAACAACCACAAATCGGATCAGTTTCAGAATCACAGCACCATTATGGCAGTTGCTTTACTTTAGGGTATGTGTGCACACTGCAGTTTTGTTTCTCCAGCGAAAAACGCACCTCTGGCCGACAAACCGCAAATTTTTTTTACGTGTTTTCAATGCATTTTTGACACGTTTTGGTATGTTTATGCCTGTGTTTTTTTTTAACATGTCAATGGCAAAACACAAGGAAAGACGTAGAAAAGAAGTGACATGCTGCTTCTTTTTTCTGCAACCAAAACTTCAGGCAAAAAAGAAGCAACGTGCGCACAGCCTTTCGGATTTCTCATACACTTAGCTGGGGAAGGTCATACATGCAGTTTAGGACCACAAAATGCACCCAAAACTGCACCAAAAAAGCAGCACAAGGCCTTAGGCTATGTGCGCACATTGCGTTTTTTCATGCGTTTCCGCAGCTTTTTGAACTGCAGCGTTTTAATGCAAAAATGCATGCGTTTTGATTTCCAGGCAAAGTCTATGGGAAATAGGAATATTCTGTGCGCGCAATGCGTCCAAAAACGCTGCGTTTTTTTGTGACAAAAATTTGTCAAAATCTCTGCGTTTGAAGAAGCAACATATCAATTGTTTTGAGCGTTTTGGCAGCGTTTTGGTAACATTGAAGTCAATAAGAATTATCAAAACTCATCCTAAAACAAATTTCTAGCATTTTACATGCATTTTTGATGCAAAACGCATGCTTTTTTGTCAAAATCAAAGCTTGCGTTTTTGGCATTATTGTGAGGTCAAGAGGTTTCCTTTTGCCCTCATATCCAGCCCGACTCAAAAAAAGAGTTAAACAATAATTTTACTTTATTTATCAACATAATTATTAACTCTCAATTATCATTTTCGGAAAATTATCATTATAGTGTATGATTTAAAGGCTTAATTTTTTTTTTTTTTGTCACTTTTTTCCTAGTGTTTGAATGCTCAAACTTTATTTAGTAGTGTCTTTGCATTGAAAACGCATCCCATTTTAAGCACTGGAAATGCATGTAAAACGCGTTCAAAACGCAGCAAAAATGCTATAAAAACGCATGCGTATTTCCTGCGTTTATGTGGTCAAAACCAAATTTGACAATGACAAATTCTGCCAGAGGATGCGTTCATTTCTGCAAGGTACTGAACGCAACGTGTGCACATGGCCTTATAGTGACAAATCCTGCTGACTGGTTCTCTTTAAATATAAATACATGATTTCTATAGTGTTCAAGTTCCTTCTATTTAGGGAAACTGAAACTTCCTCTTTCCTGAACGGTTGACTTGTAAGTGCACAACATGTATATATTAAATAAATAATTATTTATACCTTAAGCCTGTATCTTGCAACTTGGCATTTCCTATATACGGTATTGTATATGTTCTAAAACATTCAGTCCTGGCCAAAAGTTTGAAGAATAACAATTGTCATTGCCTATCTCTGTCATGTAAAAATCTGTTTTCACTGAGGACAAATTTTCCCCATGCATTGAGAATGATTGATCAGACCTGGCGGATAAATACGCAGACTTCTTTGATAACATATATTACAAAGTTTCTTATTTGCATGTGTAATATTGATTTATAAAGTAAAAATTAAAACAACGGTTACTCATTAACTCTAACTTGTTATGAATTGTGAATGGATGAATTGCAAAAAATTGCAGCAATTTCTTGCCATGAAAATTAATTTAAAAGGGTTTTTTTGCTCAGTGTAGCAGTATAAGGTGTTACTTTTTTGCGACAAGTGGTTGTTGTGTTGGTACCATTATTTGATACATGTACATTAAGGTTTAATTGTTATTTCTGCAGAAATGCTGAAAAATTAATTCTGCTGTAGTTTTGATTTAATTACTTATTTTTACAGTGTACACCAATCAATCTGTATCTTAATGCCTGTATGTTACCTGAGTACCATAAGTACCGTGATAGTTGTTAGGGTGTACTCAACAAGATGCAATCAAACACGAATTTGCCTGTTTTCCTTTTAAATGGTTCGATCAGCATGGACTTCATCACTCATTAAGGCCGCTTTCACACGTCCGTGAAAAACCACGCACGTTTTTCACGAACGTGTCAAAGGTGCGTTGTGCCCTCCGTGAGCCGTGTTTATGGCCACGTGTGTTCTCCGTGTGTTATACATGATAACACTGTGTTATACATGATAACACACAGAGAACGGGAACTTTCTATTCACCTGTCCCTGGCTTCGCTGTCCGTGGTGCTGATCTTCGGTCTCCGATCCTGCCGACGCCCCGCTGCTGCTACTGCTTCCGGCCGCAGTGAAGTGAATATGCAATGAGCATAATGAGTGACGGTCGGAAGCAAGTGACAGCAACGGCAGAGACAGCAGTGCTGGAGAAGGTGAGTAAAGTTTTTTTTATTATTTTCTCAGACACGTGTGTTTTCTCCGGCGCGTGTCACACGGAACACCTCCGTGTGGTCCGTTTGCGTTCCGTGTGACACCCGTGATGCCGGAGAAAAACGGACATGTCTACGTGTGGAGCACACGGGCAAACGTACGTATGCTCCACACGTACACACGGTCCATGGCAGAATATGCACGTGAGCGCAGACCCATTGATTTAAATGGGTCTACGTGTGCCCGTTTCTCCAGTACGTGAGGAAATGGACCAAACACGTGCCGGACACACGGACGTGTTAAAGAGGCCTAAGCAGCAGAGATCAGCTTCTCTTCTTACATCTGTTGTTTGTTGGGGAATGTAGTGATGTATTTCTGCCATTCACCGCTCATTATCCAATTGGACCAGGAGCTGAGAAGTGAAAAGAGCACTGGTTATACAGATAAAGCAGTGTGATGGACACACTCACCTGGTACTGTTGTACATCAGGTACAACGCTGGGGAGTTAGCCTTAAGGGATTACAGGGTGTACAGCTCGGCAGCTACAGGGAGCCGGTCCTATCAAACCCCCAGGAGTCCTGTCCTAGGTGGCTGCTCACTCGATCGATTCCACGTAGAGATCGCAGCCGCCAGACCAGCGCTGAAGTGCAGCTCCTCCTCTGGGATGGACGGTCCCGTGAAAGCGATGCCGCTGACTCACCAGCCCTTCAGGCTTCAAAATGTGAATGAAAGCAGTATGTCTGGTCATCTTGTGTGGTTTTGACAAACACAGCATTGAATTGATTTAAAATGAGAGTTGCTGCAGAATCCACGGACTGTAAAGCCAAATGCGGACTGAGAGGGAAAGGAAACGTGGACATGGACCAGGATTTTAGGAGGTTTATTCAAGATTATATCCTGATGAAGAAGTCTGAATAATTCAAAACGCATTGATTAAACCGCATCAAATCCTGGTCCATGTACATCCTGAATTCTACAGCAGCATGGACAAATCATGTTTCCTTTCCTTCTGAGTTCTTAAAGGGAACCTGTCACCAGTTTTTTCACTATGAAACCAAAAGTGTCACCTTCTGCAGCTCCTGGGCTGCATTCTATGAAGGTGTACCTTGTGCCCTGACTCCCCTTGCAGACCCCGAATATAACTTTATAAAACCTGGCCGTTAGGTATTCTAATGACCTGTGGGGCTCAGATGGGCGTGCTTATTTTCATCTCCTGTTCCTCCTTGTAACCTTCTTCGCCATCCTCCTTTCATGATTGACGGGATGACGCCGCCATAATGCACACTGCTCGGCCAATTGTTGCATCTGTGCAGTTATTCCCCCGGCTCGCGTAGGTGCAGTTCATCCTCACTGTGTTTGCTCATGCTCAAAATTATGGTCGGGTACGAGGATGACGCAGGGGATGTCATGCACATTGTCGACCATAATCTCGCACTTTCACAAACACTGCACCAGCTTACGTGAGGGTGAACTGTGCCTGCGCGAGCCGGGGAAATAACTGCACAGATGCGTGATTTTGCCGAGCAGCGGGCATGATGACGGCGTCGTCATGTCAATCATGCAAGGAGGATGGCGAAAAAGGGTACAAGGAGGTACAGGAGATGAAAATGAGCACGTCCTTCTGAGCCCCACAGGTCATTAGCATACCTAATGGTCAGATTTTATAAAGTTATATTTGAGGTCTGGAAGGGGAGTCAGGGCACAAGGTGCACCTTCGTAGAATACAGCCCAGGAGCTAAAGAAGGTGACACTTTTGGTTTCATAGTGAAAAAACTGTTGACAGGTTCCCTTTAACCCATTGGCGCACACTTATGCACCTTGAACGAGTTAACATGTCCGTTCTTTTGCTTCCCTGAAGATAGGACAGTGCCAAATGTCTTATCTGCCTCACCCTAGTGACACTTCCATGTCTGTGTGTTTATTGAGGGAAGTTGGTGTAGAGAGCTGAATACTTGTTAAGCTGACCGCTATCTCATGCATATAGAAAGCATTACTCTGATGTTGATTACATTTCCCCCACTTCTCCATGGTATTATGCTTGATAGATTACTTTGTTTTCCTAAAAGCAATAATAATCTATATATATAATTGCCTTATTCTGTCTGTCTGTCTGTCTGTCTGTCTTGCTCCAAAATTGTGTCCTTACGGTGACACAAAGCTAATTGGCCGCTGGGCTCGCCATGGCCCCGCCCCCCCGCACGGATTGGCCGCTCGCCCAGGCTGCGCTCCCACACGGATTGGCCGGCAGCTCGCCCAGGCTCCGCCCCCCCACAGATTGGCCTCTTGCCCCGGCACCCTGCAGGCATTGGCAACTCGGCCACGCCCCGCCCCCCTCACGCAATGCACGCTAGCTCTGGCCCCGCCCCCCCCGCGCATTCCCCGAACCGACACGGTCACGGAGCCACGACTACCAGGTGAGTACTGTACCCCTGTGAGCCCACATCAGCGTACGCCGCCAAATCAGCCGACACATACCCTCGCATTGCTGGGGCTGGCCGGCGTATGCTGGTGTGGGCTCCCGTGCGAGCGGGGGACGAGATACGCTGGTAACCATGGTAGCATAGTTACCAGCGCATCAAGGTCCTGCAGCGGCGGAACATACACACACGCACACACATAACAGCACACACACACACACATCAGATCACACTCACTCTCACACACACCTGACACACACATCACATCGCATCCACATACTCACAACATCCTGGGATATCGCTTGCTTCTCGGCGGCGATACTATGCTGTGACCTTCCAGGACCTGCTGGAGGATCACATGGCCAGAAGCATGTGGTATCTCCGGATGTTGTGAGTATGAGCACGTATGTGCAATATCGTCAATGTGTGTGTGCGTGAGTGTATGCGATCGGGTGTGTGTGAGTGTATGCGATCGGGTGTGTGTGAGTGTATGCGATCGGTGGTGTGCGTGAGTGTATGCGATCGGGGGGGTGTGTGAGTGTATGAGATCGGGGGTGTGTGTGTGTGTGTGTGTGTGTGTGTGTGTGTGAGTGTATGCGATCGGATCTGTGAGTGTCGGCAGAGGAGCACGGCGTGCTGGAGGAGGCTGGGAGGAGAGAGGCTGATCCTGGGGAAGGCTGGGATGGGGAGGCTGAGAGAAGAGAGGCTGATGCTGGGGGAGGCTGAGGCTGGGGTAGGCTGGGAGGAGAGAGGCTGATGCTGGGGACCAAAAAGGCTGATGCTGGGAGGAGAGAGGCTGATGCTGGGGGAGGCTGAGGCTGGGGTAGGCTGGGAGGAAAGAGGCTGATGCTGGGAGGAGAGAGGCTGATGCTGGGAGGAGAGAGGCTGATGCTGGGGGAGGCTGAGGCTGGGGTAGGCTGGGAGGAGAGAGGCTGATGCTGGGAAGAGAGAGGCTGATGCTGGGAGGAGAGAGGCTGATGCTGGGGGAGGCTGAGGCTGGGGTAGGCTGGGAAAAGAGAGGCTGATGCTGGGGACAGAAAAGGCTGATGCTGGGAGGAGACAGGCTGATGCTGGGGGAGGCTGAGGCTGGGGTAGGCTGGGAGGAGAGAGGCTGATGCTGGGATAAGAGAGGCTGATGCTGGGAGGAGAGAGGCTGATGCTAGGGACAGAAAAGGCTGATGCTGGGAGGAGAGAGGCTGATGCTGGGGACAGAAAAGGCTGATGCTGGGAGGAGAGACGCTGATGCTGGGATGAGAGAGGCTGATGCTGGGAGGAGAGAGGCTGATGCTGGGGACAGAGAGGCTGATGCTGCGGGTAGAGAGGCTGATGCTGGGGACAGAGAGGCTGATGCTGGGGACAGAGAGGCTGATGCTGGGATGAGAGAGGCTGATGCTGCGGGTAGAGAGGCTGATGCTGGGAGGAGAGCGGCTGATGCTGAGGGCAGAGAGGCTGATGCTGCGGGTAGAGAGGCTGATGCTGGTGCAGCATGGGGGATGGAGCACGATGGGGGATGCGCAGCATGGGGGATGGAGCACGTTTGGGAGTGCGCAGCATGGCGGATGGAGCACGTTTGGGAGTGCGCAGCATGGCGGATGGAGCACGTTTGGGAGTGCGCAGCATGGCGGATGGAGCACGTTTGGGAATGCGCAGCATGGCGGATGGAGCACGTTTGGGAGTGCGCAGCATGGCAGATGGACCACGTTTGGGAGTGCGCAGCATGGCGGATGGAGCATGTTTGGGAGTGCGCAGCATGGCGGATGGAGCACGTTTGGGAGTGCGCAGCATGGCGGATGGAGCACGTTTGGGAGTGCGCAGCATGGCGGATGGAGCACGTTTGGGAGTGCGCAGCATGGCGGATGGACCACGTTTGGGAGTGCGCAGCATGGCGGATGGAGCACGTTTGGGAGTGCGCAGCATGGCGGATGGAGCACGTTTGGGAGTGCGCAGCATGGCGGATGGAGCACGTTTGGGAGTGCGCAGCATGGGGGATGCAGCACGATGGGGAGTGCGGAGTATGGCGGATGGAGCACGTTTGGGAGTGCGCAGCATGGCGGATGGACCACGTTTGGGAGTGCGCAGCATGGCGGATGGAGCACGTTTGGGAGTGCACAGCATGGCGGATGGAGCACGTTTGGGAGTGCGCAGCATGGGAGATGGAGCACGATGGGGGGTGCGCAGCATAGGGGATGGAGCACGATGGGGAGTGCGCTGCATGGGGGATGGAGCACGATGGGGAGTGCGGAGTATGGCGGATGGAGCACGTTTGGGAGTGCACATCATGGCGGATGGAGCACGTTTGGGAGTGCGCAGCATGGCGGATGGAGCACGTTTGGGAGTGCGCAGCATGGCGGATGGAGCACGTTTGGGAGTGCGCAGCATGGGAGATGGAGCACGATGGGGGTGCGCAGCATAGGGGATGGAGCACGATGGGGAGTGCGCTGCATGGGGGATGGAGCACGATGGGGAGTGCACTGCATGGGGGATGGAGCACGATGGGAAGTGCACACCTCCCCCCAACACACACACACACACACACACACACACACGCGCGCGCACTGCACAACACACCACACACACACACTGGGAACCACAAACAACTGCCCTACACAGACACCCACTTACACAGACAACGCTGCACACACACAACACCCAACACACAAACACCACGGCACACACAAATATACGCACATACCGCACAACACACACATTGCACAAAACATACCTCCCCCCAAAACACACCACACACACACAAACCGCGCAACACACACACACAAACCGCGCAACACACACACAACGCTACAGACACACAGCGCTCCACAAACAACGCAACACACGCAACACACATACAACACCGCTCTCACCCCCCGCCACACCCAGACAACACCCAGAACATGTACAGCGCCCTACACAAACACTTGGTAACTACACACAACAACATCTATATATATATATATATATATATATATATAACAAAAATCATACATGAACTACACAATACGTAAATTCTAGAATACCCGATGCGTAGAATCGGGCCACCTTCTAGTAATCTATATATATAATTGCCTTATTCTGTCTGTCTGTCTGTCTTGCTCCAAAATTGTGTCCTTACGGTGACAACCGTCTGATTGGCCGCTGGCTTGGCCTGGCCCCGCCCCCCCCACGGATTGGTCGCTCGCCTCGGCCTGGCCCCGCCCTCCGCATGGATTGACCGCTCGCCCCGGCCCTTCGCACGCATCGCCAGACATAACCTTGCGCTGCTGGGATCGTGACGGAGCCGGTGAACGCTGGTAACCATTATACACATCAGGTAACTAAGGTCCCTTAGTTACCCGATGTGTATCATAGTTACCAGCGTACACCGGCTCCCGGTACATATGTGCAGGGAGCCAGCATTATACTCCTCTCCCCCCAGGACTACTCCTCCTATTACAGTCCTCCTATTATACTCCTCTCTCAGTATAATAAGAGAACTATTATAGCATGGGGGATGGAGCATGATGGGGTGCGCAGCATGGGGGATGTAGCACGATGGGGGGTGCGCAGCATGGGGGATGTAGCACGATGGGAAGTGCGCAGCATGGGGGATGGAGCATGATGGGGAGTGTGCAGCATGGGGGATGGAGCACGATGGGGGATGCGCAGCATGGGGGATGGAGCACGATGGGGGGTGCGCAGCATGGGGGATGTAGCACGATAGGGAGTGCGCAGCATGGGGGATGGAGCACGATGGAGAGTGTGCAGCATGGGGGATGGGGGGTGCGCAGCATGGAGAATGGAGCACGATGGGGAGTGCACAGCATGGGGGATGGAGCACGATGGGGAGTGCGCAGCATGGGGGATGGAGCACGATGGGGAGTGCGCAGCATGGGGGATGGAGCACGATGGGGGTGCGCAGCATGGGGGATGTAGCACGATTGGGGGTGCGCAGCATGGGGGATGAAGCACGATGGGGAGTGTGCAGCATGGGGGATGGAGCACGATACGGGGTGCGCAGCATGGGGTATGGAGCACGATTGGGGGTGCGCAGCATGGGGGATGGAGCACGATGGGGAGTGCGCAGCATGGGGGATGGAGCACGATGGGGAGTGCGCAGCATGGGGGATCGAGCACGATAGGGGGTGCGCAGCATGGGGCATGGAGCACAATGGGGGGTGCGCAGCATGGGGGATGGAGCACGATGGGGGGTGAGCAGCATAGGGGATGGAGCACAATGGGGGGTGCGCAGCATGGGGGATGGAGCATGATGGGGAGTGTGCAGCATGGGGGATGGAGCACGATGGGGTGTGCGCAGCATGGGGATGGAGCACGATTGGGGTGCGCAGCATGAGGGATGGAGCACGATGGGGGGTGCGCAGCATGGGGGATGGAGCACGATGGGGATTGCGCAGCATGGGGGATGGAGTACGATGGGGAGTGCGCAGCATGGGGGATGGAGCACGTTGGGGAGTGCGCAGCATGGGGGATGGAGCACGATAGGGGGTGCGCAGCATGGGGGATGGAGCACGATGTGGGGTGCGCAGCATGGGGGATGGAGCACGATGTGGGGTGCGCAGCATGGGGGATGGAGCACGATGGGGGGTGCGCAACATGGGGGATGGAGCACGATGGGGGGTGCACACCTCCCCCCAAAACACTCACACACCGCCACACACGCACTGCACATCACACTACACACACACTGGGAACCACAAACACCGCCCTACACAGACACCCAACACACAAACAGCGCGGCACACACAAATATACGCACATGCCGCACAACACACACATTGCACACAACATACCTCCCACCAAAACACACACACACACCCCACACCAACCGCGCAACACACACACACAGCGCTCCACAAATAACGCAACACACACAACGCATCACACAAACAACACCGCTTTTACCCCCCGCCACATCCAGACAACACCCAGAACATGTACAGCGCCCTACACAAACACTTGGTAACTACACACAACAACATCTATATATATAGCAAAAATCATACATTAACTACACAATACGTAAATTCTAGAATACCCGATGCGTAGAATCGGGCCACCTTCTAGTAATAATAATAATAATAGAAAACCTATCGTGATTGCATCAGAAGCCATTTTACAAATCCTCTAAAAGGAAGCTAAAACTTATTTATACTTTGATATAAATATCTGATGCTTAGTGTGATTGACTTAGCCTAAGTTTGGTTTCACATATTCATTCATGGTCCATGTATGGACCGCCTCATATGAGCCTGTTGAGTTTGGGTCAGGTGACTGGTGGACACTCTTGACATCATAATGCATAGTCGAATCATGAATGTTGGACTTGTAAAACTGGCCTAAATCATCAACAACATTCAACACATGCAAGTGTAATGCAATGTAAAATATGTTTTTCCGTAAATAATTTTTATTGAATTTAAAGGCATAGTGATCAATATATTGCATATAACACATGCAAGAGAGTAATAATGATGTTGAAACTTATCTAAATATTCGGTTCATTCAGAAAATTTTGTATCAAAAGAATAGTTTCACAGGAATGTGACATAGTCTCTTAAGAAAATAAAGCAAATAAAACATATCAACTTAAAATAGACCTTACTATGGAATGTAATCTTATAGAAACATTACAGATATCAATATTAAATGTAAAGACTAAATGTGAGTCAGAAAAAAGAAATAAAGAAGGGAAAGATAGAAAACAGAGAAAGGGGTATGAGAAGAGGAAGGGGTAGATATGGGTAGATCCATGGTAGATAGGGTGCCCAAAGAGCCCCCTCACAGAGATAGACGTACCTATTTGTATGTTGCGAACATTAGCTACATGTCAGAACCTGTGGGGGGAAAGACCCAGGTAAAAGCCTCTAACTGAGCCAAGATGTACAACCCGAGGTCCCTCGGAAAAGAGTCCAAGAAAACCAAGTGTTAACATATTTATCCCATTTGTCACTATCGTCCGCCATCAGGGATTCCATACGTTCTAGTCTATTCATCTCCTCCAAAAACTCCCTCACAGAGGGGACTGTATTTGTCCTCCAATGTCTTGGGATAATCATACAAGCGGCGATGAGAAAGAAACGCAGGACACCCCCTTTGGCTACAGAGAGGGACCCAGGAAGTAAGGACAACAAGGCTATTTGAGGTGTGGGGGTCACCCGAATACCCGTCACCTGAAAGTATATTTCAAAAATTGAATCCCAGAATGTCCTTACCAGAGAGCAATCCCACCATATGTGTTTCATAGTACCAATTTCGATTCCGCACCTCCAACAGGTATCTGGTACTGTGGGGAAGATCTTATGCAATACATCAGGGCATCTATACCAGCGTTAAAGAATTTTGAAATTCTTCTCTTGTGCGCTACAAGAAATGGACATTTTATGAGAAAGTGTAAATATTTTGAGACAGTCCTGCTCCGACAACGTGATCTGGAGTTCTCTTTGCCAAGTCTCTATATATGATGGGGTACCTCTATACTGGGCTGCACATAAGAGGTTGTATATCAATGCAATGGCATGTTTCGGTGCCACAGTAAGTGAGATTAGGGTCTCAAAATGTGTAGGTAGGGATGATAGAGCATTTTCCGGGAATTTTTTTTTTAGGAATGTGGTCAATTGAGTATATTCCAACCAGGATAGTCTCCTCTCTGGCCAGGTCCCCAGCAAGGCCCCAAAAGATGCCGTTCCAGATAGTCTATTGGCAACCTGTCCCAGTGTAACTCCGTCCGAGGAGTTCCAACACAGGAAGGAAGATCTCTCCATCGCAGGGGGGAAGTCTAAGTTATTAAAAAGTAGACTCATACGCCCCGGTCTGTGTGATAAGTTTAAAGTCTCCAGATGTCTGTCCCAGAAAAGCATGAGTGCCTGAGTCAAAGTCTATGTCGGTCTATGCTGTGGGGGGGGCCATAGGAGCTGCGCTAACGGGAAGGGGGAAAGAAGGGTCTCAACACCCACCCATTGTTTATTTAAAATTTTTCAATGGTGCCATATTGCGAAAGTAGTGGATATATACAAAGAATTTAAAGATTGTATCCATTTTCTGTAAACATCTATTGTCCTTTCTATAATTTCTGTTAAATTTATAAAAATCTTAGTAACTTTACTGAAGGAGCATCTAACAAGTTCAAGGACAGTTAACATACTTTTTCGGAGGCAATACTATTTGGGTGTTACAGTCATGCCCGAAAGTGTTGACACCCTTGAAATTGTTCCATAAAATCAACTATTTCTTCCAGAAAATTATTGCAATTACATGTTTTGTTATTGATGTTTATTTCCTTGTGTGCATTGGAACAACACACAAAAACAAACTGAAAAAAGGCAAATTGACATAATTTCATACAAAACCCCAAAAATGGGCTGCACAAAATTGTTGGCACCTATTGAAAATTGAGTAAGCAACTTTGTTACCAGCATGTGATGCTTGTTCCATCTCACCTGTAGCAAGTAATAGGCGTGAGCAATATAAAAATTACACCTGAAACCAGATAAAGAGGGGAGAAATTGACTCAATATTTTCATTGTGTCTGTGTGTGCCACACTAAGGGGTACTTTACACGCTGCAACATCGCTACCGATATATCGTCGGGGTCACGTCGTTAGTCCGGCGCCGGTAGCGACATCACAACGTGTAACACTAATGAGTGACGATCAACGATCGCAAAATCGTTCCAAAACGGTGATCGTTGACACGTCGTTCATTTCCTATCATATCATATCGCTGCAGCCACCGGTACAATGTTGTTCGTCGTTCCTGCGGCATCACACATCGCTATGTGTGACACTGTGGGAGCGACGAACATCTCCTTACCTGCGTCCACCGGCAATGCGGAAGGAAGGAGTTGGGCGGGATGTTACGTCCCGCTCATCTCTGCCCCTCCGCTTCTATTAGCCGACCGCTTAGTGACGCCGCAGTGACGTCGCTATGACGCCGAACGCACCTCCTCCTTGAGGGAGGGATTGTTTGTCGGTCACAGCGACGTCGCTGACCAGGTATGTGCGTGTGACGCTGCCATAGCGATAATGTTCGCTACGGCAGCGAGCACCAAATGTCGCACGAGCGACGGGGGCGAGAGCTATCACGCGACATCGCTAGCAATGTCACAGCGTGTAAAGTACCCCTAAGTGTGGAAAACAAAGAAGGTAGAAAAGAAATGTCTGAGGACTTGAGAACCAATATTATTGAAAAATATCAACAATCTGAAGTTTAAAAGTCCATCTCCTGAGATCTTGATGTTCCTTTTTCCAAATTGCGAATTAATCAAGAAATTTACAACCCATGGCATTGTATCTAATCTCCCTGGACAAGGACAGCAGAGGAAAAGTGATGAAAAGTTGCAACGCAGGAATAGTCCAGATGGTGGATAAGCAGCATCAATCACGTTCCAAAGAAATTCAAGCTGTCCTGCAGGCTCAGGGTACATCAGTAGCAGAGCAAACTTTCTGTTGACATTTGAATGAAATGAAATGCTATAGCAGGAGACGCAGCAGAACCCCAGTGCTGACACAGAGAAATGAAAAAGCAAGACTGCAGTTTGCCAAAATGTAAATAAGTAAGCCAAAATCCTGCTGAGAAAGTGTCTTGTGGTCAGATGAAACTAACATAGAGCTTTTTGGTAAATCACATCATTCTGCTGTTTACTGAAAATGGAATGAGTCCTACAAGAAAAGAACACCGTACCTACAGTCAGATATGTTGAAGGGTCTAAGATGTTTTAAGATTGTTTTGCTGCTGCTGGCATTGGGTCCCTTGATTGTATGTAAGACGTCATGAGATCTGGAGATTTCCACTGGATTTTGGGTCGTAATGTAGTTCCCAGTGTAAGAAAGCCTTGATTTTCAAGCAGAACAATGTATCCATCCATTTCTGGGTGCTTCTTGAGAGAGTTGTGAAGTTGCCGGCACTGAGTCCGGAACTAAATTCCATTGCACACTTGAAGAGAAATTTTAAAATTGCTGTTTGAAGAAGGCCCCCTTTAAATGTGACGGAACTGGAACAGTTTTCAAAAGAATTGTCTAAAATTCCATTTGAGAGATACAGTCATATGAAAAAGTTTGGGCACCCCTATTAATGTTATCCTTTTTTCTTTACAACAATTTGGGTTTTTGCAACAGCTATTTCAGTTTCATATATCTAATAACTGATGGACTCAGTAATATTTCTGGATTGAAATGAGGTTTATTGTTCTAACAGAATATGTGCAATCCGCATTTAAACAAAATTTGACCGGTGCAAAAGTATGGGCACCTCAACTTAAAAGTGACATTAATATTTTATAGATCCTCCTTTTGCAAAAATAACAGCCTCTAGTCGCTTCCTGTAGCTTTTAATGAGTTCCTGGATCCTGGATAAAGGTGTATTTGACCATTCCTGTTTACAAAACAATTCCAGTTCAGTTAAGTTTGATGGTGGCCAAGCATGGACAGCGCGCTTCAAATCATCCCACAGATTTTCAATGATATTTAGGTCTGGGGACTGGGATGGCCATTCCAGAACATTGTAATTGTTCCTCTGCATGAATGCCCGAGTAGATTTGGGGCGGTGTTTTGGATCATTGTCTTGCTGAAATATCCATCCCTTGCGTAACTTCAACTTCGTCACTGATTCTTGCACATTATTGTCAAGAATCTGCTGATACTGAGTTGAATCCATGTGACCCTCAACTTT
Source organism: Anomaloglossus baeobatrachus (assembly GCF_048569485.1). Classification (NCBI taxonomy): domain Eukaryota; kingdom Metazoa; phylum Chordata; class Amphibia; order Anura; family Aromobatidae; genus Anomaloglossus; species Anomaloglossus baeobatrachus. The sequence continues at coordinate 285,322,589 of NC_134353.1, read as the reverse complement.
AACAAGATTCCCAGTGCCGGCATTGGCCACACAGCCCCAAAGCATAATGGAAACTCCACCAAATTTTACTGTGGTAGCAAGTGCTTTTCTTGGAATGCCGTGTCTTTTTGCCTCCATGCATAACGCCTTTTTGTATGACCAAACAACTCAATCTTTGTTTCATCAGTCCACAGGACCTTCTTCCAAAATGTAACTGGCTTGTCCAAATGTGCTTTTGCATACCTCAGGCGACTCTGTTTTTGGCGTGCTTGCAGAAACGGCTTCTTTCGCATCACTCTCCTATATAGCTTCTCCTTGTGCAAAGTGCGCTGTATTGTTGACCGATGCACATTGACACCATCTGCAGCAAGATGATGCTGCAGGTCTTTGGAGGTGGTCTGTGGATTGTCCTTGACTGTTCTCACCATTCTTCTTTTCTGCCTTTCTGATATTTTTCTTGGCCTGCCACTTCTGGGCTTAACAAGAACTGTACCTGTGTTCTTCCATTTCCTTACTATGTTCTTCACAGTGGAAACTGACAGTTTAAATCTCTGAGACAAGTTTTTGTATCCTTCCCCTGAACAACTATGTTGAATAATCTTTGTTTTCAGATCATTTGAGAGTTGTTTTGAGGAGCCCATGATGCCACTCTTCATAGGAGATTCAAATAGGAGAACAACTTGCAAGTGGCCACCTTAAATACCTTTTCTCAGGATTGGATACACCTGCCTATGAAGTTCAAAGCTCAATGAGGTTACAAAACCATTTTAGTGTTTTAGTAAGTCAGTAAAAAGTAGTTAGGAGTGTTCAAATCAAGAAATTGATAAGGGTGCCCATACTTTTGCATCGGTCAAATTTTGTTTGAATGCGGATTGCACATTTTCTGTTAGTGCAATAAACCTCATTTCAATCCAGATATATTACTGAGTCCATGAGTTATTAGATATATGAAACTGAAATAGCTGTTGCAAAAACCCAAATTGTTATAAAGAAAAAAGGTTAACATTAATAGGGGTGCCCAAACTTTTTCATATGACTGTATAAAAAGCTTGTTGATGGTTATAGGAAGCTATTGATTTCAGTTATTTATTCCAAAGATTGTGCAACCAAATATTAATTTAAGGGTGACAACAATTTTGTCTGACCCATTTTTGGAGTTTTGTGTGACATTATGCCTACTTTGCCTTTTTGCTCTTTGTGTTATTCCAATACACACAAAGGAAATACACGTTTTGTTATACACATGTTTAATTGCAATACATTTCTGAGAGAAATACTTCTTTTCTGGAACAATTTCAAGAGTACTAATACTTTCGGCCATTACTGTAAATATGTAAATGTGTATTACTGGTGTTTAATATCTAAAAGGGTTATCCCACAAAAAATAGATATCTGCTATGGAGAAAAAGTGAGAAATCGTAAACACCAATTACTAGACCAGCTATGTTCAGTTGTCCGTCAAACAAAAAACAATAAGTAGAACAGCCAGGTGTTACGGCGGGACCGGCAGATTAGGACCAGGGGGTATATATCCTAATCGCCAGTCGGGGCCCACCGTGCTCCAGGTGACAAAGGAGCTGCTGGCACCTGAGGGTTAGGCGGAGACTATAGAGCTGGATGGCTCTGAGATAACCCAGGAATTCTGGGAACCGGTCACGTGTGTTGGGACACGTCAGACCGGACGACAACCCGATTAGCGTTTTGGTGCACCTAGCGCTACACCAACCACATGTGCAGGAAACACGTCAGGCCTGGTGGTAATCAGGTAGCGTTGACCGGAAGACCGCCAGGAAAGCGCCCTGTCAGCCACGTGTGTAGGACACGTCAGGCTGAGCGGTCCTCCGATTAGCGTTTCTGGCCACCTCTCGACTGGCCACGTGTGTGTAGGACACGTCAGGCCAGATGGGTACACCAGTAGCGTTGACCGGGAAGCCGAGGAGGATAAGGAACACCCTGTTAACTCCACAGGGGTCCTGGGGTACGCTGTCCGTGCGCGTAGGGGGCACAACCGGACAGGTGGCGCAGCAGGTGCGTTGTCTGTGTGCGTAGGGGGCACAATCGGACAGGTGGCGCAGCAGGTGCGTTGTCCGTGTGCGTAGGGGGCACAATCAGACAGGTGGCGCAGCAGGTGCGTTGTCCGTGTGCGTAGGGAGCACAATCGGACAGGAAGCACAGCAGCCGCAGCCCAGTTAACGCCACTGGGCTGCTATAGCAAGACTGGAACGGCAGGAGGGAAGCACGGCGCCTGACCCTGATGTGCCGAGCCACGAATCTTGGCGTGACAGGCACCGTTCGCCTAACCCTACCTACCGCTTCCCAACATAGGCTTATGCCGCAATGAGGCTCTAACATGGAGGTGTGCTCTGACTGCGCAAAAGTGAAGACTGCGCACCTCCATGTTGTCTCCAGCCCCTTTTATAACCTGGGTCCGCCCCAAACCCAGGGTGGAACCACCAAGGCCAAATAGCAGAGTGCCATGTCATCAGTGACGTCACATGCGACCTATCCGGAACCGCCACGTCATTGATGACCTCATGGCAGCCACGCCCCAAACACTTCACCAGTCATCGTCTGACGACCAATACTTAGGTGCCAGATCATAGGGGCGGGCCTCTGCGAGCCAGTCCGGAGTTGCCACGTCATCAGGACACCTGACACCCTCTGCCCTATCAGGGCCTGCCACCTCACGGACATGCTCAGTGAAGATCTTACCGGACCTAGCCTCTGGTGCACTAAGTGCCTGAACATGCCCAGTAGCCTGAGCAACAGGCTCAGAAAGCAGACTATCAGTTTGAGCATGCTCAGTAGGCACATCCCAGAACTTAGACACAGCACGAAGTCCAAGTACCTGTGCAAAGAGGCTGTTAGGGTTAATTGTGGGAGCATGCTCAGTAGCCTGAACTGAGGACTTAGTCTCAGACATAACACAATCAGGCTGAGCATGCTCACTAGGCAAAACACCGGGCTTAAACTCTGGCTGGGGTAAATCGGCGCACGCATGCGCACTAGCCGCCTCTCCACACTTAGACGTGGTGGAAGGAACAGCCAACTGGACGACCCGAGGCACGGCCAAGAACGGCAGCCGACGCCTGGGCGCAACAGGAACCGCAGCAGGCTGCTTGCGGCTATGGCGGCGCCGGTTCGTAACACCAGGGCACATCTATGTGATTTGTTGGGCCTCCAACGTTCATAGTTTTATTACCTATCATGTGGACCCGTGATTGCTTTTCTTGTAGGATCTTATCATAGTCTTTTGTTAAAATGATTGACCAAACTTGGAACGAAAGTCTCACGTCACTTTGTGACTACAGGTTGTGAATCCTCACAGTGCGCTCTACCAGGATTCTCCAGTGACCGGCAGCGGGAGGTCATCTGGCCACAAGTATGCTTACTTCTGGCACACAATCTGACTAGATGTGTTCAACCTCACTAAATACTAATGAATTGAACAAGGCCGCGCATTTCTTGTTAGACTGTGTTTGGAATTATGCATATTGCCTACTTGCAGTCACAAGACCACCGGCACCGGAAAATCCTTACATTCTACTTAGAGGATTTACTAGTCTTTATTCACATAAACTGACTGCAGACTTTGTTGTCTAACCTGGACAACCCCTTTAACATACCAATATTAGATCAGAAATGGGTCATCATTGACGTTTATAGGTCGATGCTGCAGTGCGTACAAGGGCAAACCAGGTTTTGTGCATGTATTAAAATAATGACTACTGCCAATACGAAGCCCAGCCAGCGTCCACAGTAACTTCGTTGGATTTATTTAAGTGAATGGTTCCACTGGGTTCTGTCAAATTACAGTTTATACGGATTTTGACAGAAACCTTGACATAGTGCTTGGCAATGTGCACTGCATTATTATGAACATAAGCATAAAATGGTCAATTTTGTTTATTTTTTTTTAATCTTATTATGCCAAGTGGTTAATTGGCATTTTTTCTCGATTTAAATTAAGAATATTTCATCAGGAAAAAAAGAGCAGACTTTGATCCAGTAAGAGCCTACAGTGACTGACATAGTTATTTTTTTATGTTATAGTTATAAATCTGTTCTTTATAAGATAACTGATATACAGTTAGATCCAGAATTTATCATTTTAGCTTGTTATGTGTGTTATATATATGTATATGTTAGCAAAACATATTCAAAATATAGTTATATAATCAATATGGGCTTAAAGTGCAGACTCAGATATTTACAGCTCTTTAATATGTAGCTGCCTCTTTTTCAAGGGACCAAAAGTAATTGGGCAGTTGTCTCAAAAGCTCTTTAATAAGCGGGCTATTCCCCCGTTAATCATCAAATGAACAGGCAAAAGGTCTCAAGCTTATTCCACATGTGGCATTTGCATTTGGAAGCTGTTGCTGTGAACCCACAACATGCAGTCAATGGGGCTCAATGGAAGAGAATCAGAGACATAGCAGAAATGTCAGGAGTGGCCAATGCAACAGTACTTGTGAGCTTGAGAACTCCAAAAGACCTGGATGTCCACAGAAGGCAACAGTGGTGGATGATCTCAGAATCCTTTCCATTGTGAAGAAAACCCCCTTCCCAGCATCCACTCAAGTAAAGGACACTCAGTATCTAAGTCTTCTATTAAGAGGCTTTATAATTACAAATATAAAGGGTTCACCAAAGGTACAAATTATGAATCAGCGTTGAAAATAGAAAGACAAGATTAGACTTTGCCCAAAATCATCTAAGTAAGCCAATCCAGTTCTGGAATAGCATTGTATGGACAGATAAAAGTAACATCAACCTGTACCAGAATTATGGGAAGACGAAAGTATGGAGAAGGCGTGGGACGGCTCATGACCCCAAGCATACCACACCCTCTGTAAAATATGATGGAGGCAGTGTGATAACATGGGCACACAAGGCTTCCAATGGTTCTGGGTCACAAGTGTTTATTGATGATGTGGTTGAAGACAAAAGCAGCCGGATGAATTCTGAAGTCTACAAGGCTATACTTTCTTCTCAGATTCAAACAAATTCTGCAAGGCGGTTTGGACTGCGCTTCACAGTACAGATGAACAGTGACCATGGACAAGCAACCCATGAGTTTTTTAAGGCAAAAAAAGTGGAATATTCTGCAATGGTCGAGTCAATCACCTTATATCAACCTCACGGAGCATGCATTTCAAATGCTTAAGACAAAATGGAAGGCAGAAAGACCCACAAACAAGCAACAACTGAAGGCAGCTGTAGCAAAGGACCACAACAGAAAAACTCAGCGTTTGGTGATGCCATAGCTCCCAAGCTTCAGGCAGTCAAAGGATTCTGTGCAAAGTATAAAAAAATGATCTTTTTCTCCATTCCATGGCTTTGAAAACTTTATTTTCTATATGTAGCTCCTAATCCATAAATTCAATATATTAATCAATGTGAAAGATATTATTCCACTTAAATTCATCTTTATGACAGTCCTGGTATTTTAGAAAAGCGAGTAACCAGTCAGGAGATAGTGTCTTTATTCCTAAGTGAAAATTTTCAGTTTGTAAATATTGCTATATAAGGTTCCCTTCACCAATGCACACATCGTACCATTTTATCCATCCACCATATGTGTATGTTTGTGACGTCCGTGTGACATCTGTTTTACATGTACTAGATAAAAAAGCATGACACTGAAATTAATAGTTTGGTTGAATAAAAGAGATAGATATATATCTAAGTAGGTCCCCCCAATAACCAGCAAAGACAAAGCAGACAGCTGTGAGTTAAGATTAGCAGGTGGGGATGGTTATTGGACTTTTTTAATAAATTGGTAAACCAGGGATAAAGTCAGGGGGTGTTTTTTAAAATAATCTATTTTTGTGTGTTTTTCTTTTTCGTTACTAAAATTAGTAATGGGGGTGTCTGATAGACTCCTCTCCATTACTAACACCATGGCTTGATGTCAGCTGAAACTAGACAGCTGACATTCCATTACTCTTCTTATCAACGCACCAGAGCAATCAGGAAGAGCTAACACAGAGCACCAGAATTGGCACATCTAATGTGATTTGCCACTTCTGGGGCAGCTGCGGGCTGGTAGTTTTAGGCCAGGAAGGCCCCAATAACCATACACCTTTCCAGCCTAATAATAGCCTGGACTATCTACTTTACCTTTGCTGATTATCAAAAATGAGGAGCACTCCTTTTTTTTGTTTTTTTTTCTTTTAATTATTTATTTGGCTAAATAGCTGTACAATTTATCATCTATCTACATCTCTATCATCTTTGCACATCTTCAAAACATAAAAATCTTTACTTTCTTGAATGCATTTAATTTTTGGTACGTGTCACACGGACAGCAGACGGATGGCCCTTGTTATCTGTGCTGACTAAAATCCAGACATATCTCCCTATGGATCACACAGAAGCACATGTGTTTCACAGGGACACATGGCCCATGTGAAAACATGGAGGTGTGAAAATCAACAGAGATTTTATTGAGTATATGTGTGAACACAGGTTGTGTGAAGAGGGCCTAAGGTAAAGTTGAGATTTATATAAATGTAAATAGTTTTTTATATGGTTTACTGTTTTTTTATGTATTTCTGTCCTCTCATTTGTAATAGAAAAACAAAATGTTGATTAATGTACTTTTCAAAATGAAAACCATCTGATTAAAAAAATGAACATTTTATTTATGGTAAATTTCTCCAATTTCGCTTGAGCCCCTGTAAAGAGGAGGCTTTGTAGAATTATTGCAATTCTTAAATGTTTTACAGGATATTTTTGTTCAACCCTTTTAATTAAACCAGAAAGTCTGCACTTCAATTGCATCTCAGTTGTTTCATTTTAAATAAAAAACATAGTGCCATACAGAGCCCAAATTATAAAGATTCGGTCATTGTCCAAATATTTATGGATGTAATCCTTTTCACACCAGAGCTTATTTTTGTCTGGAGCAGTAAGTTTGTTGTACGTTGATTTGGGAAATTCCATGGACCGGTTAGTGTACTTTCCAATATAGGGAAATAGAAATACTTTGGCTGCCTTCCAGATGTTCAGATATATTCAACAGCTACTGCGTACATTTGTGATTAAGTTTTGGGGTTATATCTTTGATTTCTATATTTGTATAAGGCATTTTTTATGTTATAGTGGATATACTGTTTTTGTCCTGCCTGTATATAATACTGATCTTGTCATTTTAGAACTTTACAATGAAAAAAATCCCCTAAACATTCAACTTTTTCACAGTAACACACTCATTCCCCATTTATAAATTAAAGGGAGTCTATCAGCAGGTTTTTGCTATGTAATTTTAGAGCAGTATCATGTAGGGCCTTAATTCCAGCAATGCTGCCCCACTGTGTCCTCAGCTGCGTCATCTGCCCACGTTTTGCAGTCATGGACGTTCAGCTCACATGCACCATGTATGTATCAGAACTGATTTAGTTTTTATATACAGTACAGACCAAAAGTTTGGACACACCTTCTCATTCAAAGAGTTTTCGTTATTTTCATGACTCTAAAAACTGTAGATTCACATTGAAAGCATCAAAACTATGAATTAACAAATGTGGAATGAAATACTTAACAAAAAAGTGTGAAACAACTGATAATATGTCTTATATTCTAGATTCTTCAAAGTAGTCACCTTTTGCTTTGATTACTGCTTTGCACACTCTTGGCATTCTCTTGATGAGCTTCAAGATGTAGTCACCGAAAATGGTCTTCCAACAGTCTTGAAGGAGTTCCCAGAGATGCTTAGCACTTGTTGGCCCTTTTGCCTTCATTCTGCGGTCCAGCTCACCCCAAACCATCTCGATTGGTCTGGTGACTGCTGTGGAGGCCAGGTCATCTGGCGTAGCACCCCATCACTCTCCTTTTTAGTCAAATAGCCCTTACACAGCCTGGAGGTGTGTTTGGGGTCATTGTCCTGTTGAAAAATAAATGATGGTCCAACTAAACGCAAACCGGATGGAATAGCATGTCGCTGCAAGATGCTGTGGTAGATATGCTGGTTCAGTATGCCTTCAATTGTTAATAAATCCCCAACAGTGTCACCAGCAAAGCACCCCCACACCATCACACCTCCTCCTCCATGCTTCACTATGGGAACCAGGCATGTAGAGTCCATCCGTTCACCTTTTCTGCATCGCACAATGACACGGTGGTTGGATCCAAGGATCTCAAATTGGGACTCATCAGACCAAAGCACAGATTTCCACTGGTCTAATGTCCATTCCTTTTGTTCTTTAATCCAAACAAGTCTCTTCTGCTTGTTGCCTGTCCTTAGCAGTGGTTTCCTAGCAGCTATTTTACAATGAAGGCCTGCTGCACAAAGTCTCCTCTTAACAGTTGTTCTAGAGATGTGTCTGCTGCTAGAACTCTGTGTGGCATTGACCTGGTCTCTAATCTGAGCTGCTGTTAACCTGTGATTTCTGAGGCTGGTGACTCGGTTAAACTTATCCTCCACAGCAGAGGTGACTTTTGGTCTTCCTTTCCTGGGGCGGTCCTCATGTGAGTCAGTTTCTTTGTAGCGTTTGATGGTTTTTGCCACTGCACTTGGGGACACTTTCCAAGTTTTCCCAATTTTTCGGACTGACTGACCTTCATTTCTTAATGATGGCCACTCGTTTTTCTTTACTTACCTGCTTATTTCTTGCCATAATACAAATTCTAACAGTCTATTCAGTAGGACTATCAGCTGTGTATCCACCAGACTTCTGCACAACATAACTGATGGTCCCAACCCCATTTATAAGGCAAGAAATCCCACTTATTAAACCTGACAGGGCACACCTGTGAAGAAGTGAAAACCATTTTCGGTGACTACCTCTTGAAGCTAATCAAAAGAATGCCAAAAGTGTGCGAAGCAGTAATCAAAGCAAAAGGTGGCTACTTTGAAGAACCCAGAATATAAGACATATTTTCAGTTGTTTCACACTTTTTTTGTTAAGTATTTCATTCCACATGTGATAATTCATAGTTTCTCTGACGCCTCATTTGGGGACACAGGACCATGGGTGTTATGCTGCCTATCCATAGGAGGACACTAAGTAGATGCAAAAGCATAGCTCCTCCTCTGCAGTATACACCCCCTGGCCAGGCCAGGCAGCTTAGTGTCTGTAGGAAGCACATCTTCCAAGGTTTTTGTAATTTTTTGAGGGCGACTGTTTCCTTTTGGGACCGATCTCCCAATACCATCAACGGGCGGGAACGCAGAGTGCTGCCTCCACGTATCCCCTCCTGCGACGCTGGATCCTGGGCTGCATCTCGCTGGACGACGGGTCCCACAGACACCGATTTTCCAGAGCCCAGGGCAGAAGCACAATTCCTCAGCTCCTCTTTGCAGGCTCTGAGTTGAACATTGCACTGTGTGACCGGATACAGCAGGCTGACTCTGCTATTCCCACTGCCTGGACTGAAGCAGTGTTTAAGGTGAGATCCCCCCTGACTGGTTTCCCAGACAAAGGGAGAAAAGACGGTGCAGAAAGTCCCTTGCTGATTGCAAGGAGGAGAGCCCCAGGGATCCTGAAAACACGGTGTTAATTCTTTCCCTAGCTGCTTGCTGGCTGGAGGGGGGGGGGAAGTCCCTCGCTGTTTGCAGAGAATCTGCACAGATAATTTACCGGTGACAGGGGGGGTGGGGGGTGGGAAGGGCCCAGAGCTCAGGAACTCACACTGTTTATTTGCTCTGATTATTTGCTCCAGCCGCGTGCTCTGATTGCAGGAAGACGGCAGAGATTATCCTTCGGTGACAAGCTGTGTGCTGACTGGAGGGAGATGTCACAGAAGCTCCCTTCCCGCTGTTTTTTTTTGCTACCGACAGCACAGAAGCCCCCCCCCCTGGAAAGCGTGCGAAGACCTACACACAGAGGTAACAGCTCAAATCAGAGCTTACTCCTTCCTGAAGACGCTGATTCTGGTGAGGTACTTGCTTCACTTGTAGCTCTGCTGACCATTGCTCCCCCTCCTGGCATACTCCTATTAGGAACATGCAGAATTCTAAGGGCACTAAGAGCGCTAAGGCTCACAGTCTGTTATTCAGCCTGCATTGCCTGTCACGCTGAGCTACCACGAAAACACACCTCTTCTCTCTGTGGTTCCTGTGCCCCTATAGCCCCCCAAGACCCTCCTGCCACTACCGCCGCAACCGTCAGCCCAGAGCCTAGGGCTCCCAGCCCACCGGAATGGACACAGTTTGTCCGAATCCATGGAAAAATGTCACAGAACCTGGTTCTGGCTATACAATGTCGTCCTCCACACCCTTCTGGGTCCCTGGATGGAACGCAGCCTGAGGATACCCCAATGGAGGATCCTTCTGAGGTAATCCGGGCACATGCTTCACCGGTTGCAGGGATCAGGAAAAGAGCACACGGCTGGGTGTCTCCAGCACTCTCTCATGGCTCCCATGACTCTCCCTCGGGAGCACACAGGGCAGGCACTCCCACACGCTCCACGGTTTCTGAAGAGCTGGAGGAGGGAGAATGCTGTTTGTACCAGGAGGATTCCTTGGTTTCATCCTCCCCAGATGATTAAACTGCAATAGACTCCCTTATAGGAGCAGTCAACCAAACACTGCATGTGGAGGATCCCCCATCCACTACCACTGACCATGTGGTCTCCTTTAAGAGGGCAAGGAAACCCCAAAAGGTTTTCGCTGATCACCCAGAGTTTCAGGATATCCTCACAAAGCAAAGGGAGAAGCCTGACAAGCGCTTCGGTAACCGAAAACTCATGGAGTACCGGTACCCTTTTGCCTCACCTGCCCCTAAGGGCTGGGCCGATCCGCCCTCGGTCGACTCCCCCGGTCTCCCGCCTTGCCACAAAGACGCTCCTGTCTTTACCTGATGGTTCCTCCATCAAGGACCCGACAGACAAGTGGAGCACCTCGCCCGCTCTGCTTTTTGAGGCTGCGGGTTCCTCCCTCTCGCCCTCCTTTGCCTCTGTGTGGGTCGCAAAGGCGATCTCGGTCTGGGCAGAATCCCTTAACACTTCGCTTGAGGAATCCCAGTTCCCTCATACCTTCACAGAGGTAACAGCTCAAAATTGCCGCTGCGGCGGAGTACCTCATGCAGGCCTCCATTGACGCTGCTACCTGCGCAGCATTTGCCGCCTCAAATACCATAGCCATCTGTAGAGCTCTCTGGCTCTGACAATGGCGAGCGGACTCTGCCTCCAAGAAGTCTCATGGGCCTTCCCTTTTTTTTCAGACCGATTTGTTTTTTTTTGCGAACGTCTGGACAAGCTCATTTCTGATGCCACAGGAGGAAAGAGTACCTCCTTTCCCCAGCTGTCAAGGACAACCTTCACCAGACGTCCGCAGTCCTCGTTCCGCTCCTTCGGAACTCATTTGGTTGGTCAACATCCCGCGCTGTCCCCGCCGCCAGCCGCGGACTACGCAGGGACCGACCTCAGCTCTCCCCGAAACCCACTTCGTCATGGCAACCTAGACCGAAACAGTCCAGGACTAGGGAGACTCGTCCACGACGTTTTCTCCCCTCATGACTCCTTCGGCGCCCCGGAAGACACACTCATTGCAGGAGGTCGACTGCGGCTCTTTTCAACACATCTGGGCTGCTGCCTCAGACGACAAATGGGTGCGAGACCTTGTGTCTTCCGGTTACCAGGACCCGACCCCCGAGTCGGTTCTTTCTCTCAAACCCCCCAAAGACTCGAAAACGACACGAAGCTTTTTTTCTCAGCAATCCACTCGCTCCAAACAGCAGGAGTGATAATACCAGTCCCGGACGACGTGAAGTTCAGGGGTTTTCATTCCAATCTCTTTGTGGTCCCTAAAAAGGATGGGTCAGTTCGACCCATCCTGGACCTCAAACACCTGAACAAACATGTCAGATTCAGAATGGAGTCCCTAAGGTCCATTATTGCATCCATGGATGAAGGGGAATTCCTCGCCTTAGACATCAAGGACGCGTACCTGCACATACCCATCGCCCCAGATCACCAAAAGGTCCTCCGCATCGCAGTTCAGGACTCCCACTTTCAATTCGTAGCTCTACCCTTTGGCCTTGCCACCACACCAAGGGTCTTCACCAAAGTCATGGCGGCCGCCATGAGCGTCCTTCACGCCAGGGGAATTGTCGTTCTCCCTTACTTGGACGACCTCCTCATCAAGGCCCCCTCCTCCCGCGACTGCTCAACCAGCGTACAGATCACTGTGGACACCCTATCCCGCTTAGGGTGGCTAGTGAATCTAGACAAATCATCCCCGATCCTATCACGATCCTTCACCTTCCTGGGCATGTCCCTGGACACCCGTCGGGGCTTGATCCTTCTCCCCCTGGACAAGGCGATCGCTCTTCAACGAGCGGTACGCTGCCTTCTACGTCCTCCGTCTCGCTCCAATCGATAAAGCATGAAGGTGCTCGTTAGGATGGTGGCGGCTATGGAAGCAGTACCCTTTGCTCAACTGCACCTCCGCCCACTGCAGCTAGCCCTTCTAGCGGCCTGGGACAAGAGCCCCTTTTCCCTGGACAGACATCTTCACCTGACGCCTTCAGTCAGGTACGCACTCCTCTGGTGGCTTCAGTCCTCATCCCTATCGAAGGGGAGATCTTTTCTCCCAGCGAACTGGCTGGTCCTGACCACGGACGCCAGCCTCCTAGGCTGAGGAGCAGTGTACCGGCACCACACTGCTCAAGGACGTTGGATGCCCCAGGAGTCTTCCCTACCCATAAACATCCTGGAAATCTGCGCGATCTTCCTCGCGCTCAGGGCATTCTGCTCTCTGTTAGCGGGTCATCAGATTCGAGTCCAATCGGACAATGCGACAGCTGTAGCCTACATCAATCGCCAAGGGGTACACCTGCAGCAAGGCAGCTTATCTCGAGGCCCACAGGATCCTCAGCTGGGCCGAATCGACAGGGTCAGTGATATCAGCTGTACACATACCGGGAGTAGAGAACTGGGCAGCAGACTTCTAAGTCTCCAAGGCCTGGCCGCCGGAGAGTGGTCTCTCCACCCAGAAGTGTTCCTACACATCTGCACTCGCTGGGGTACACCAGACGTGGATATAATGGCCTCAAGGTTGAACGCAAAGGTACCCGCGTTCATACCCAGGTCACGCGATCCGCAGTCCATTGGCGCGGATGCTCTAGTCTGCTCTTGGCTCCACTTCCGCCTGCCTTACATATTTCCACCCCTACCTCTGCTGCCGCGGGTACTCAGGAAAATCAAGGCAGAGGGAGTCCCGGTGATACTGATAGCACCGGATTGGCCCAGGCGCGCCTGGTACGCTGAATTAGTACAAATGCTCGTAGACGTACCGTGGCGCCTTCCAGACATCCCAGACTTGCTGACACAAGGGCCCATTTCCCATCAGAACTCCAGAGCCCTGAGGCTGACAGCATGGCCATTGAGACCTGGGTATTAACAAGAGCAGAATTCTCCCCCGCGGTTATCTTCACCATGATCAGCCCCCGAAAGCCTGCTTTATCCCGCATTTACCACCGTACGTGGAAAATCTTCCTTTCATGGTGCAGGGAAACTAACGTCCAGCCTCTGCCTCTGGCCAGAATTCTCGATTTTCTGCAGGTTGGCTCTCAGTTCCTTTAAAGGGCACGTCTCAGCGCTCTCAATCTTCTACCAATGCCGCCTGGCTATAAAAAAAAAACAAAACGCAGGTCAAGACCTTCCTCCAGGGCGTTTCCCATCTAGTTCCCCCGTACAAACGGCCACTGGAACAATGGGACCTCAATCTCGTTCTGGACGGTCTCCAGAGGTCCCCCTTTGAACCTCTCAAGGAATCCTCCCTTGCTTTTCTGTCCTGGAAGGTAACGTTCCTGGTGGCAATTACGTCCATCAGACGGGTTTCGGAGCTAGCAGCACTCTCTTGCCGCGAGCCTTTTCTGATTTTTCACCAGGACAAGGTGGTTCTGCGCCCCCTTCCGGATTTTCTTCCAAAGGTTCCTACCCCGTATCATTTGAACGAGGACATTGTTCTGCCTTCCTTTTGTCCACACCCAGTTCATAGGGTGGAAAGGTCTCTGCATTCGTTAGACCTCGTCAGAGCTCTCAGATATTACATATCCAGGACAGCCCCCTTTAGGAAAACGGACTCTTTGTTCGTCATTCCTGAGGGGCCTAAGAAGGGACAGGCAACTTCAAAGGCGACTCTGGCTCGCTGGATTCGCTCTGCGATCCAGGAAGTCTACCGCTTGCAACTCAAGCCCATTCCTAGTGGGCTACGGGCTCATTCCACGCGAGCAGTTGGCGCTTCGTGGGCCATTCGGCATCAGGCTTCAGTGGAACAGGTGTGTAAGGCTTCGACCTGGTCTAGCCTACATACGTTTTCAAAGCATTACAGAGTCCATATCCAGGTTTCAGCTGAGGCAAATCTGGGTAGGACAATTCTGCAAACGGCAGTAGAGCACCTTCTCTCAGTAGGTGCTCCAGGCTGTCTGGGACTGGTTCCTAGTCCTTGGGTTGCGTTGTCTTGTTTTTATTTTTCCCACCCATGGACTGCTTTAGGACGTCCCATGGTCCTGTGTCCCCCAATGAGGCGTCAGAGAAAAACGGATTTTTGTGTACAAATCGTAAAATCGTTTTCTCTTAGCCATTATTGGGGGACACAGCACCCACCCTGTTGCCCTGTTGGGCCTTGGTTCTCTCAGTACCTTATTTGGTTATGACTTTTTTTTTTCTCATGTTCCTCTGTTGTGGTAAGTTTTTACTGGCTTTTCCTCCTACTGCTTGTGTACTAAAACTGAGCTTGCCTGGCCTGGCCAGGGGGTGTATACTGCAGAGGAGGAGCTATGCTTTTGCATCTACTTAGTGTCCTCCTATGAATAGGCAGCATAACACCCATGGTCCTGTGTCCCCCAATGATGGCTAAGAGAAAACGATTTTACGGTGAGTACACAAAAACCCGTTTTTTGATGCCTTCAATGTGAATCTACAATTTTCAGAGTCATGAAAATAAAGAAAACTCTTTGTATGAGAAGGTGTGTCCAAACTTTTGGTCTGTACTAATTATATATATATATATATATATATATATATATATATATATAGAGAGAGAGAAATATATGTATATAAATCTTCGTTTGCATTGGAGAGTGAGATGGAGGACAAGCAGCGTTCATGGATTCACTGAGTTCAGTAGCTCTTTATCACTTATTAGTACTTACTCTACTATGTTTCCTCTGATATGACTTAATTAGAATTATTTACACTTCTGATGCCGTACTTCATTATGTAAATTTCATGATGAATTAATATCCAACTATCGCAAATACTCACCAAATCGTTGATTGTTGACACTTCGTCCATTTTCAAAATATCATTGCTCGTTTGGGACGCAGGTTGTTCGTCGTTCCTGAGGCAGCACACATCGCTACGTGTGACATCCCGGCAACGACGAACAACAGCGTTCCTGCATCCTCCGGTAACGAGGTGGGAGTGACGTTCATGCGGCTGCTCTCTGCCCCTCCGCTTCTATTGGTGGCCTGCTGTGTGACGTTGCTGTGATGCCGCACGAACCGCCTCCTTAAAAAAGAGGTTGTTCGCCGGCAACAGCGACGTCGTTAGGAAGGTAAGTATGTGTGACGCGTACCGGCGATATTGTTCGCCACGGGCAGCGATTTGCCCTTGACGCACAAACGACGGGGGCGGGTGCTATCGCTAGCGACGTCGCTGCGTGTAAAGCAGCCTTAATGCTTGATCGAGTAACAAGCAGTGCCGAGCACGCTCGCCCGTTACTAAAGAAGTCATGGATGGATTTCTTCTTTTTGTTAAAAAAAAAAAAAAAAAAAAGACCCATCAACCCATATTAACTTGTGATTTTTCAGATGCTGTTTTCATTGACAATTTAATAATAATACTAACACAAAAGAAAAAAAAATCTTGTATTACTGTTAGTGATCCTTCCTTCTTGCTGGCCTATAACTTTTGGTGTTTCATATTTTTGTACTTTTGATAGATAAATAATTATGTTGGCCAAGCCAAAATCATTGTGCAGCTGGTGACCAATGGCAAAGACGTGCGGCTCCATGCACACAGCTTAGTGGGAAAGCATTGTGAAGATGGGATCTGCTCTATAAGCGTAGGACCTAAAGACAACATTGTTGGGTGAGTGGTTCTTTCTTTATTATTACAGGTGATTCTGGGTATATATGGGTATATATGTAAAGTAGAAGAAAGCAGGAAATAACTAGTAAACCTATGTGCTTGATTTCTTCAGATATTCCAAACCACAGCATGTTTCACACTTGCATGACATTCGTTTGCGGGTTTTGTGCTTTGACATCGCACTACCCACACTAGATGACTAGTAGTTCTGATATGTACACACTCGGTTTATCTGAAATGTTACAGCCTCTTTACTTCTAGAAGCTTTCTAAACCACTGATGAACAATCAAAATGGGGATTAGATATCAACATCAGAAGAATCAATGTATGCAGGCAGCCATGAACAAGATCAAATCCATTTGTAAGAGAGAATGGCACTCACCAGATATATGCTGTGTGGAAACGTATTTATTCAGGCTTGGAGGTTACATGTGCAGGGCGGGTAGGTGAGGAGGGAGAGCTAAACACGTCCGACGACGGCCGTTTCGCACTTGCAGAGGTAAACACGCCAGCCCGGTATTCTCAGGCTGGGGAGGGCAAGGGCCAGGGTTAATGCCCCCCCCCCCACCATCCCGCAGCCGAGAATATCAGCCCGCAGCTGCTGCGGGACTGTCGCATCCATTATGCGGCAGTCCCGGGGTGTCCCCAGCTCTTCCAGATTGCCGTGATGCGGTGGCAATCCAGGTAATAAGGAGTTAATTGGCAGCGGATCGCTGCCAATTAAGTCCAGGCTTAATCATGGCAGGGTCTATGATACCGCTTACATCATTAACTCATAAGTAAAGTGAATAAGCACACACCGAAAAATCCTTTATTTTAAATAAAAGATAAAAAAGCCCCCTCTTTTACACCTTTATTACACCCCCCAACACACAGCTCCGGCGTAATCCACGCAGGTCCCACGACGCTTGCATCCAGCCGCGACTGACATACTGTACAGAATGCAGCCTCGTAACAAGACTACAGAGGTAATTACAGGTCATTTCTCACGGTCGGTAATGTGAACACACTACCGACAGTGAGAACTGCAGTGTCCTCACAGGGACTCTATCTATTGATTGATAGAGGACAGATCAATCTATTGATTATCCATCTATCCTTCTATCTATCCCTCTATCTATCTATCTATCTATCTATCCTTCTATCTATCTATCTATCCATTCATCTATCCATTATCTATCTATCCATTATCTATCTATCCATTATCTATCTAGCCATTTATCTATTTTTTTTTTCAACATGCTTTATTTATATATTATTGCAGTTACAGCATAAAAAAACGCAGGGACCAACCTGCGGAAAAACCGTGGCAAAAACGCGGCAAAACCGCATGCGTTTTTCCCGCGGTTTTGGTGCGTTTTTTTATCGCAGATGCGGTAAACTTCAACTCCCAAACGTTTCGCAAGAAATTTTCTTGAGAAAAATCACTTTTCTAGTGCGCACATAGCCTAAACGCTGTTTTCATTTCTATTTCATAAATAATCAAAATAAGTAACTGTGTAATATAACTTCTTAAATAAATTTCCTTTATCTTCCTGGACTGATCGTTTATTCTCAATTCACTGGAATAATCTGTCCTCAGTGAACACAAATTTTCTCATTATAGAGATAGGAGGGGACAGTTTGGTGCACTGAA
Organism: Anomaloglossus baeobatrachus; assembly: GCF_048569485.1. Taxonomy (NCBI): domain Eukaryota; kingdom Metazoa; phylum Chordata; class Amphibia; order Anura; family Aromobatidae; genus Anomaloglossus; species Anomaloglossus baeobatrachus. The sequence goes on along the minus strand of NC_134353.1, from coordinate 285,304,929 downwards.
TGTTCTATGGAGAACTTGAAACAGAATGCCTGTATCTGCCACAAGTGCCCCCATCTGACTCTAGCTCCTCCCCTCTCCATAGAATTGTAAAAGCACCAACCTCCATCTCCTATCTCAGTAGTGGGAATGTCTTCACTGATTACAGATTTTACCACAGAATTGAGAATTTTAATAATGATCGATCAATTCTGGCAGAGAAAGAAGCTGATTTGTCTGATAAGATATATTACAGAGTTCCATATTTTCATGTTTACTAATGGGTTATGATCTAAAAATTAAAATAACAGTTTTACTCTTGAAGTTGTGTGTACAGTTAATAATTTAGAATTCAGAATAAACTAAATTAATAATAATGTCTGACATTGCCCAGAAAGAAACAAATTGTCGTAATTGTTCTTAAATGTTCCCTGTATATTTGTGATACCAGTACTACAGACATTATAGTTTTAATTAACATTATATATACCATATATTGTTAATAACAATATATGGTATATTGTGAAATCTATGATTTTGTGAAATGTAATCATTGGTCTTACATTGCTAGTGCTTATTACATAAGGTGAATAAAATGCAACCACCCTGGGCTAGTTTACAATGGTGCATAGGAAAGTTTGAAAGATTAGATACTGTTAATAAAATATTATGGAATACATGAGAATATTCCCAGCTGTGGTTGTTGGAACGAAGGTGACCGATACAATGGGGGCCCCTTAGTGACCCCTTAAATACTGATTTCTGTGGAAAGCGTTAGCAGTCATTATCCTGATAATAGGGGCTCTGGGTGTCACTACTGTGACTGGGGTGGAAGCTGGATGTGGCTCCTGACCCTCTGTGAGAGCCAAATATGGCTCTCAAGGTCAGAAAGTTTTGGGACCACTGGTTTAAAGTATAGTTAAATGAAGGCAAATGTGACATGTACAGGGCCTAAGATACACAGGAGAGGGTCAAAGTGACTGTGAATAAAACTGTTGTAATCTGGTAGGTAAACATTAAAAGATTTAAAGGGGGTTTTCTGGTTTTGGAAATTCCCTTTCTTAAAGCTGTAGTTTGTTTAAAAAAACAAACAAACAAAATGTGCTTGACTCACCCGCTCTGGACCCAGCGCTTAATTTCCACTGCTGTTTCCGGTTACTGTTATTTTTTTGCAGCACTGGTGTCACGTCGACAGCACTGCAAGCAGTAACTAAGCCTCTAAAGGGGGCTTTACACGCTGCGACATCGCTAATGCGAAGTCGTTGGGGTCACGGAATTTGTGACGCACATCCGGTCGCATTAGCGATGCCGTTGCGTGTGACACCTATGAGCGATTTTGTATCGTCGCAAAAACATGCAAAATCGCTCATCGGTGACATGGGGGTACATTCTCAATTATCGTTGGAGCTGCAAGTACGAAGTAGTTCGTCGCTCCTGCGGCAGCACACATCGCTATGTGTGACGCCGCAGGAACGAGGAACCTCTCCTTACCTGCCGCTGGCCACAATGCGGAAGGAAGGAGGTGGGCGGGATGTTACGTCCTGCTCATCTCCGCCCCTCCGCTTCTATTGGGCGGCCGCTTAGTGACGTCGCTGTGACGCCGCACGGACCGCCCCCTTAGAAAGGAGGCGGTTCACTGTTCACAGCACACTGCCTTGGGAATGACGAACAACCTGCGTCCTCAACAATCAACGAATTTTTGAAAACGAGCGACGTGTCAACGATGGACGATTTGGTGAGTATTTTTCATCTTTAACGGCCGCTCGTTGGTGTCACACCCAATGACATTGCTAACGATGCCGGATGTGAGTCACGGAATCCATGACCTCAGCGATATATCGTTAGATACGTCGTTCCGTGTAACGGGGCCTTTACACTATATGAAAAGGCCAATATCTTTGGAACTATATGGCGGAATTGTAAACAGCAAAAGAGAAAATAGGCAGGGAACCTGTGGGAATAAAATATGCGCAAAAACTAGTCATTTTAGATCTGGTGACAGGTCCTCTTTAATAATAATAATAATAATAATAATAATAATAATATAATATAAAAAGGAAAAAGTTATACATTGAAAAGACAGGTGCTGAACTTTGTTGTAAAGCAGGCGAATGTGTAATACTTGTGCCACTAGCATACAAAATAATATTTTATTTCTTCCCTTGTTGATTGTTTGAATAGGTTTCCCAATTTAGGGATTCTTCATGTAACAAAGAAAAAAGTGATTGAGATACTTGAGACGCGCATGGTGGACGCTTTTAAGAAGGGTTATAATGCCGGTCTTTTAGTGCACTCTGAATTAAATTATCCATATTCAGCGGACAGGCCGTTGACAGGTCAGTGACACCTCACACTTGGAAAAGTTTGTTTCAAAATGCACAATATACTTACCGTATGTTGTTTACATTGCAAATGTGCTCATTTTATATTGCATCAGTGCTCAGCCTAGAACTGTAAATGTAGTATTTCTCTGACGCCTCATTGGGGGACACAGGACCATGGGTGTTATGCTGCCTATCCATAGGAGGACACTAAGTAGATGCAAAAGCATAGCTCCTCCTCTGCAGTATACACCCCCTGGCCGGGCCAGGCAAGCTCAGTTTTATCTTAGTGTCTGTAGGAGGCACTTCCTTTCAAGGTTTGTTATTTTTTGAGGGCGACGGTTTCCTTTGGGACCGATCTCCCACGACCATCAACGGGCGGGAACGTGGAGTGTCGCCTCCACGTACCCCCTCCTGCGACGCTGGATCCTGGGCTGGACGACGGGTTCCACAGACACCGATTTTCCAAAGCCCAGTGTAGAGGCCTGTGCCCCTATAGCCCAATCCCTCAGCCCCTCTCTGCAGGCTCTGAGTTGAATATGACACAGACACAGCAAGCTGACTCTGCTATTTTCACTGCCTGGAAAGCAGTGTTTTAAGGTGAGATCCCCCCTGACTGGTTTCCCAGACAAAGGGAGAAAAGACGCTGCAGGGAAGGCTCCCAGGACATTTACAGTATTTATTATGTGCAAGGAGCAAGGATCCTGCACACACAGTGTTAACTTTCTCTAGCTTGCTGGCTGGAGGAGGGGGAAGTTCTGCTGTTTGCAGAAAGTCTTGCAGATAATTTCCCGCAGGGGGGAGGGCCCAGGGCTCAGGGACTCACGCTGTTTTTATTTGCTCTGTTTATTTGCTCTAGCAGAAAATCCGGCTGATAACCACCGGTGACAAGCTGTGTGCTGACTGTAGGGAGAGGGGGGAAAACTCAGAAGCTCCCTTCCCGCTGTTTTTTACTACCCACAGCAGGGGGGGCACACCGACTCATCTTCCCGCTCTTTTAGCGCTAAGCCCCGCCCCCAGCGGCCACGATAAGCCCCCCCCCCCAGGAAAGCGTGCGAAGATCTTCATAGAGCTTAATCCCTCCTGAGGACAGGGTCATCGGCTGATTCTGGTGAGGTGCTTGCTTCAATTGTAGCTCTGCTGAGCAGTGCTAGCTTTGGCAGCACATATGCTCAAAGACAGAGCTACACAGAAGATTGATTAGCATATTAGCATGGCCCCTGAACAGCAGGCCAAGGATGATGACATGGAAATGAAATGAAACATTCAACATTTAATTGCTCCCCCTTCTGGCATACTCCTATTAGGAACATGCAGAAATCTAAAGGCACTAAGAGTACTAAGGCCCACATAGTCTATTATTCAGCCTGCACTGCCTGCCACGCTGAGCTACCACGTAAACACACCTCTTCTCTCTGTGAGTCCTGTGCCCCTATAGCCCCCCAAGACCCCCCTGCCACCACCGCCGCAACTGGCAGCCCAGAGCCTAGGGCCCCCAGCCCACCGGAATGGGCACAGTTTCTGTCCCAATCCATGGAAAAACTGTCACAGAACCTGGTTCTGGCTATGCAATGTCGTCCTTTAGAGCCTTCTGGGTCCCTGGACGGAACGCAGCCTGAGGATACCCCCATGGAGGATCCTTCTGAGATAATCCGGGCATATGCTTCACTGGTTGCAGGGATCAGGAAAAGAGCACACGGCCGGATGTCTCCAGCGGGCTCTCCCTCGGGAGCACACAGGGCAGGCTCTCCCACACGCTCCACGGCTTCTGATGAGCTGGAGGAGGGAGAATGCTGTTTGTACCAGGAGGATTCCTTGGTTTCATCACCCCCAGATGATCAAACTGCAATAGACTCCCTTATAGCAGCAATCAACCAAACTCTGCATGTGGAGGATCCCCCATCCACTACCACTGACCATGCGGTCTCCTTTAAGAGGGCAAGGAAACCCCAAAAGGTTTTCGCTGATCACCCAGAGTTTCAGGATATCCTCACAAAGCAAAGGTAGAAGCCTGACAGGCGCTTCGGTAACCGAAAACTCATGGAGTCCCGGTACCCTTTTGCCTCACCTGCCCCTAAGGGCTGGGCCGATCCGACCTCGGTCGACCCCCCGGTCTCCCGACTTACCACAAAGACTTTAACCGATGGTTCCTCCATCAAGGACCCAACAGACAGACAGGTGGAGCACCTCGCCCGCTCTGCTTTTGAGGCTGCGGGTTCCTCCCTCTCGCTCTCCTTTGACTCTGTGTGGGTCGCAAAGGCGATCTCGGTCTGGGCAGACTCCCTTAACACTTCGCTTGAGAAATCCCAGTTCACTCATACCTTCACAGAGGTAACAGCTCAAATTGCCGCTGCGGCGGAGTACCTCATGCAGGCCTCCATGGACGCTGCTACCTGCGCAGCATTTGCCGCCTCAAATACCATAGTCATCCGTAGAGCTCTCTGGCCCCGACAATGGCGAGCGGACTCTGCCTCCAAGAAGTCTCTCACGGGCCTTCCCTTTTTTTCCAGACCGATTGTTTGGTGAACGTCTGGACAAGCTAATTTCTGACGCCACGGGAGGAAAGAGTACCTCCCTCCCCCAGCTGAAGTCCAGGACGTCCTTCACCAGACGTCCACAGTCCTCGTTCCGCTCCTTTCGGAACTCATTTGGTTGGTCGACATCCCGTGCTGTCCCCGCCACCAGCCGCGGACTACGCAGGGACCGACCTTCTCAGCTCTCCCCGAAACCCACTTAGTCATGGCAGCCTAGACCGAAACAGTCCAGGACTAGGGAGACTCGGCCACGACGTTTTCCCCCCTCATGACTCCTTCGGCACCCCGGAAGACACACTCATTGCAGGAGGTCGTCTGTGGCTCTTTCAACACCGCCGCCTCAGACGACAAATGGGTGCGAGACCTTGTGTCTTCCGGTTACCACGTAGAATTTCGGACCCGACCCCCGAGTCGGTTCTTTCTCTCAAACCCCCCAAAGACTCGAAAACGACGCAAAGCTTTTTTCTCAGCAATCCACTCGCTCCAAACAGCAGGAGTGATAATACCTGTCCCAGACGACGAGAAGTTCGGGGGTTTTTATTCCAACCTCTTTGTGGTCCCCAAAAAGGATGGGTCATTTCGACCCATCCTGGACCTCAAACACTAAACAAACATGTGCACGTACGGAGATTCAGAATGGAATCCCTAAGGTCCATTATTGCATCCATGGTCGAAGGGGAATTCCTAGATCACCAAAAGTTCCTCCGCTTCACAATTCGGGACTCCCACTTTCAATTCATAGCTCTACCTTTCGGCCTTGCCACCGCACCAAGGGTCTTCACCAAAGTCATGGCGGCCGCCATGAGCGTCCTTCACGCCAGGGGAGTAGTCGTTCTCCCTTACTTGGACGACCTCCTCATCATGGCCCCCTCCTTCCGCGACTGCACAACCAGCGTACAGATCACTGTGGACACCCTATCGCGCTTAGGGTGGCTAGTGAATCTGGACAAATCATCCCCGATCCCATCACGATCCATCACCTTCCTGGGCATGTCCCTGCACACCCGTCGGTGCTTGATCCTTCTCCCTCAGGACAAGGCGTTCGCTCTTCAACGAGCGGTACGCTGCCTTCTACGTCCTCCATCTCGCTCCATTCGATTCAGCATGAAAGTGCTCGGCAGGATGGTGGCGGCTATGGAAGCAGTACCCTTTGCTCAACTGCACCTCCGCCCACTGCAGCTAGCCCTTATAGCGGCCTGGGACAAGAGCCCCTTCTCCCTGGACAGACATCTTCACCTGACGCCTTCAGTCAGGTACGCACTCCGCTGGTGGCTTTGGTCCTCATCCCTATCGAAGGGGAGATCTTTTCTCCCAGTGAACTGGCTGGTCCTGAAAACAGACGTCAGCCTCCTAGGCTGGGGAGCAGTGTACCGGCACCACACTGCTCAAGGACGTTGGACGCCCCAGGAGTCTTTCCTACCCATCAACATCCTGGAACTCCGCATGATCTTCCTCGCGCTCAGAGCGTTCTGCCCTCTGCTAGCAGGTCGCCAGATTTGAGTCCAATCGGACAATGCGACAGCTGTAGCCTGTATCAATCGGCAGGGAGGCACCCGCAGCAAAGCGGCTTATCTCGAGGCCCACAAGATCCTCAGCTGGGCCGAATCGACAGGATCAGTGATATCAGCGGTACACATACCGGGGGTAGAGAACTGGGCAGCAGACTTTCTGAGTCGCCAAGGCCTGGCTGCCGGAGAATGGTCTCTCCACCCAGATGTGTTTCTACACATCTGCACTCGCTGGGGCACACCAGACATGGACCTAATGGCCTCAAAGTTGAATGCAAAGGTACCCGCGTTCATAGCCAGGTCACGCGACCCGCAGTCCATCGGCGCGGATGCTCTAGTCTGCTCCTGGCACCACTTCCGCCTGCCTTACATATTTCCACCTCTACCCCTGCTGCCGCGGGTAATCAGGAAGATCAAGGCAGAGGGAGTCCCGGTGATACTGATAGCACCGGACTGGCCCAGGTGCGCCTGGTACGCCGAATTAGTACAAATGCTCACTGACGTACCGTGACGCCTTCCAGACATCCCAGACTTGCTGACCCAAGGGCCCATTTCACATCAGAACTCCAGAGCCCTGAAGCTGACGGCGTGGCCATTGAGACCTGGGTATTAACAAGAGCGGGATTCTCCCCCGCGGTTATTGCCACCATGATCAGTGCCCGAAAGCCTGCTTCATCCTGCATTTACCACCGTTCGTGGAAAAATCTTCCTTTCATGGTGCAGGGAAACTAACGTCCAGCCAATGCCTCTGGCCATCCCCAGAATTCTCGACTTTCTACAGTCTGGCTTGCAAGCGGGGTTGGCTCTCAGTTCCCTTAAAGGGCAGGTCTCAGCGCTCTCAATCTTCTACCAATGCCGCCTGGCTCAAAAACCGCAAGTCAAGACCTTCCTCCAGGGCGTTTCCCATCTAGTTCCTCCGTACAAACGGCCGCTGCAACCATGGGACCTCAACCTCGTTCTGGATGGTCTCCAGAGGTCTCCCTTTGAACCCCTCAAGGAATCCTCCCTTGCTCTTCTGTCCTGGAAGGTAACATTCTTGGTCGCAATTACGTCCATCAGACGGGTTTCGGAGCTAGCAGCACTCTCTTGCCGCGAGCCTTTTCTGATCTTTCACCAGGACAAGGTGGTTCTGCGCCCCCTTCCGGATTTCCTTCCAAAGGTTCTTACCCCGTTTCATTTGAACGAGGACATTGTTCTGCCTTCCTTTTTGCCCACACCCGGTTCATAGGGTGGAAAGGTCTTTGCATTCGTTAGACCTCGTCAGAGCTCTCAGATATTACATAATTACATATCCAGGACAGCCCCCTTTAGGAAAACGGACTCTTTGTTCGTCATTCCTGAGGGGCCTAAGAAGGGACAGGCAGCTTCAAAGGCGACGCTGGCTCGCTGGATCCGCTCTGCGATCCAGGAAGTCTACAGCTTGCAACTCAAGCCCATTCCTAGTGGGCTGCGGGCTCATTCCACGCGAGCAGTTGGCGCTTCGTGGGCCATTCGGCATCAGGCTTCAGTGGAACAGGTGTGTAAGGCTTCGACCTAGTCTAGCCTACATACGTTTTCAAAGCATTACAGAGTCCATACCCAGGTTTCAACTGAGGCAAATCTGGGTAGGAAAATTCTGCAAACGGCAGTAGAGCACCTCTCTCAGTAGGCGCTCCAGGCTGTCTGGGACTGGTTCCTAGTGCTTGGGTTGTGTTGTGTTCTTTTATGTTTCCCACCCATGGGCTGCTTTAGGACGTCCCATGGTCCTGTGTCCCCCAATGAGGCGTCAGAGAAAAACGGATTTTTGTGTACTCACCGTAAAATCGTTTTCTCTTAGCCATCATTGGGGGACACAGCACCCACCCTGTTGCCCTGTTGGGCCTTGGTTCTCTCAGTACCTTATTTGGTTATGACTTTTTTTTCTCATGTTTCTCTGTTGAGGTAAGTTTTTACTGTTTTTTTTTCTCCTACTGCTTGTGTACTAAAACTGAGCTTGCCTGGCTCGGCCAGGGGGTGTATACTGCAGAGGAGGAGCTATGATTTTGCATCTACTTAGTGTCCTCTTATGGATAGGCAGCATAACACCCATGGTCCTGTGTCCCCCAATCATGGCTAAGAGAAAACGATTTTATGGTGAGTACACAAAAATCCGTTTTTTACTGTTAATTTTCTCTCTAAGAAGATAAGTCTTTATATATTGGGATAGTATTGAATTATTATTCAGTTATGAATATGCAAGTTTCACATTTTTATGTATAAATCTTTAGCGAACCATTGGTTAAGTCTTAACATTAGTGATGAGCGAGTACCAAAAAGCTCGGGTGCTCGAGGCTCGGGCCGAGCATCCCAAGATACTCGTGTACTCGGCCCGAGCACCGAGCCCAATGTTATCCTATGGGAGACCCGAGTATTTTTCTGAAATGACCCCCCGGCAGCATGTAGAAACCCTACAAATGTCACAAAAGTCTCAGAAGAGTGCTCAAATGAAATGGCAACAGCATGGGGAAGACCCCTTGAAGCATTTATCACTCAGAAGTCACAGCTGTGAACAATTTTGTCCGAGTTTTACGCCATTTTTACGGACTCACCAGAAAACCTTCCAAAATGACACCAAAATGAATTTTCATGGCGGAAATGTTAAGGGCACATACCCAATAGTGAGATAGAGCTGGTGTATGTTACTTTTTGAGATTATTACATGAAAGATTTTACGTAAAAACATTGTGTGGCACTCCGATGTCCAAAACGCACGTTTTGTGCTTTTTACTAGCGATGTCGGTCATTTTTTTTTTTCATTCTATCTCCCGTCGGTCGGTCTCGCTCTGTCGGTCTCTCTCTGTCTTGTCTGTCCCCCTCTCACAGTCTGTCGGTCATTCTCCCCCCTCTCTCTTACTTACCGTTCCCCGATCACTGCCGCGGCGCTGCAAAGCTGTTCACTAAACTCCGGCGGCTTTTCCTCTTTTGAAAAAGCTGGCCGCTCATTAAACAATCTCGTATTCCCTGCTTTTCGGCGCCTATGATTGGTTGCAGTGAGACACGCCCCCACGCTGAGTGACAGGTGTCTCACTGCACCCAATCACAGCAGCCGGTGGGCGTGTCTATACTGTGCAGTGAAATAAATAATTAAATAATTAAAAAAACGGCGTGCGGTCCCCCCAATTTTAATACCAGCCAGATAAAGCCATACGGCTGAAGGCTGGTATTCTCAGGATGGGGAGCTCCACGTTATGGGGAGCCCCCCAGCCTAACAATATCAGTCAGCAGCCGCCCAGAATTGCCGCATACATTAGATGCGACTGTTCTGGGACAGTACCCGGCTCTTCCCGATTTACCCTAGTGCGTGTTGGCAAATCGGGGTAATAAGGAGTTAATGGCAGCCCATAGCTGCCAATAAGTCCTAGATTAATCATGTCAGGCGTCTCCCCGAGATTCCTTCCATGATTAATCTGTAAATTACAGTTAAAAAACACACACACCCAAAAAATCCTTTATTAGAAATAAAAAACACTAACAAAGTCCCTCATCACCAATTTATTAACCCTGACAAACCCTCCATGTCCGGCGTAATCCACAGTCCTCCAGCGTCGCATCCAGCTGTGCTGCATGAAGGTGACAGGAGCTGCAGAATACACCGCCGCTCCTGTCAGCTTCACACAGGGAAGAAGGGAATATGAGATGGCTGTGTGCATAGCACAGCGCGCCCGCTGGTATAAAGGCTCGGTCACGTTGTGCGGGCCGGCCAATCACTGCAATTCCACAACTAACAGGGCTGTGGCATTGCAGTGGTCTGCCAGCCAATCCCTGCATGAGGGTTGGCTCTCAAAAGAGCGCCAACATGCAGGGATGAAGACCACGAGTACAGCACGAGTATCGCGAAATTACTCGGTACCCGCCGAGTAGCCCGAGTACAGTGATACTCGTGCGAGTACCGAGTAGTGACAAGCATACTCGCTCATCACTACTTAACATCCATCTGCTAATGGTCAGTTAGATGGGCAATGACTAAGTAAACCTAGTTCAGCTATAGAGTCAGTGTTTTTAGCATTTGTTTCCAGTTTTTGTTGTGCACTACAAGTCAAATACTCTTATTACTAAGGGCCCATTTAGATGAGCCAGTCATGGCCATTAGATGACTTATAGACACTATATATTGGCGGTAGATTAATTGCCTATTTACATAGGTCAATTATAGATCTTTGTGCACATAATGAACATTAATATGATTGTCCTGTGCACATATAACATCATTATCTGCACATATATCCTGTTTACATCAGCTCATCTAAATGAGCCTAGTCCAAAATCTACAGGTACTCTGTGACTGTAGATCACCAAATTGTGGCATTGTGCTGTGTTGTATGTTATCATGATTTCCTGGTGATAGTGGGTAGTCACACAACTGTGTATGTGATTTGCAGACTTGCAGTCACGCGCCAACTAGACCTGACAATTCTTTCTCAATTCACTTCTATTTAGCTTGTCTAATCACTATTTGACCACAAACCTGCAAAGCTCATATATAATAATAATAATTAATAATAATAATTGTATTCATTTATATCGCACTATTAATTCCACAGCGCTTTACATACATTGGCAACACTGTCCCCACTGGGGCTCACAATCTAGAGTCCCTATCAGTATGTCTTTGGAGTGTGGGAGGAAGCCGGAGTACCCGGAGGAAATCCACGCAAACACGGGGAGAACATACAAACTCCTCGCAGATGTTGTCCTTGGTGGGATTTGAACCCAGGACCCCAGCGCTGCAAGACTGCAGTGCTAACCACTGAGCCACCGTGCTGCCCTATACAGTGCCTACAAGTAGTATTCAACCCCCAGATTTAGCAGGTTTACACATTCGGAATTAACTTGGCATTGTGACATTTGGACTGTAGATCAGCCTGGAAGTGTGAAATGCACTGCAGCAAAAAAGAATGTTATTTCTTTTTTTTTTTTTTTTTTTTTTTTTAAATTGTGAAAAGTTTATTCAGAGGGTCATTTATTATTCAACCCCTCAATCCACCAGAATTCTGTTTGGTTCCCCTAAAGTATTAAGAAGTATTTTAGGCACAAAGAACAATGAGCTTCACATGTTTGGATTAATTATCTCTTTTTCCAGCCTTTTCTGACTAATTAAGACCCTCCCCAAACTTGTGAACAGCACTCATACTTGGTCAACATGGGAAAGACAAAGGAGCATTCCAAGGCCATCAGAGTCAAGATCGTGGAGGGTCACAAGGCTGGCAAGGGGTACAAAACCCTTTCCAAGGAGTTGGGCCTACCTGTCTCCACTTTTAGGAGCATCATCCGGAAGTGGAAGGCTTATGGAACTACTGTTAGCCTTCCACGGCCTGGACAGCCTTTGAAAGTTTCCACCCGTGCCGAGGCCAGGCTTGTCCGAAGAGTCAAGGCTAACCCAAGGACAACAAGGAAGGAGCTCTGGGAAGATCTCATGGCAGTGGGGACATTGGTTTCAGTCAATACCATAAGTAACGTACTCCACCGCAATGGTCTCCGTTCCAGACGAGCCCGTAAGGTACCTTTACTTTCAAAGCGTCATGTCAAGGCTCGTCTACAGCTTGCTCATGCTCACTTGGAGGACTCTGAGACAGACTGGTTCAAGGTTCTCTGGTCTGATGAGACCAAGATCGAGATCTTTGGTGCCAACCACACACGTGACGTTTGGAGACTGGATGGCACTGCATACGACCCCAAGAATACCATCCCTACAGTCAAGCATGGTGGTGGCAGCATCATGCTGAGGGGCTGTTTCTCAGCCAAGGGGCCTGGCCATCTTGTCCGCATCCATGGGAAGATGGATAGCACGGCCTACCTGGAGATTTTGGCCAAGAACCTCCGCTCCTCCATCAAGGATCTTAAGATGGGTCGTCATTTCATCTTCCAACAAGACAACGACCCAAAGCACACAGCCAAGAAAACCAAGGCCTGGTTCAAGAGGGAAAAAATCAAGGTGTTGCAGTGGCCTAGTCAGTCTCCTGACCTTAACCCAATTGAAAACTTGTGGAAGGAGCTCAAGATTAAAGTCCACATGAGACACCCAAAGAACCTAGATAACTTGGAGAAGATCTGCATGGAGGAATGGGCCAAGATAACTCCAGAGACCTGTGCCAGCCTGATCAGGTCTTATAAAAGACGATTATTAGCTGTAATTGCAAACAAGGGTTATTCCACAAAATATTAAACCTAGGGGTTGAATAATAATTGACCCACACTTTTATGTTGAAAATTTATTAAAATTTAACTGAGCAACAGAACTTGTTGGTTTGTAAGATTTATGCATCTGTTAATAAATCCTGCTCTTGTTTGAAGTTTGCAGGCTCTAACTTATTTGCATCTTATCAAACCTGCTAAATCTGCAGGGGGTTGAATACTACTTGTAGGCACTGTATATGTGGTATATAGGGCATATATATATATATATGTGGTCACATGGCCACCCTGCATATTACTGGCAAGTCCAAGGAAATATGACTTTGTATACAGTGCATGCTGTCAGAATTCAGTAGTCTGCAGTCACACAGAATGGCTGCAGACTTTTATCCCAAGAGTGGACAACTCATTCAAGTATTTGTTTAGTAAATGTACATGTCTCCCAAAATAATACAGATAAATTTACTGAATAAGCTTACCTTATCTTTAGTGCTATTTTACGTTGCATAAACTAGATTTGATGATATTGTTTACATGTGTTGTGTTTTTTATGCAGAACGGGAAAGAGAGCTAATTCGACAAGCAGCTTATCAACAGTCAAGAGACATTGATCTTAGCGTGGTACGACTGATGTTCACTGCTTTCTTGCCAGATAGTAATGGGGGTTTCACTAGACGACTTGAACCTGTCATGTCAGTTCCCATATTTGACAGCAGTAAGTCATTTTCTGTGCATATTATTAAATTGGTGTCCGTATGAACAGCACCCTGAAACTAAAATTGCTTAAAACACCACTTCAGTGGGGTTTTTTTTTCAGTGCTGGGTTGGTGCTTTAAATCTAAGTCAATTGTCCCTGGTCTTATACTCACCCTCTAGTGTCTTCACCTTTTACCAACGCCTCTCTGGTCCCGCAGTGCCATCTTGTGATCATAACTTCTGACTGGCCAATAGTCAAATGTTACGTCACAAGGTCTCAATAGAAGTGTGTAAGTGCCAAAACAATACCAGAATTAGGCTCTTATAAATATGTATTGAGTTGTGACCTCCGTTGCGCTCCATGAAATACTAGAGCTGCCGGCAGGTCACAAAGTGCCGGAGATCAACCAGAGTGGCGGGGATAACAAATCAAGACAGCAACAGGTGACTATAAGCCTAGGGGCAGGGGACTTAGATTTAAAGGGGTGGTTCACTACTCAGCATTAGTGGCCACGTTGCTGTAAAACTCATAGAGAAGGCTTTTCTCAAATACGGTGTTCTATAATCTGCCTCTGAGTAGTGCTATTGTGATCTGCTCATCCCCATCAAGTGAACCCCGGGCTTCGTGACCTCTGAGATCCGGTGATGTCACGCCAACTTCCAGTTGACTTGAAATCACCGAGGTGGGCCGCATTTTCCCTGAGTGGCTGGGCTGTGTGCAGAGTTTCACCGCACATCACAGCCCAGCATGTTGCGTGCTCTCTTTTTTGCTGCAGAGCACCACAAGCAGGAGTGTTGCTGGGCTGTGACAAGCTGTGAAACTCCTCTCACAGCCCAGTCCAGTCACTCAGGGAGAATGGGGCCTGCCTCAGTGATGTCAGGTCAACTGGAAGTTAACGTGACATCACTGGATCTCGGAGGTCACAGAGCCCGGGGGTCACTTGATGGGGATGAGCAGATCGCAATAGCATCACTCAGAGGCAGAATGTACTACGCAAAGTATTTGAGTAAAGCCTTCTCTATAAGTTTTACAGCAATGTGGCCACTTATGCTGAGTAGTGAACCACCTCTGTAAAGCACTACTCCAATGATGAATTAAAAAAAATGCTGGAGTGGTGCTTTAAGAATAAATAATAATTTGGTTATATACATTTAATGTCTATTGTCCACAATGGACTTCAGTCCATGTACCTCATGCAAGTTATTAGCTTTAGATGAAAGTTTTTAACATTAATTTACATCTTGTTAAAAAGATTGTATCAAGTTAATCCTTGATGGTCCCACAGCACCAGCCAACTCAAGAATGTGGCTCTGTCATACACCTTTCGAATGGAGTGGTAGTCAAACACGCGCAACACCTCTTCATTCATTGTCTGTGGAACTGAACTGCCGGAGATCATTGATCTTTGTACACCGCTATCTCCAACAGTTCCATAAATGATGCTTCATTCCAAACAGGGCATGCCAGAGCCCTGTTCTTTAATGTTAACAGTATGAACAACACTCCATGTTCTGGCTTTTAAAGCATCAATTAGGGTGCACACTAGATTTTGGATAACGATAGGTGGACCACCACATGAGAGACAAAATACTAGCATAATAGCGTGAATAATAAAATTCCAAGTGTGTTGCAAACAAATATTTTAGTCCAGCAAACTAAGAAAGGCTAACATTATAGCCGAAATGCTGGCTTTTTTGCTACAAGCTTCTTTTGCTGCCTCCTTCTTATATTAAAGCCCCGTTCTTGGGATCTGTGGGAGTCCAGGGGGAAATCCCAATTGGTCAACACTTTCTCACTTATTCTGTGAATAGGGAGTCCTTTTCTTATATGGTATAACCAATTTAACCGCTACCCAACATTCGCCATACATGTGTGCCAGATGTCTGTTTTGCATGTTTGGGACGGGCCCATGAGCTAAGCCAGAACCGCACCAGGTGTCTGCGTCTGGGCATTCAACAATACACTGCAATACAAAGGTATTGGAAAATCAAATGGTTGCAGCTTCAAGTCTCATAGAGGGGCTATAAATTCTAAAAAAAATTACTGGAAAAGGGTTTAAAATACTTAAGAGTAAAAAATATATAAAAAGCTAAGGTTTCAAATAGCAAAAAAAAAGCATCTCTGGTGGTCAGATCTTTAAAAATCTAAAATGATATGATAGAGCATTGTGATACAAGGCAAATTAAACAAAAAATACAAGCTCTAAATGTATTAAATGGGTAAGATATCGAAAAACTATACAGATTTGCCATCGCTATAGTCGTATAGGAATAATGTTACAAGGCAATTTTTACTTCACAATGAGTGCTAAGAAAACAAACCATATCACTGCAATTGGTGATTAAAATCTCTCATATCGCTATGTTGACAGACCATTAAAAAGTTATGAGTCTTCGAAGAAAAGACTAAAGTGCAAAATTAAAATGGGCAGACAGGAAGGGGTTAAATGTTATATTAGTTGTCATGTTGCTTTTATGGTCTTTACATAAAAAAAACTCCTCGGGCAATATAAATTGGTGAAAAAGGCTCTGTTATGTATCTGGAAAAGGTCACAATACAAAGAACCCTTAGGTCACATACACATTGAGTATTTGGTGAGTTTTTACCTCAGTATTTGTAGCCAAAACACGGAGTGGGTGATAAATACAGAAGTGGTGCCCGTGTTTCTATTATACTTTTCCTCTGATTGTCTCACTCCTGATATTAACATACTGAGGTAAAAAACTCATCAAATACTCACCTTGTGCTTGTGGCCTTAAAGACTCCAGCACGAAGTACAGCAGCTCCTTCTAAAGGCTGCTTTACACCAGACAATCTATCGTGCGATAGATCGTCGGGGTCACGGTTTTTGTGACGCACATCCGGCATCGCTGGCGATGCCGGCCTGTGTGACACCTCCTAGCGATGCAGTATCGCTGACAAATCGTGAGTCGGGTACTGCTCGCTAGGTTCCATAATATCGTTTAATTTAGTTGACCATCGTTTCCGTGGTAGCACACGCCGCTTCGTGTGACACCACGGGAACGATGAGCAGCTCACCTGCCTCCCGCGGCCGCCGCCGGCTCTATGTGGAAGGAAGGAGGTGGGCGGGATGTTTACGTCCCGCTCATCTCCGCCCCTCCGCTTCTATTGGCCGGCGGCCGTGTGACGTCGCTGTGACGCCGAACGTCCCTCCCACTCCAGGAAGTGGACGTTCGCCGCCCACAGCGAGGTCGCACGAGAGGTAAGTATGTGTAACGGGGGTTACTGACTTTGTGCGCCACGGGCAGCGATTTGCCCGTGACGCAAAAAGGACGGGGGCGGGTACGATCGATTGTGAAATCGCACAATCGGTCGTACCGTGTAAAGCAGGCTTTAGGCCATGTCCACACATTGAGTATTTGGTGAGTTTTTTACCTCAGTATTTGTAAGTCAAAACCAGGAGTGAAAGGAGACAAATGACAGACAATTGAAAATCGTTGCCGGCAATGGTATCGCTGGTATTATCCTGTACAGTCTAGCATTTTACAGAGGTGTGGTGGTAACAAGAAGAAGTCAATGTGTCCTGAACATTGTCCTTACAAACTATTCCTAAGGTTTGGTTGGTTGCAGGTTTCCAGACCTGCAATGAGAAGCTGAATTTGTGCTGCCTACATTGCTATAAAAGTATTAACTGTTGATCTTTTATTTGGCAGAAGCTCCTAATGCATCTAATTTAAAAATTGTACGGATGGACCGAACCTCCGGCTGTGCAACAGGAGGTGAAGAGATTTATCTTCTGTGTGATAAGGTTCAAAAAGGTAAGACAGTAACCAAAAGGAAAGGAGTTCAACACCTCAAATATGGAGAACTTATTTTATTAGTGTGGTATATGGGAAAATGCTATTATGTAGCAAAACAAATCAGATGTTAATTTAACATTGTAGTCTTAAAGCTTGTGGCTACAGGTATCAGCAATAGCAGTGAGCCATTCTTCTGGCATGGCGCAGACTAGGGAAGGACCGGTGTGAGGCCAAAGTTACAACTAAACAGGGGTAACAGCACGACAAACAAGGCGTCCATGGGAGACACTACCAACAGTGGGGCCCTAGTGCTGTACCACTCCTAGCCAGTCTCTATACAGGTCCTCACCTGTCGCGAGCAGAAACCTGAAGTCCTGAGTGACCTTTAGAAAAGCCCTGGCTAGAGTGTGGATAAGAATCACACTGGGACAACACACCGGGGAAGGAAGACAGACTGGGGGAAAACACCACGACAGACAGCTGCAGTCAGCACCTAGACTGCAGCCACCACAGCAACTTCAAGAGTGGGTTTCAGCAGCTCCTTCCACCTCTTGGCCAAGCATCCAAATGAATCAAGAATAACTGGCACCCCCTGCTGGTAGCAGAAACTATATAAAGGGACTGGTAGTGGTCCTAAACCAGAAACACCTGACCAGGAGTCAGAAGCTGCCGGAAAGCAAACTGACATTAACCCTACAACTGCCAAAGGGAAGGAAACATGTTTAATATTAAGAGTCAAGAATGGAAATGACTCTCAAGTCCTGACTCTGTCACTAGTCTCAGAATGCAGACAGACAGCTGTGATATCCCCTCTCTGATTAATGTAAACCAACAATCTAGTAGTTTTTGTTTTCACCACCTGAATGGTATCACTAATGTAAGTTACAGCTGCCATCTTTTTCTGTTCATGGAGCCGCTTCGGTAATTTTTTGCTCAGATATGCCTGATCATTCCAGTGTTTGCTAAGTGATCAGGCGGTCATTTCTCAAGGTAAGTGTATGAGAACAAGGCTCTTATAAACATACATTGAGAGTTTGTGACTGTTACCTCTGACTTCCGCTCGGTAAAGAAGCTGCAGTAACAAGATGGTGGAGCAGGACCGGAGAGGAAGAGCAGAAGATGGCGGCTAGTATTACTGAAGGAAGGGAAAATGCATTAGTGATACCATTCTAGGGTGAAATAAAAAAAGCTGGAGTGGTGCTTTAAAGTCATGTCCAGCATAGACAGTATAGTGTACTTGTCAACAAATTTTCCCTGGTGCAAACCTATATTCAATTGATTCTTTTCTTACATGTATGTTAGAGGCTTCTAACAGTACATACATGGAACCATATACGGAGTTCTTTACTTTTACCATTTGGAGCCAAAATGATACATTATACCCTTTGTGGTAGATCGGTTCACTTGGTTGCTTAACGAGGTAGACATAGGAATGTTTTTTCACTGGATTTTTAAGATACCATAAGCCAAGACAGAAATAAAACAAACTAATACAGCCTATCCAGCATGGAGGAGATAAACAGCTCTTAACAGTCCATAACACTGCAGGGTCTTCTAGCTCAGGAAAAAGTTTCAGCTCCTTCAGCATGTACACAGCTCTTGAGGAGTGTTCATCTGTCTACACTCACATGGAGTGGATCCAGATGACTTCATTTTACCTGTTGGGCCACACGCTAAGGTGGAGATATGTGAACAGCTGTCCAGCCCAAATCTTAAGCTGTTCACAAACCTGACCCTCATGATGGCCAATCAACCCTTCCAACATATAACGTAACATATAGCATGCTTCCATGTTCACATCACTGAGGCTGAAAATCTCAGTGAAAGAAATCTCCCCTCCAGGAGTTCACCAGTGACCATCTTATACCACCTAGTACCAAATGTTGCCTAAAGAGCATTACTCCTTGACTATGGAGGGTCAGTCAGTTCCTACAGAGACATAATATTCATATTGTGCTAGTGTGTGCCAAATAATACCTACTTAGTGTTAAACAGGATTCCTTGTAGACGGAGCTAATACTGATATAGCAGAGTTGCTGCATTAGTAGTTGATGTAACAGTGCTGGAACAGGGATGATTGATATAGCAGGGCTAGCACAGGGGGAACGGTGGAATGATTTAGCATGTCAACTAGCTGAATACTCATGAAATACCCTGCTGCCTGAGCTGGGATTAAATGACATGGATTGACAGTGTCATAGGATGAAATCGCATGAGAACTGATAGGACTGGTTAGCAAAGCTTATTGGAACCAGACCAGGTGAATACACCTACATACATACACTGCTGATATAGCGATACAGTGGCTACTTATCCCTTTTTTTGACGATTCTGTGTAGAGGAGACAACATATGGGTGCATGCATCTATGTTGGAATCTAAAGGAGTTCTGAAAAGAGAGGCAAAAATACCGTCTCATATCTCCTTACCCTGCAGAGGAAAGAGATGTGGTCTGGGATTGATTTATTGGATGCGGAAACAATAGGAGGGAGGCTTAAGCTGGGTTCACACATAGCGACAACGGCGTCGCTGTTACGTCACCATTTTCTGTGACGCAACAGCGACCTTGTAAGTCGCTGTTATGATCGCTGCTTAGCTGTCAAACACAGCAGACGCAGCAGCGATCATAACGACACGCGTCGCTGTGCCTTGCACTCCTAGCCACAGTACACATCGGGTTAATTACCCGATGTGTACTCCAGCTACGTGTGCAGTGAGCAGGGAGCCGGCGCTGGCAGCTGAGAGCACACCGCTTAGCGCCGGCTCCTTGCACTCCTAGCCACAGTACACATCAGGTTAATTACCCGATGTGTACTCCGGCTACATGTCCAGGGAGCAGGGAGCCGTGCACACTGCTTAGCGCTGGCTCCCTGCACATGTAGCTGGAGTACATATCTGGTAATTAACCCGATGTGCACTCCGGCTATGTGTGCAGTGAGCAGGGAGTCAGCACTGGCAGCGTGAGCGGCAGACGCTGGTAACTAAGGTAAATATCGGGTAACCACCTTGGTTACCCGATGTTGACCTTGGTTACAGCTTACCGCAGGCTGCCAGATGCCGGCTCCTGCTCCCTGCTCGCTTTAGTTCGTCGCTCTCTTGCTGTCACACACAGCGATCTGTGCTTCACAGCGGGAGAGCAACGAGCAAAAAATTAAGCTGGACATTCAGCAACGAGCGGCGACTTCACAGCAGGGGCCAGCTCGTTGCTGGATGTCACACACAGTGACAGCAACGGGACGTCGCTGCTACGTCACAGAAAATGGTGACGTAGCAGCGACGTCGTTGTCGCCGTCGCTATGTGTGACACCACCTTTAGATGTCTGACAGACTAGGTGCACTTAGGGCAGGGAACATGAAGACACACAATAAAGGGTATGTGCATATGTTAAGAATTTGCTGCAGACATTTCTGCATCAAAAACTTTTGTCTTGGCTGGAAAAATGCTGCATAATACAATGGGTGTTTTTGATGCGTTGTTTTCCCCATTCATTAAAATGTGTGGAAAAACTACACAAAAACACTGAAAGAATTGACGACGTGCTGTAGATTTGCTGAAGTTTGTAAGGATAAAATAATGCGCATGTGCATAAGATTTCAGAAATCTCATTTAATTTGATGAGACAGTAATGAAATGCTGTTTTTTTGCTGCAAAAATACGCAGAAAAACTGCAACAGGAATGCTACATGTGAACATGCCCAAACAGTAGTTCAGTTATATGGACTTAACATGAACACTATATTTCTATAATTTGGCTTTTGCAGATGATATTCAAATACGTTTCTATGAAGAGGATGAAAATGGACACATCTGGGAAGGATTTGGTGATTTTTCACCTACAGATGTTCACAGACAGGTATGTATTGTACTGTGCATAGGTACAGAGTTAGTATGGTTGGAAAAAATAAGTCATAAATAGAGAAGGTTTTATGGTTGTGCTAGGTGTGGGGATTTATGAATGTCTTCTCAATGTAACAAATGGTTGATGTAATAATTAATTACATGTTACGTGCAGCACAAGTTGATTTGGAATTTTAAAGGGGTTTTCCCACTAACAAAGTAAATTTTAATCGATAGATCTTGAGAAAAAAAAGTTCTACAGTTTGATGTGTTAAAAAAAATGTTCCTGTGCGAAGATATTCTTATAAATGCGCCCCTGCTGTGTACTGTGTTAATGACTGTTTGTGGGACAACTCCTGTAAAGAATATTTGTTACATTTTATTATTTATTTTTATTTTTTAGTTTGCCATCGTATTTAGAACTCCGAAGTATAAGGATGTCAATATTATAAGGCCTGCCTCTGTATTTGTACAGCTTCGGAGGAAATCAGACTATGAAACTAGTGAACCCAAACCATTTCTGTACTATCCAGAAATCAAAGGTAAGAAGCAGAGATGAGATTCCAGAGTGATCTGATATTAGCCATGCTTTATACCTTTACATCAGCGTGTGTTACTCACGTGTAAATATCCAAAAAAACTGACCCGCACATCCATCAAATGTGAACAGGTGCTAACCGAAAAAACATAGTAACTATAAAATGCATACAGCTGCACATTGAAAAGCCAAAAATGTACATGGGAAAATATGGTACTGCATTACTACAAAAGAGAGATATTTAGTTTATGTATTGGCCAATGCACGTAAGCCCGGAAACCAACGGCAAGGTATATCTCTGTAATCCTGGAACCCAACTTAAATGTCACTATCTAGGTTAAAAACATCAGTGTCTGGACAACATGCCACTATTTGGACTACAAACCTCCATGTATGGGCAGCTAGGCTCCTGCTATAATGGTTATGAACACAGCTATGTCTTAGGGCGGAGTGCTCAGTCAGAAAGAGACTCACTACAAATATCCAAAAAACTGACCCGCACATGCAACAAATGTGAACAGGTGCTAACTGAAAAAACATAGTAAGGCTCTGTGCGCACTGGGAAATGAAATTTCCTTGCGTAAATTCCGCATGCTCTCAAAGATTACCGCACCCGCGGTAAAAAACCGCGGGAAACCGCACCCGAAAACCGCATGCGGTTTGCTGCGGTTTTACCGCGGTATTGTTCGCGGTATTGCCGCGGTTTTGCCGCGTGCGGGTTGGGATGTGCTTTATTGCATTCAATGCAATAAAGCACATTGAAGAAAAAAAAAAAAAAATACATTTAATTCTGATAGTAGATAGACAGAAGAATAGATAGAGGGATAGATAGAGGACAGATCGCTGCATTTCCCACGGTCAGCAGTGAGTTCACATTACCGGCCGTGGGAAATGACCGGTAATTACCTCTGCTGTCTGCTGCTTTCATTCAGCGCTGTGTCTGTGACAGTCGCGGCTGGATGGAAGCAGCGCAGGACGTCGGACCTGTGGATTACGCCGGAGCTTTGTTTGGGGGGGTTAATAAAATGGTGAACGAGGCTTGTTGGTTTTATTTAAAATAAAGGATTTTTCGGTGTCTGTGTTTTTTTCACTTTACTTACGGGTTGACCATGTCAGCTGTCACATAGACGCTGCCATGATCAAGCCTGGAGTTAATGGCGGTGGTCCCCCACCACCATTAACCCCTTGTATTACCTTGCCACCACTGCTACACGGTGGCAAGAAGAGCCGAGGACACTCCGGTAGTGCCGCATATTGCATGCGACAGTGCCGGGGCAGCTGCGGCTGATATTCTCGGCTGCCGGAGGGGGAGTGAGGCGGGAGACATTACCCCTGCCCCTCTCCCTCCCCAGCCTGAGAATACCGGGCCGCCGCTGTGTGCTTACCTCGGCTGGAAGGTAAATATGCAGCGGAGCCCACGTTCTTTTTTTTCTATATTTCTGTTTTCTTTCTATGTGTGTTCTATGTGTCTGTGTCTATGTGTTCTGTGTCTGTGATGTGTTCTATGTCTTTGATGTGTTTGTGTTTACTCTCTGCACGGCTTCCTCTTCCTGTAATGACATCACTTCCCTGCAAAACCGCAGACAAGCGATGCACATTACCGGAGGTAAACCGCGAAATACCGCAGGGAATAACGCAGAAAAACGCAGTGAACCGTACAGAATTTGCTTCCTGCGTTATTCCCTGCGGGATTTCATGATTAACATTGAGTCAATGGAGTGAAATCCCGCAGCGATGTGCGGAAAAGAAGTGACATGCACTTGTTTTTGCTGCGGGATTCCCGCAGCAAAACATGCAGCTGTCAAATTCCGCCCAGTGCGCACAGGATTTTTTTTCTCCATAGGATTTGCTGGTGATTCACTGCAAAGATGTTATGAACATTTTCTGCAGCGAAACATGCAGCAAATCCGCGGAAAATCCGCGGCAAAATCCGGTAAGTGCGCACATAGCCTAACTATAAAATACATACAGCTGCACACTGAAAAGCTAAAAATGTACAAGGGAAAATATGGCACTGCATTACTGCAAAAGAGAGATATTTAGTCTATGTATTGGCCAATGCATGTAAGCCTGGAAACCAACGGCAAGGTACTACTCACGTGTAGTCAGTAAATATGTGGATAAATTCCTATGTGGAATATACACATTTGAAAATATTTTATTGCAGATCTTTTTATCTTCTCATTGAATTTTCCAACTTCCTCCATTGCTATTATGAATTTATTTTCTAGATAAAGAAGAAGTTCAACGAAAGCGACTGAAACTCATGCCAAACTTCTCCGATGGCTTTGGTGGCAGCGGGGCAGGATCTGGAGGTGGAGGGGCTGGTGGTGGCGGTGGCATTTATGGAAGTGGAGCTGGAGGTTCAGGCACAGGAGGAGGTACAATAATCTTAAAGCTTACCTCCAATTAGTAAAGGAAAGGAATTGTACTGCAGGACTTTGCATCAAAATGGTCCATGTTTAAAGGGTTAACCCCATGTTCATAGATGCATATTGTCAGATAGTGCTTGTAAATACATAATATTTTGTACTAATTTACCACTTCTTTAACTTTTCAGCTGTTCTTGAGCCATTAGGACTTTTTGATTTGTTTGCAGCTCGTTGCTCAGGAGACCATGCACCACTTATGTCAAGCCTTTAAGCACTACGCTGAACCTGACGGGGATTAGAAGATAATAGTTACTCCCCAGCTTCAAAACAGTGCTTACAAGCTCAATGGAAATGAGTTTGAAGCACTGCATATGTTCTTTTGTTTAGCAGTGGTGGTCTGTCTCCAAGGCAGCAAGCCGTAAACAAGAGAAGTATAAATATCTTAACAATTTAAATAATCGGTAAATTGCAAAATTGCTTGTATTTACAAGCGATATTCATTAAGATCCATTCATGAAGATGGGAATAAGCCTTTAACGAGACAGATGGAGACAAAGTTCTTTGCTTTGCCTCCTAGGCCTCCATCTTTGGTAACTCTTGCTCCATTTAAAGTACCCTAATACAGTGGTTTAGAAAAATGATTAGAATGCAAAGTCCTGCATTAAAGTAATTTTTTTTATACTATTGTGATGGCTGTATCTCCATCACACGACATTCTCCTCTCGGCCTAACACCCATCAGAGGTATTGTGAAGTAGCCTCTGCTAGTACTACGCTATTGTGTCTGGCCTAAATGACGCCACTGCCAAAAAGGAGGTCAAACTGAGTATATGTTTCCATATTTTACATTCTGTTTGCCTATTTTGACCATATGAGTCATATGAGGTTGTTCAGAATCTCCCTTTGATTTCTAACCCCCTTATAATTTACAGATGGAAATGATCCTGACTTTTGTCTCAGTACATATGCTGTATTGTAATGGTTTAGAATAGGAAACGTATACAATTATATAATAAACCCAGTAAAACAACTGACTCATAGTACAAGAAAACTATAAGAAGTGGATACTTTACTGTCAGCCCTGTGCATGCCGCAGCTTGTATTGCATGAATCACTCACATTGAAAATGAGCATTCAGCGATTTCTTGCACTTTCCTCTATGTGGAAAGGTGATGTCTTCTTGTCCTTACTCCTCTTGCTAAATTACATTCTGAATTTCCATGGGTTAATGTAGCTACTTACCTGCAGTCCCAGTAGACTTTTCTTACACCAAGGCCCTGAGAAGAATATTCTTATATTCACCTTTGCCAAAAAAGCAGAGAATAATGGCGGGATTAAAAATGGTTTAGTTGTAGAGACCAAGTAGAGAGCTCCTTATAGAGGGAGTATTAAAATATTAAGACTTAGCAAGTTTAACTGCAAGAAGAGACATTACAGAAATGAAGAAAGTGATCTGCAAAAGAGAGCATGGAGCAATAGATAAAATGCAAATTTATAAAGCTACGTGACCCTTGAGATTTTTTGTCATGTTCCCACTTGTTCAACATTTTATGTTGAATTACAATTTGTGTAGGGTGTATTTTATGAAAAGTATTTCCTCATGGGAAGGCTTGGATAATCCCAAGTGTTAGGCACTAATCTTACAAAACAATGTCATTCACTTTACTTTGGCAAACATTAAAATTGTGCGCACACCTGTTAGGGTGCGCGCCCACGATCATTGTTTGCAGCATTTTAGGTGCAGCGTGTTTTCGCTGTGTCCAAAACACTGCATTGTACAGTACAAGCACAGTGGATGGGATTTTTAGAAATCCCATGCCCACTATGTGTGTACGGCTCGCAGTTAAAATTGACCTGTGCGCCGCTTTCCGAGCCACAATCATCACAATCACAATTCTTTCCTGTGGAGTCGCAAGCATCCTCTGTAGGGAGAACAGAAGTGAGAGACCGCAGTGCCCCGAATCCTGATCATGGGCAGCTGCGCTCTCTTGCGGAAAAGACTTGTTGCCCCGCAGGTCACGACCCATCACGTCCAGGACGCAGCGGGTCCTAATCGTGGGCACGTACCCTTAGAAAGCTAAATTTTCAATGTATTATAAGGAAAGTCAAATTTTTTTGTGTATCTAATTCACTGCAGTTATTATCATAATCATTGTTTTAAGTGGATTACACCAACATAGCCATGTTCATCCAAAAACAGTCCACACTCAGCCACTGGTAGTGCGTGGTATTACAGCCCAGCCGCATTCTGTTTAATACAACTGAGCTTTATAGCCAGATAGAACCTGTGGACAGGTTTAGCGCTGTTCTTAAAAGTATGCATCCAGTTTGTTTCAAATCCTGTACAACCCCTTACATTATTTGCACTGGTTATACTGGCTTCTTCTCTCCTTCATTAGGACCAGAAAAACAGAATTAACTGCTGTGATAGATTTCTCACGTAATGAAAACATAGGGTCCCAATGGACTTTGACTTTATTTGGCCCCAGGTGCCTAAAACTTGGAATAAATTTGGTGCACATTTTGAAAGACACATTATGGCACAGTTCTGCTACATTTAGCTTCATAAATATGCCCCTTTGTCCTCCATTACAATTTTCTGAATTGTCTGGGAGAACATTCTGTGGAAGTTGTTCTAAGAAAATGACTCCTTTAGGTAACAGGCATCACTTTTGTTTGCAATGTGTTTTGTTTTTTTTTAGATGAGCCAAAAAAACAAAACTAAGGTGTAAACCAATAGAAGGAACGTTCTGAACATGGCGTTCTGTGTTACTTACAGGTTACGGCTACCCCTCATTCAACTATACGAATAGCTACAGTGGAATGAATTTTCATGGAGGCACAATGAACCGCAATATAGGTAAGTTACAGGCTCGGTTTAGAAGCCCTTTCATTTACAGCTTAAAATCTTTACTCATGTTTAACTTATTCTTAGAAGAGACATGCCATGTTAAATGCTAGGGAATAAATGGCTTAAAGGAAATCTACTTACAGGCTATTTGTTAACTACTCTGAGAGCAGCATAATGTAGACAGTCTGGCTTGCTGTAGTTTTGATAAAATCTCTATTTTATCACTCAAAGAAATCTGCTGCCATGTAGTCCACCATATTCATGAGCTGTATAACTTTGCCCCTACCACTGATTTGCAGCTTTCTGCCCATGGCCGCTGTACACAGAAAGCTGCCAATCAGTGGTGTGGGCGGGGTTATACATATAGCATTCAGAGAACTGGTAGATCTGCAGCAAATAAAACGGATTTTATCAAAATTGCAGCAAGCAGCCCAGTAAGTGATA
The DNA here is from genome assembly GCF_048569485.1 of Anomaloglossus baeobatrachus. NCBI lineage: Eukaryota > Metazoa > Chordata > Amphibia > Anura > Aromobatidae > Anomaloglossus > Anomaloglossus baeobatrachus. Next base: position 285,277,941 of record NC_134353.1, on the reverse strand, counting down.
CATCATTAGAATCAGGGTCTCTGCACCTACATTATGCTGCTCTCAGAGGCAGTAGCAAAAACCTGGTTATAGATTTCCTTTTATGCTTGCTGTAGTATGTACATATTATTATTATTTATTATTATAGCGCCATTTATTCCATGACGCTTTACAAGTGAAAGAGGGCATACGTACAACAATCATTAACAGTTCAAAACAGACTGGTATAGGAGGAGAGAGGACCCTGCCCGCGAGGGCTCACAGTCTACAGGGAATGGGTGATGGTACAATAGGTGAGGACAGAGCTGGTTGCGCAGTGGTGTTCTGGGCTGAGGGTTATTGTAGGTTGTAGGCTTGTTAGAAGAGATGAGTTTTGAGGTTCCTCTTGAAGCTTTCCACGGTAGGGTAGAGTCTGATATGCTGAGGTGGAGCGTTCCAGAGTATGAGGGAGGCATGGCAGAATTCTTGTACGCGATTGTGGGAAGAGGAGATAAGAGAGGAGTAGAGAAGGAGATCTTGTGAGGATCTGAGGTTGCGTGCAGGTGGGTACCAGGAGACTAGGTCACAGATGTAGGGAGGAGACAGGTTGTGGATGGGTTTGTATGTCATGGTTAATATTTTGAACTGGAGTCGTTGGGCGATGGGAAGTGAAGGGATTGGCAGAGTGGCGATGCTGGGGAATAGCGAGGGGAGAGGTGGATTAAGGGGGCCGCAGAGTTTAGGATAGATTAGAGGGGTGCAAGAGTGTTGGAAGGGAGGCCAGAAAGCAGGAGGTTGCAGTAGTCGAGGTGGGAGATGATGAGGGCATGCACTAATGTTTTTGCTGATTCTTGGTTAAGGAAAGCACGGATCCGGAAGATATATTTTTGAGTTGTAGTCTGCATGAGGTGAAGAGCACTTAGATGTGTGGCTTGAAGGATAGAGCAGAGTTGAGGGTTACTCCAAGGCAACGAGCTTGTGAGACTGGGGAGAGTGAGCAACCATCAAGTTTGATGGAAAGGCTTGTTGGAGGAGATGAGTGAGGAGGAGGAAAGAGAATGAACTCTTTTTTGTCCATGTTACGTTTTAGGAATCACGCAGAGAAGAAGGATGAAATGGCAGATAGACATTGTGGAATTTTGGTTAGTAGAGAGGTGTCAGGTCCAGAGAGGTAGATCTGTGTGTCATCGGCATAGAGATGATACTGAAAGCCATGGGACTCTATGAGCTGCCCCAGGCCAAAGGTGTAGATGGAGAACAGCAGGGGTCCAATAACTGAGCCTTGGGGGACACCGACAGATAGGGGGTGAGATGAGGAAGTGGTGTGAGAATGGGAGACGCTGAAAGTTCGGTCGGTTAGGTATGAGGAGATCCAAGATAGGGCCAAGTCTGTGATGCCCAGAGATGAGAGAATCTGTAGTAGGAGGGAATGGTCTACTGTGTTGAAGGCAGAGGACAGGTCCAGGAGGAGGAGGATAGAGTAGTGTCGCTTGGCTTTGGCGATTAGTAGAGCATTGGTGACTTTGGTTAGGGCAGTTTCAGTAGAGTGATGTGGTCGGAAGCCAGATTGTAGCTGGTCAAAGAGGGAGCAGGAGGAGAGGTATGAGGACAGTTCAAGATGGACATACTGTTCCAGTATTTTTGAGGCATAGGGGAGAAGGGATATGGGGCGATAGTTTGACACAGAGGATGGGTCAAGGGAGGGCTTTTTGAGGATGGGTGTAATGGAGGAATGTTTAAAGCATAAGGGGAATACACCACTTGTTAGTGATAGGTTGAAGAGATGGGTTAGGGCTGGGATGAGGACTGCGGTGATGTTGGGGATGAGGTGCGATGGGAGCGGGTCCAGTGCACAGGTGGTTAGATGTGATCTTGAGAGTAGAGTAGAAAGATTGTTTTCTGTCTTGGTGGAGAAGCTGGATTTGGAGGAAG